>NC_066617.1:72287212-72598174 GCF_025201925.1 Gopherus flavomarginatus
AGTTACACAGCCTCCTGTGCATACCCCTCTGCGTAGCAGGTACACCCCTCTACGTAGTAAGGTGCCACCTCTTACCTTGTACATGTTGGTTCGAACAAAACGCTGTCCTTCCTATTCCCCTTTTGACCCTGTCCCATTGGGATAGGTCAGCTTCTTCCTTTGTATCCCCCCCCCCCTTTTTGTGTGGAATGTGCATTATTTGAGTATTTTTGATATCTAGTGTTCATACCTTTTAGGTATGGTATCTTCTTGCAGCATTAGCCCTTTCCTTCCAGCTTCTGTGACAGGGCCCTGCCTCTGGCTCCACAGCTTAACTTTTGCTTTAATGTTATAAAGTCTTGACCATTACTTTTAGTTCAGGCCTTAGGCCTCGGTACCAGCGCCTCTGACTACCAAGGTTTATGTTTTAGGGCCTCCTCTTACTACAGAGGGTCACACAGTGAGTGAGTGGCTATCATAACCTTAGTCCCACATTTGGACCTTGAGCGTCCAAAATATGGGGGTTAGCATGAACAACCTGCAAGCTTAGTTACCAGCTTGGACCTGGTACCTGCTTGCCACCACCCAAAAAAATTAGAGTGTTTTGGGGCACTCTGGTCCCCCCTGAAAAACCTTCCCTGGGACCCCAAGACCCCAAATCCCTTGAGTCTCACAACAAAGGGGAAATAATCCTTTTTCCCTTCCCCCCCTCCAGGTGCTCCCTGGAGAGGATACACAGACACAAGCTCTGTGAACTACACAGAGAGACTCCCCCTCTCTGTTCCCAATCCTGGGAAACAAAAAGTACTTTCCTATTCCCCCAGAGGGAATGCAAAATCAGGCTAGCAATCCAACACACAGGTCTCCCCTTGATTTCCTTCCTCCCACCAATTCCCTGGTGAGTACAGAACTCAATTCCCTGAAGTAAAGAAAAAACTTCAACAGGTCTTAAAAGAAAGCTTTATATAAAAAGAAAGAAAAAATACATACAAATGGGCTCTCTGTATTAAGATGAATACAACACAGGGTCAATTGCTTAAAAAGAATATTGAATAAACAGCTTATTCCAAAAGAATACAAATCAAAGCACTCCAGCACTTTATATTCATGCAAATACCAAAGAAAAGAAACCATAGAACTTACTATCTGATCTCTTTGTCCTTACACTTAGAAACAGAAGACTAGAAAGTAGAAACTACTTCTCCAAAGCTCAGAGAAAGCAGGCAGACAGACAAAAGACTCATAGGACACAATTCCCATCCCCCAAAGTTGAAAAAATCCGGTTTTCTGATTGGTCCTCTGGTCAGGTGCTTCAGGTGAAAGAGACATTAGGCTAGCTATATCTGTTTATGACACGCCCCCAAATTGCAGGACAGTGGGGAAGCTCCCTGGCGGCGATTTCCTTCTAGAACTTGAAATAAACAGATTAATACACACTTTACATATACTCCTAAGTATATAACTAACAGACTTCTACATTTTAAGAACACTTTTTAACTACTGAATTGTGGGAAACTCTCACGGGAGAGTGCATCAGCTACTTTGTTAGAAGCTCCTGTGATGTGTTGAATTTCAAAATCAAAATCTTGGAGAGCTAAACTGCAACGAAGAAGTTTCTTGTTGTTTCCCTTGGCAGTATGAAGCCACTTTAGTGCAGCATGGTCAGTTTGTAGTTGGAACCGCCGTCCCCAAACATATGGGCGTAGCTTTTCCAGGGCGTACACAATGGCATAGCATTCCTTTTCACTGACTGACCAGTGACTTTCCCTCTCAGACAGTTTCTTGCTGAGAAACATGACAGGATGGAAGTTGTGATCTGTTGCTTCCTGCATGAGCACTGCTCCTATACCACGCTCAGATGCATCCGTGGTTACTAGGAATGGCTTGTCAAAGTCCGGGGCCCTGAGCACAGGGTCAGACATGAGCGTTGCCTTAAGTTGGGTAAAGGCCTTTTGACACTCATCAGTCCACTTAACTGTATTTGGCTGGGTCTTTTTGGTCAGGTCGGTCAGTGGGGCAGCGATTTGGCTGTAGTGTGGTACAAATCGCCTGTAGTATCCGGCCAAGCCTAAGAAGGATTGGACCTGCTTCTTGGACCGTGGGACAGGCCACTTTTGGATAGCATCCACCTTGGCCTGTAGGGGGTTTATGGTTCCTCGACCCACCTGGGGCACCAGGTGGGTCACTCTGTTTTGGCCTATTTGACACTTTTTGGCCTTAACAGTTAGTCCTGCCTGCCTGATGCGCTCAAAGACCTTTTCCAGGTGTAGTAGGTGTTCGGGCCAGGAGTCTGAAAAAATGGCCACATCATCGAGGTAGGCAACTGCAAATTCTGCCAGTCCAGCTAGTAGACCATTTACCAGCCTCTGGAAGGTGGCGGGTGCATTTCGAAGGCCGAAAGGAAGGACATTGAATTCATACACCCCCGCATGGGTGACGAATGCTGACCTCTCCTTGGCAGGTTCATCTAGCGGTACTTGCCAGTACCCCTTGGTTAAGTCTATTGTAGAGATGAACTGGGCACGTCCCAACTTTTTCAATAGCTTATCGGTACGTGACATTGGATAGTTGTCCGGACGAGTTACAGCATTTAGCTTACGGTAGTCCACGCAAAAGCGTATTTGCCCATCTGGTTTGGGTACCAGAACCACTGGAGATGCCCATGCACTGGTAGATGGGCGGATTATACCCATCTGTAGCATGTTCTGGATCTCCCGTTCTATAGCAGCTTGGGCATGAGGAGACACTCGGTAGGGTGGGGTTCTGATTGGGTGAGCATTACCTGTATCAATGGAGTGGTATGCCCGTTCAGTCCGTTCTGGGGTGGCTGAGAACAATGGGGCGAAGCTAGTGCACAGCTCCTTGATTTGTTGCCGCTGCAGACGTTCCAGGGTGGTTGAGAGGTTCACCTCTTCCACGCCACCGTCTTTTTTCCCGTCGTAGTAGACACCGTCAGGCCACTCAGCATCATCTCCCTGGACTGTAAACTGACAAACCTGTAAGTCTCTGGAATAGAAAGGCTTGAGAGAATTAACATGGTACACTCTGGGCTTTAGTGAGCAATTGGGAAATGCTATGAGGTAGTTCACAGTTCCCAGGCGCTCTTGGACCGTGAATGGCCCTTCCCATGATGCTTCCATCTTATGGGCCTGTTGCGCCTTCAAGACCATAACCTGGTCTCCTACCTTGAAGGAACATTCTCTGGCATGTCTGTCATACCAGGCCTTTTGCTCTTCCTGAGCATTCTTTAGGTTCTCTCTAGCAAGGGCTAAAGAGTGTCGGAGGGTGCTTTGTAGGTTGCTTACAAAGTCCAGAATGTTAGTTCCTGGAGAAGGCGTAAACCCCTCCCATTGCTGCTTCACCAACTGTAATGGCCCCTTAACCTCGTGACCATACACAAGTTCAAATGGTGAAAACCCTAAACTGGGATGTGGTACAGCCCTGTAGGCAAACAGCAACTGCTGCAACACTAGGTCCCAATTATTGGAGAATTCGTTGATGAATTTTCGTATCATGGCCCCCAGAGTTCCATTGAACCTTTCCACCAGGCCATTGGTTTGATGGTGGTACGGGGTGGCAACCAAGTGATTCACCCCATGAGTTTCCCACAGTTTTTCCATGGTCCCTGCCAGGAAATTAGACCCTGAATCTGTAAGGATGTCGGAGGGCCAACCTACCCTGGCAAAGATGTCTGTTAGGGCCAGGCACACAGTGTTAGCCCTGGTGTTGCCTAGAGCTACTGCTTCTGGCCATCGGGTAGCAAAGTCCACTAAAGTCAGTACGTACTGCTTTCCTCTGGGCGTCTTTTTTGGGAAAGGGCCCAGAATATCCACAGCTACTCGCTGAAATGGGACCTCAATTATGGGGAGTGGCTGGAGAGGGGCCTTGACCTGGTCTTGAGGCTTACCCACTCTTTGGCATACCTCACAAGACCGGACATACTTGGCAACATCCTTGCCCATCCCCTCCCAGTGGAAGGACTTCCCCAACCGGTCCTTGGTTCTGTTCACCCCAGCATGGCCACTGGGATGATCATGGGCTAAGCTTAAGAGCTTCCCCCGGTACTTAGTTGGAACCACCAACTGTTTTTGCGGCTGCCATTCTTCCCAGTGTCCACCAGAAAGAATTTCCTTGTATAAAAGTCCTTGGTCTATAACAAACCGGGATCGATTAGAAGAGCTGAGAGGCGGTGGGGTGCTCCGTGCCGCCGCCCAAGCTTTCTGAAGGCTGTCATTTGCTTCCTGCTCAGTCTGGAACTGTTCCCTTGAGGCTGGGGTCACCAGTTCTTCCTCAGACTGTGGACTTGGGCTTGGTCCCTCTGGAAGCGATGTAGGTGATGGGGTTGTTTCCGTTGCTGGTGAACCGCTCTCCGCTGGTGCACCTGAGGGTATTTCAGGCTCTGGCTGAGCCTTTTGGGTATGGCTGTCTTTTGCTTCTGCCAGTTCTGGCTCGCTGGCGCCCTCTGGCGTTGAGTTTGAAGATGTGGTTGCACTTGCTGGTGCTGGTTGCTTTTCCAGTTCCGGGCCTGGGACTGGAGATGCTGTGGCTGTTTCAGTGGTAGGCATGGAATCCGGGTCCACCACCTCTGTCTGGGTCTCTGGTAACACAGACGGGGCCTCTGTGGACGGCTCAGGAACAGGAATGGGTCTGGAAGCTTGCCTGGTTTGGCTACGTGTAACCATTCCCACTCTCTTGGTCCGCCTCACCTGGTTGGCCAAGTCTTCCCCCAGTAGCATGGGGATAGGATAATTGTCATAGACTGCAAAAGTCCACATTCCTGACCAGCCTTTGTACTGGACAGGCAGTTGAGCTGTAGGCAAGTCTACAGCTTGTGACATGAAGGGGTAAATTGTAACTTTGGCCTTTGGGTTGATGAATTTGGGGTCAACGAAGGATTGGTGGATAGCTGACACTTGTGCCCCCGTGTCTCTCCACGCAGTAACCTTCTTTCCGCCCACTCTCAAATTTTCCCTTCGCTCCAAGGGTATTTGAGAGGCATCCGGGCCTGGGGATCTTTGGTGTGATGGTGGTGTAATGAATTGCACTCGCATGGTGTTCTTGGGACAGTTGGCCTTGATATGTCCCAGTTCATTACACTTAAAGCATCTTCCATCTGATGGGTCACTGGGCCGAGGTGAGTTACTGGAGACTGGTGAGGTTGAAGGGTAGGGTATCGGTGGCTTTACTTGGGTGGTATGTGGGGTCTTTGGCTGTCCTCGGTTGTAGGGTTTATGGTCTGTGTGCCCCCTGGGGTAATCGTTCCCCTTGACAGTAGCTTTCTTGCTTTCTGCCAGTTCCATCCATTTGGCTCCAATTTCCCCCGCCTCAGCGATATCTTTGGGATTTCCATCTTGTATGTACCGTGTGATGTCTTCAGGAACACCATCCAAGAACTGCTCCATTTGTATGAGGAGGTGCAGTTCTTCCAAGGTTTGAATGTTGTTTCCTGTTATCCAGGCCTCATAGTTTTTTGCAATGTAGTAGGCGTGTTTGGGAAATGACACCTCTGGTTTCCACTTTTGGGTTCTGAAGCGCCGACGGGCATGATCTGGGGTTATCCCCATTCTGTATCTGGCCTTGGTTTGAAAAAGTTTATAGTTATTTATTTGCTGCTTAGGCATTTCAGCTGCCACCTCTGCTAAAGGTCCACTGAGCTGTGACCTCAATTCTACCATGTACTGGTCTTCAGGAATGCTGTACCCAAGACAGGCTCTTTCAAAATTTTCCAAGAAGGCCTCGGTGTCATCACCTGCCTTGTAGGTGGGAAATTTCCTGTGCTGTGTAGCAATAATTGGCGCCGGGTTGTTAGGGTTGGCTGGCACATGCAGCCCAGCTTTGGCCAACTCCAGTTCATGTTTTCTCTGTTTTTCCTTCTCTTCATTCTCTTTTTGTTGTTTTTCCATTTCTTTTTGTTGTTTTTCCATTTCTTTTTGGTGTTTTTTCATTTCTTTTTGGTGTTTTTCCATGTCTCGGCGGTGGGCCGCCTCTTCTTCTGCTTGTTTCCTTCGGTAGGCCACCTCTTCTTCTTCTAGTTTTCTTTTGTGTGCTGCCTCTTGGGCTGCCTGTTCTCTTTGGAAGGCTGCCAGTTTCATGCTTTCTTCCTTTTCTTTCATCTCCATCTCTTTTTGTTTATTTCCAGTTGTCGCCTGTGTTCAGCTTCTTTGAATTGCTCTTCGGCCTCAATTTTTGCCTTAGAAGTCATGATTCCTGTTTTCTTGTGTTGGGGTGCCCTCCGGTGTTTATCTTCTGAACTGCAGGCTCTCTGTTGCCTCCTGAAGTCTGCCTAGCAACAGTGCCTTTAGCTAATCTTCAATGTTAAGTAAACCTGAAAAACCACTTTATTTGCATTCATATAGTGCTGGAACTTGCCTCCTAATGGGAGGGCTATTGCATGACAAAAGACCCTTAACAGTCTGGTAATGGCTTCTTGCTTAACATGCAAGCCACAAACTGCCAGAGAGAGCAGAAAAAAAAAATTCTCTCTGGTTCCCTTTTAAAACCAACTGTTTCTCTCTCTGCTAAAAAGCCCTTAGCAGAGAAAAGAAAAATATAATATTCCTACTGGCTTCTGGATTCTGTCTATATCCCACCCGCTGCTACACTATATCATAACCTTAGTCCCAGATTTGGACCTTAGCGTCCAAAATATGGGGGTTAGCATGAAAACCTCCAAGCTTAGTTACCAGCTTGGACCTGGTACCTGCTGCCACCACCCAAAAAATTAGAGTGTTTTGGGGCACTCTGGTCCCTCTGAAAAACCTTCCCTGGGACCCCAAGACCCAAATCCCTTGAGTCTCACAACAAAGGGAAATAATCCTTTTTCCCTTCCCCCCTCCAGGTGCTCCTGGAGAGATACACAGACACAAGCTCTGTGAAACTACACAGAGAGACTCCCCCTCTCTGTTCCCAATCCTGGGAAACAAAAAGTACTTTCCTATTCCCCCAGAGGGAATGCAAAATCAGGCTAGCAATCCAACACACAGATCTCCCCTTGATTTCTTCCTCCCACCAATTCCCTGGTGAGTACAGACTCAATTTCCCTGAAGTAAAGAAAAACTTCAACAGGTCTTAAAAGAAAGCTTTATATAAAAAGAAAGAAAAATACATACAAATGGGCTCTCTGTATTAAGATGATACAACACAGGGTCAATTGCTTAAAAGAATATTGAATAAACAGCCTTATTCCAAAAGAATACAAATCAAAGCACTCCAGCACTTATATTCATGCAAATACCAAAGAAAAGAAACCATAGAACTTACTATCTGATCTCTTTGTCCTTACACTTAGAAACAGAAGACTAGAAAGTAGAAACTACTTCTCCAAAGCTCAGAGAAAGCAGGCAGACAGACAAAAGACTCAGAGACACAATTCCCTCCACCCAAAGTTGAAAAAATCCGGTTTTCTGATTGGTCCTCTGGTCAGGTGCTTCAGGTGAAAGATACATTAACCCTTAGCTATCTGTTTATGACAGTGGCAGAGCTGGGAATAGATCACAGTCTATCTGTATAAATTATATAGAAGAGATACTGTATAATAAATTGCTATAAACATCTAAAATAAATTAAAAGGAGTAAATGAGTAACACAATACTTTAATCCTTGACATAACCCATACCCTGCCCTTCCCCCAGCACCTTGCCTTTGTTTGTACATGGACATATTTTGTCAGAGCCAGAGGGAGTTCTGCCCTGACTCTGACTTTCCCTCACGGAAAAGGAAGTTCCACAAGTTCTTAGAGGTAGGGACTCTGGAGGAGTTTTCAGGACATGGTCTAGGGACTTAGGGGCTTTGAGGGCCCACCCCCATATAGGTCTGTACATCACTTGGGCAAGTGATGGCAACTAGGTTCTCCCATCTCTGAAGTTTATTGTTACTTTGAAGAGGATTAATCTCTCTGATGGGGTTGTGCGTGTGGCTGCTGCCAGGCATAATACAAGGTGCAAGTGGCCCAGTGGGTACAATCCTCTCCCAGAGTATTAATTAACTTTCACTTCCTCTGGGATTTGCAGCAGCAAATTGCAGAATATGCCTGCCACTTTGGCCCTCAAATGCAGTGGGCAATTTTTATTCCCCCCTATTCATTTCCTGGTGATGGAATGGTGGATTCAGAAAGAAAAACATATTTAGAACCTGAGCACTTACAACAGTTGCAGGGCAAGTGAAGAATTAGGGCTAGATAGGATGCCAGTGTCCTCTTAAACATAGCTGAAATATGTATTTTAAACACCAATCCCTTACAAAACATATAATCTGAAGAGGCTGCTTAGAGGCCTCATGCTGGCCATAGAGAGAGATGTCAGACATTTCTTAGATTACCATATCATTTCATGTTTTTGCATATTGCTTGCTGGGATTGCTTTGGTGATGGCATGTGAGAGGCTGGCTCTTCAAAATCTAATATAACCTCTTCATGTTATTTATATAAATATCTGACTGCAGTGATAGCAACAGTACTCATTTCCTGAACACCATCCATCACAGTCATGATGTTTGTGTCAGCTGATGCTCATACCACTGCTTCTGACTTGAAAGCTAAAGGAGGTGTGTAAATTGATGGATAGATGAATAGCTACTAAAGTGGAGATTTCTCACTCTTGATGGAAGTTATTCTGACTGGTTTGTGGTGAGTGAATTCAACATGCTATTGACTGTTTGTAATTACATTCTCCATCCTTATGTTTAAAATAACACCATCTTTTACAAAAAAGTTCCAAAATACTGTGGGAAAAAAGCAGTGATCTATGATACTCCATTTGTGGCTGGTGCAGAGAGTAATATAGAAAACACTGGAGAAAATAAAAAGAATATAGTTACTTGATCATTGCTAGACATGCTGGCCTTGGAGGATAAAGCTGTAGAAGAAAAGGATATGCAAGCTCTATATCTAACTGCTCTGGGTGTGGGGCTGCTCAGTCATCCAGATGGCTAACATCCTAAGGTACCTCCTACTATAAGCAACTTTCACCATACTTTACAGTGAAGATCAAGCAGCTCCTGAGCAATGTCTTTGGAGCCGTGGAAGCAGTGTCGACACCAGAGGGAATAGGCAGTCTGTCTTTGGTTAATTTTTGCTGGTAGTCTGCAGGGAGGAGCAAAGGATGGCAGTTTCAGGTTGCAGCCTGGACTCCGTTGGAGATCCATTGGCAAAGGCTGCATGGGGCATGAATTGAATCAGAGAATTTCAAAGACCACACAACTTTCCTGGGCAGCACAAATGGAAGGGGGAGGGGCTGACATTACTCAGGGTACAATGTGGATTGTTGAACAGCTGTGTCTCCTCAATTCTCCAGCCTGGGGTGCCTTTCACACTACTTCACTGTGAGAGCCACCCCTTCTGGCCAGCTCATACACAGCCTCCAGCATGTAAATCATTCCAGGCTACACTGTATGAGTGCTATAGCCAGCCACTCCTGAATTACACTGCAGGGCAACACTAGCAAACTCCCATTCCCGGACTTTCCCCCAGAAATTTCTCACTCAATCATTTTTCTTGCCAAAGAATGGCTACTTACCCAGGTGATAGTGCATTTGATTTTGTTTGCACCTGGCTGAGGCATCAGTTTCCTCTTTGTCTCTGAGGAATTGGTTTGTGCCTGCTTTTCTAAACTTAGAACATGTATCAGTAATAGGCAATAATAACTGGAGATATACCAATCTCTTGGAACTGGAAGGGACCTTGAAAAGTCATCAAGTCCAGCCCCCTGCCTTCACTAGCAGGACCAAGTACTGATTTTGCCCCAGATGGCCCCTCAAAGATTGAGCTTACAACTCTGGGTTTAGCAGGCCAATGCTCAAACCACTGAGCTATCCCTTGTTATAGAATAGATTCTTATAACTGTACATACAATGTTGCCATGAATATTTTGCCAGGACAATAATGTTCATCAGACCATGAGATTTAAAATCATATACCATAAAGCATATTTTGCACAGAATTGATCATAGTCTTGTAAAAAAGAATGAGCATAGAGGTACAGACTGTGACAAAAGGGCTTTCATTTTCCACCCAAGGGCCCTACACCCAAACTGTGCTGGCAGAAACTGGTATAGTATAACTCGGGTTCAAATATATCTCTGCCGTCTCTGATGGAGTTTCATACATTTCACAATCAGAAGGTCTAGACACACACTGGAAAATTTTCACTCAAACAACTGTGAGCTGGATCCTGGTCCTTGTTGCTGGTTACAGCCAGTGAAAAATGGTCACATGGCTGTCAACTCTCAGGCATGCTGTGGTTTGGCCCTTGCTGAAAAGTCCCAGGATTTGATATTAATATACTTCCAATTATTGTTTAATTCCCTTTTCTGGGAAAGGTGACTGAGGTCAATTTCCCTCAAGGAAATGCCAGTTAAAAATGTTTAGCTGGCCTCTAATCATCAAATTGATATTGGACCAATATTAGTAGTTGATAAATAATATTGGTCCAATATCAATTTGATGACTAGAGCCAGCTGGTTGATGAGGCAGCTGATTTCCTGGGGCTGTTGGTCCCCCAGCAGAAACCAAGAGTGACCAGCAGTGACTATTTGAAGGATTCTAATGGGCTCTGCTGAGATTTTCCCTAGGTAAAGTGGTGGCTAACAAAATCCAAGAGCATGTAACATACATCTGCCATGTTTTGCATGTATTCCTGATTCAGACCAGGCTGTCTCATGTAAACAGCATTTCAGTGATCAGTGATATCAGGTATATATTGGTAGACAGGAGAAGCATTTTTAATCTTTGGCAAGACTATGGTTATTCCATCATTTAAGTACATTTACCCATTTACCCACCTGTTATCAAATTGAGCAATCTCTGTATCATATTTCTATTCTGTTCTACTTTAGTTTAGTCTACTGTCATGTTCATTACTATGGTGTCTGAGGCCCAGATCCTCAAAGGTATTTAGGAATCTTTGATTCCAATGGGAGTTAGGCACCTAAATACCTTTGTGGATATGGACCTACATGCCTACTTGAATCCTCTCTGTGGCTGATCTGCTGTCTAGCAGCAATGGCAAGAAATAGTTTCTTTCATTTTCAAGCTTGCTCCAGCTCTTCTCAGAGACAGATTTTGATTGAAGGCTAACCTTGAAGGCCATTCAAACATTCTGGGAAGGGCAAAGATGCAATTGTCCAACTTTTACTTAGGGCTGGTTAATAAGAAGATATTACACACATGGGCCATAACCGACACTGGTGGCCAGCTCACTCTCAAGTGAAATTCAATGGGCTGATTGCTATCTACAAATCTCTATAGGGCCTATGACCTTGCTGATGCCCTGCCATGACAGCTGTACCTAGAAGGAACTTTATTTCATGTGCCTGGCCCAAGAGCAAAGCTTGCAGGAGCTGGAGACAGAATGCCTCCAGTGTCAAACTCTCACTTTTTTAATATGACTTTGTGGGACCTGAATAGCTACCTGGTCACCATTAGATGAAGATGTGAAGGATGCTCTTTGTTCAGACTTACCTCTAGCTGTAGGACCTGGGCTTTCCTGATACTTAGTCCTCAAGCCAAAGCCTAAGGAAATCTATGTGCTCAAGCCCTGTCTGCTGGCTGCTATCCACCCTCATGGATCTTTACAGGGAGGCTGCTCTGTAGGGGAGGTATTATATGTTTCACATTTTGGGGAGGTTGTTGTTTGGCACAGTTGTAGCTATGAAGAGTCAGTAGATACAACAGTGATGTGTATCTAATTGCTACTTGTAATAATAGTGATAATATATAATAAACACTGTGGTTGTTAAATCTTTGCAGGTAATTAACATTACCTTGAATTCCCTACTGCCACATATGCCATAGTTATAACATCTACCTGCAAATATAAAATTTAAAATAGTTTATTCATGGCCATTGTATGAAACAATTTTAACTACACATGACAAAAGAAAGGCTAATGTACTTATTTCTCATATTGAGTAGAAAAATGCATTTAGATTTTTAAAACCAGGTTGGACAAACACCTATTGAGGGATGGGAGTTTATGGTTTTGTGAGATTCCTTCCAGCCCTACAGGTCTATGGTTAGTGAAGGAAGAGCCAGCTATCTTCAGTTGTATAACTCAGATCAAGTCTAGTCACCTTCCCCAAAAGCCCTATGTTTTTCTTTAAAATGTCCACTTGCTGTGAAAATAAGGATTTTAATTATATTGTGTCAGTAACATCTTCCCCAGAGAAGTACTTCTATGAAAACAAATTTTATGCCTTGTAGCAATTCATCATTTTACTTTTGCTTCCTCTTCTTAGTACAATTAAACATGCTGGTTTCAGAGAGCCTGTAGAAACATTTTTATTACATACTGCCATCTTTCTAAATGTACATCCTGCATACTGCCTTCCTCTTATTTCAATAATCTCTTGTTTTACTCCAACCATGTATCGCTATGGCCTCTCAGAGGCAATTAGGATATATTTTCAATTGGCCCACTTTGCAATTTTGGAGATGCAGTTTTAACATGACAGTTGGGATTTTGAAAAGCACTCCATGTTGGTGTTACTCTGCTCCCACGGAAGTCAATGGTAAAATTCCCATCGATTTCCATGAGAGCAGAGTTAGGCCCTTGCTGAGCACTTTGGAAAATTCCTCCTCACAGGTATATTTTTATATATTACTGTGCAAATTTTCATTGGCTGGTTCAATCAGTTCTTATTGGATTGAGCTGCATTAACTGCAAAAAATCACAATAAGCTTGAAAAAGTGAGCTGTAACTCATGAAAGCTCCTGGTGAAATAAATTTGTTAGTCTCTAAGGTGCCATAAGTACTCCTGTTCTTTTTGCAGACACAGACTAACACGGCTGCTACTCTGAAACCTGACAATGACAAGATGACACAAAAAGATTGTATCACTGGATATTGGGGCAAATGAAATAGATGGTCAACGTTTGCTACTGTTGGGATAATTGTGCCTCCAAATGTAACCTAATTTTGAGTTTAACTGTAAGAAGGTCATTAATGTCTCAATAACCTATAACAACAAATGTTGATGGGAAAAGGTATGAAAGGGAGACAGACCGAGTTAGTCCAAACAAAAATGCCTATTGATATACCTCAAGGACTGTGTTAAGATCATACACGGTAAACAAGAACAATGTGAGACCAAAAATCAGTGAACCAAAATTGGTGTGTCAGAAATTATCTACTTAGGGGACAAAATAATGAGAGATGAGCTATTCTAATTCATCACTCCCTTTTGGAGGGTGAATCTTTAAAGAAAGAGGCTTTGGGGAGAAACATTGACTGCTGAAGTGAGCCTCACTATCATGGCTGCCACCCCCACCATCTTCTGGGACTCTGAGCCTTCGTTGTCCTGATTCTCAGCGATGTCATCACTGAAGGAGCCAGATGACATTACTACCTCCAACTGAATCCTCAACACCACCTGGAATGTGAAGCTTTGTCAAACCTCATCTCCCCCCTTTGAAGTTATTTTCCTTTCCCATTTTATTCCTTCTCTTTCCTATCTGTCTACTTTTTCCTTCTTTCTAATAAGAGTCTGGCTTAGCTGGTACAAGTTTGCCAGTTCTCAAAGTGGCTAATATACTGGCCATGTCTGTGCCTGTGTTTTTCCAGCAATGAGGCTGCAAGTAAGACAACACCAAAGACAGAAGCTGCATTTTCTATATTTGCTGTTCTTTTCTCTCCTCTTTTGTGTGTGTTTTGTCTTGTTTTGTCATAACAGAAGTAAGATTGGACTTTAACAACAGCAGCTCCAGTCCATCTTAACTAACTTCTTCTCTTTTCCTCCAAAGGAAAGTTATTAACATCCTTAATACCACCTAAGAGATTGCCAAACAAGGGAACTTTTCCTTCTAAACACACTTTCCCGTTGAAAGGAAAGGGAACAAGAGAAGCTGTTAAAATGAAAACTTTACTTAATACTTTACATCTGAAATGCTGTAACAGTTTCCCCTTCTTTGCTGTATCTTTACTAAATGGTTAAAAGGATTTTTAATGGTGCATTTGCAAGGGTACTTAGCAGGCTGAGGTCTCTGTATCCCAAACCCCGAACCTTGTTTACAGTGACTGGGTCATGTTAACACCTTTGGCCCAGATAGTCCATCTAAATTAGTGCAACAGAACCTACATTGCAGTTTGCTGAGGACATGGGGTGGGATCTGAGTTACTACAGAGAATTCTTTCCTGGGTACTGGCTGGTGAGTCTTGCCCACATGCTCAGGGTTTAACTGATCGCCATATTTGGGGTCGGGAAGGAATTTTCCTCCAGGGAAGACTGGCAGAGCCCCTGGAGGTTTTTTGCCTTCCTCTGCAGAGCGGGGCACAGGTCACTTGCTGGAGTATTCTCTGCACCCTTGAGGTCTTTAAACCACGATTTGAGGACTTCAATAACTCAGACATAGGTTAGGGGTTTGTTACAGGAGTGGGTGGCTGAGATTCTGTGGGCAGCATTGTGCAGGAAGTCAGACTAGATGACCATAATGGTCCCTTCTGACCTTAAGTCTATGAGTCTATGCTGCATGCTGTGAACCCTAACAAAGATATCATATGATGCAGCCACCACCGTGTTATCAATGGAAGAACAGTATGGTATGGATAGCATGATATAGTTCTACTGCAAAGATGGGTTTGAGGGGCCCGAGCCACATGAAGGCAGAAAGTATGTCAGATTCTCTTTTGACATATGTGCAGTTACACTGGCTAAAACTGGTGTAATATATTTGACCCAGGGAAAGTGCCCACATCTGGAGGTAAAACTGTGGCTTCCTGGCCTATGCAAGGTTTTATGGGCTCACCCATTGTCCCTTCTGCATCACAGTCTATCCACTGGTGCCAGAGGAGCACATGCTGCTGTAGCATTTCTTCATGAAGCTGAGTAATTTCTCAATTGCTGTGCTTCTGTAAATGAGGAGGGATGTGATGGCTCAGAAGTAATCACTAGGTTTAACACGCCCTATATAATGAGTCACACTTTGCAATAACTAAATTTTACCCATGGAATAAAAGGGCATCATAGCAAGGTTTTCATCATAGGGTAGTTGTTTGTAAAGCACTTTGAAAATGAAAGGCACTATAAACGAGGACAAATAACATTGTTATTATTATTATTATGGGTCTCACTGTGGTCTCACTAACAGCAGTGTAAATCAAAAATAACTCAGCTGAAGTAATTGGATATGCACGTGTATAAAATTAGCACAAATTAGATCAGAATCAGACGCTAAGGCCATAATTGAAATGTAAAAGCCTATAAATCCAATTTAGACAACTAAAACGTCATCTGATATTTATGTGGCGTAAATGTGAATTTAGATGCCTAACTTCAGGCACTTAAGTCTGAATGTTTTGGAATATATGTCTATTGTTTAACCACAAAAATATGGTTAGTTGTGTGCCTCTAGTATAGCACCGGGTGAAATTTTTCTTCTAAAACATTATTTTCAGTGCAAAATGGAATTTTGGATTGACTGAAACATTTAATAAATTTGTGTCAATTTCACTGAACTTTTTTGGCAACCCCCCGCTCCCTGCTCCCAAAACAACCTAGCAAAGAATCCCACCCCCCCCCACACACACATCAAAATTGTGCTTCAATAGTTTCTAAACAAAACAATTAATTTTTTATTCAAAATTACTTTTTATTTCAACATTATCTTCAATTTTATTGTTATATATATATTCTTAAAAAACTGAAAATCAAAATGAAATGTTTTATTTGAGGCCAAAGTAAACATTTTTTGTAACCTGAAACATTTTTAAATTTTATTTTGAGTTTGACAAAACTTTTGAAAATTTTTCATTTTGGGTCAACCTTAAATTAATCTGTTTTTAATTGTCTGGAACCAACGGTGAACTGAAAAATGAATTATTTGCACAGATCTAATGTTCTGTATTATGTAATATATGCTCAAATTTTATTAAAGCACAATTATGCATATTCCAAATGAGTCTTACGTTCTTATTCTTTGAGATAAAAATCTTGGATCAGATGCGTCTCCCATGTACACTAAGGGAAATCAATAGCTACTCTTTTGAAGTGAATGGAATTACACCAATGTAAAAATAATGTACTGGACAGGAAAAAATCAAGCCTGTTTTAACTACCCCATGATGGTTGATTAAACTAATCAAAGTTAATTTAATTACTCAGGACTCTTAATTATGCACAGATTTCAGATTAAGTGTAAATCCAATTTCTCCATGTAGAACTCTCTCCATTATGCACTTTAAAGAGGATGTGATTTCCCAAATATCAGTGAAAATAACTACTGTGTATCTCAAGAACTGACACAGACAATAGACACCTTTATTTAAAAAATGAGTTAAAAGTAAGTGTCTAAGTCAACACATCTCCAAGGATCAGTAATATAGACAACGACAAATTACTTAGATTTTATGTGCCTGTTTACTCTACCAGCCGATAAAAGTTTGTGTACTAACCACCGCAACCTTATTTTCTTCACTACATTTGGTACATCTGAGATGCAGGATACTGAATACACTTACTAGTTTAAGCCTTTGTCATAAACAGATAGCTAAGGGTTAATGTCTCTTTCACCTGAAGCACCTGACCAGAGGACCAATCAGGAAACCGGATTTTTTCAACTTTGGGTGGAGGGAATTGTGTGTCTGAGTCTTTTGTCTGCCTGCCTGCTTTCTCTGAGCTTTGGAGAAGCAGTTTCTACTTTCTAGTCTTCTGTTTCTAAGTGTAAGGACAAAGCGATCAGATAGTAAGTTCTATGGTTTCTTTTCTTTGGTATTTGCATGAATATAAGTGCTGGAGTGCTTTGATCTGTATTCTTTTTGAATAAGGCTGTTTATTCAATATTCTTTTAAGCAATCGACCCTGTATTATATCATCTTAATACAGAGAGAACATTTGTATGTATTTTTCTTTCTTTTTATATGAAGCTTTCTTTTAAGACCTGTTGGAGTTTTTCTTTACTTCAGGGAAATTGAGTCTGTACTCACCAGGGAATTGGTGGGAGGAAGAAATCAAGGGGAGATCTGTGTGTTGGATTGCTAGCCTGATTTTGCATTCCCTCTGGGGGAATAGGAAAGTACTATTTGTTTCCAGGATTGGAAACAGAGAGGGGGAGTCCCTCTGTGTAGTTTCACAGAGCTTGTGTCTGTGTATCTCTTCAGGAGCACCTGGAGGGGGGAAGGGAAAAAGGATTATTTCCCTTTGTTGTGAGACTCAAGGGATTTGGGTCTTGGGGTTCCCGGGGAAGGTTTTTCAGAGGGACCAGAGTGCCCCAAAACACTCTAAATTTTTGGGTGGTGGCAGCAGGTACCAGGTCCAAGCTGGTAACTAAGCTTGGAGGTTTTCATGCTAACCCCCATATTTTGGACGCTAAGGTCCAAATCTGGGACTAAGGTTATGATATGGTGTAGCAGCGGGTGGGATCTAGACAGAATCCAGAAGCCAGTAGGAATATTATATTTTTCTTTTCTCTGCTAAGGGCTTTTTAGCAGAGAGAAACAGTTGGTTTTAAAAGGGAACCAGAGAGAATTTTTTTTTCTGCTCTCTCTGGCAGTTTGTGGCTTGCATGTTAAGCAAGAAGCCATTACCAGACTGTTAAGGGTCTTTTGTAATGCAATAGCCCTCCCATTAGGAGGCAAGTTCCAGCACTATATGAATGCAAATAAAGTGGTTTTTCAGGTTTACTTAACATTGAAAATTAGCTAAAGGCACTGTTGCTAGGCAGACTTCAGGAGGCAACAGAACCTGCAGTTCAGAAGATAAACACCGGAGGGCACCCCAACACAAGAAAACAGGAACCATGACTTCTAAGGCAAAAATTGAGGCCGAAGGGCAATTCAAAGAAGCTGAACAAAGGCGACAGATGGAGATGAAAGAAAAGGAAGAAAGCATCAAACTGGCAGCCTTCCAAAGAGAACAGGCAGCCCAAGAGGCAGCACACAAAAGAAAACTAGAAGAAGAAGAGGTAGCCTACCGAAGGAAACAAGCAGAAGAAGAGTTGGCCCACAGAAGGAAGCAAGAAGAAGAGGAGGCGGCCCACCACCGAGAAATGGAAAAACACCAAAAAGAAATGGAAAAACAACAAAAAGAGAATGAAGAGAAGGAAAAACAGAGAAAACATGAACTGGAGTTGGCAAAAGCTGGGCTGCATGTGCCAGCCAACCCTAACAACCCGGTGCCCATTATTGCTCCACAGCACAGGAAATTTCCCACCTACAAGGCAGGTGATGACACCGAGGCCTTCTTGGAAAATTTTGAAAGAGCCTGTCTTGGGTACAGCATTCCCGAAGACCAGTACATGGTAGAATTGAGGTCACAGCTCAGTGGACCTTTAGCAGAGGTGGCAGCTGAAATGCCTAAGCAGCAAATGAATAACTATAAACTTTTTCAAACCAAGGCCAGATACAGAATGGGGATAACCCCAGATCATGCCCGTCGGCGTTTCAGAACCCAAAAGTGGAAACCAGAGGTGTCATTTCCCAAACACGCCTACTACATTGCAAAAAACTATGAGGCCTGGATAACAGGAAACAACATTCAAACCTTGGAAGAACTGCACCTCCTCATACAAATGGAGCAGTTCTTGGATGGTGTTCCTGAAGACATCACACGGTACATACAAGATGGAAATCCCAAAGATATCGCTGAGGCGGGGGAGATTGGAGCCAAATGGATGGAACTGGCAGAAAGCAAGAAAGCTACTGTCAAGGGGAACGATTACCCCAGGGGGCACACAGACCATAAACCCTACAACCGAGGACAGCCAAAGACCCCACATACCACCCAAGTAAAGCCACCGATACCCTACCCTTCAACCTCACCAGTCTCCAGTAACTCACCTCGGCCCAGTGACCCATCAGATGGAAGATGCTTTAAGTGTAATGAACTGGGACATATCAAGGCCAACTGTCCCAAGAACACCATGCGAGTGCAATTCATTACACCACCATCACCTCAAAGATCCCCAGGCCCGGATGCCTCTCAAATACCCTTGGAGCGAAGGGAAAATTTGAGAGTGGGTGGAAAGAAGGTTACTGCGTGGAGAGACACGGGGGCACAAGTGTCAGCTATCCACCAATCCTTCGTTGACCCCAAATTCATCAACCCAAAGGCCAAAGTTACAATTTACCCCTTCATGTCACAAGCTGTAGACTTGCCTACAGCTCAACTGCCTGTCCAGTACAAAGGCTGGTCAGGAATGTGGACTTTTGCAGTCTATGACAATTATCCTATCCCCATGCTACTGGGGGAAGACTTGGCCAACCAGGTGAGGCGGGCCAAGAGAGTGGGAATGGTTACACGTAGCCAAACCAGGCAAGCTTCCAGACCCATTCCTGTTCCTGAGCCGTCCACAGAGGCCCCGTCTGTGTTACCAGAGACCCAGACAGAGGTGGTGGACCCGGATTCCATGCCTACCACTGAAACAGCCACAGCATCTCCAGTCCCAGGCCCGGAACTGGAACAACAACCAGCACCAGCAAGTGCAACTACATCTTCAAACTCAACGCCAGAGGGCGCCAGCGAGCCAAAACTGGCAGAAGCAACAGACAGCCATACCCAAAAGGCTCAGCCAGAACCTGAAATACCCTCAGGTGCACCAGTGGAGAGCTGTTCACCAGCAACGGAAACAACCCCATCACCTACATCGCTTCCAGAGGGACCAAGCCCAAGTCCACAGTCTGAGGAAGAACTGGTGACCCCAGCCTCAAGGGAACAGTTCCAGACTGAGCAGGAAGCAAATGACAGCCTTCAGAAAGCTTGGGCGGCGGCACGGAGCACCCCACCGCCTCTCAGCTCTTCTAATCGATCCCGGTTTGTTATAAACCAAGAACTTTTATACAAGGAAATTCTTTCTGGTGGACACCGGGAAGAATGGCAGCCGCAAAAACAGTTGGTGGTTCCAACTAAGTACCGGGGGAAGCTCTTAAGCTTAGCCCATGATCATCCCAGTGGCCATGCTGGGGTGAACAGAACCAAGGACCGGTTGGGGAAGTCCTTCCACTGGGAGGGGATGGGCAAGGACGTTGCCAAGTATGTCCGGTCTTGTGAGGTATGCCAAAGAGTGGGAAAGCCTCAAGACCAGGTCAAGGCCCCTCTCCAGCCACTCCCCATAATTGAGGTCCCATTTCAGCGAGTAGCTGTGGATATTCTGGGCCCTTTCCCAAAAAAGACGCCCAGAGGAAAGCAGTACGTACTGACTTTAGTGGACTTTGCTACCCGATGGCCAGAAGCAGTAGCTCTAGGCAACACCAGGGCTAACACTGTGTGCCTGGCCCTAACAGACATCTTTGCCAGGGTAGGTTGGCCCTCCGACATCCTTACAGATTCAGGGTCTAATTTCCTGGCAGGGACCATGGAAAAACTGTGGGAAACTCATGGGGTGAATCACTTGGTTGCCACCCCGTACCACCATCAAACCAATGGCCTGGTGGAAAGGTTCAATGGAACTTTGGGGGCCATGATACGAAAATTCATCAACGAATTCTCCAATAATTGGGACCTAGTGTTGCAGCAGTTGCTGTTTGCCTACAGGGCTGTACCACATCCCAGTTTAGGGTTTTCACCATTTGAACTTGTGTATGGTCACGAGGTTAAGGGGCCATTACAGTTGGTGAAGCAGGGGTTTACGCCTTCTCCAGGAACTAACATTCTGGACTTTGTAAGCAACCTACAAAGCACCCTCCGACACTCTTTAGCCCTTGCTAGAGAGAACCTAAAGGATGCTCAGGAAGAGCAAAAGGCCTGGTATAACGGACATGCCAGAGAACGTTCCTTCAAGGTAGGAGACCAGGTTATGGTCTTGAAGGCGCAACAGGCCCATAAGATGGAAGCATCATGGGAAGGGCCATTCACGGTCCAAGAGCGCCTGGGAGCTGTAAACTACCTCATAGCATTTCCCAATTCCTCACTAAAGCCTAAAGTGTACCATGTTAATTCTCTCAAGCCTTTCTATTCCAGAGATTTACAGGTTTGTCAGTTTACAGTCCAGGGAGATGATGCTGAGTGGCCTGACGGTGTCTACTACGACGGGAAAAAAGACGGTGGCGTGGAAGAGGTGAACCTCTCAACCACCCTGGAACGTCTGCAGCGGCAACAAATCAAGGAGGTGTGCACTAGCTTCGCCCCATTGTTCTCAGCCACCCCAGGACGGACTGAACGGGCATACCACTCCATTGATACAGGTAATGCTCACCCAATCAGAACCCCACCCTACCGAGTGTCTCCTCATGCCCAAGCTGCTATAGGACGGGAGATCCAGAACATGCTACAGATGGGTATAATCCGCCCATCTACCAGTGCATGGGCATCTCCAGTGGTTCTGGTACCCAAACCAGATGGGCAAATACGCTTTTGCGTGGACTACCGTAAGCTAAATGCTGTAACTCGTCCGGACAACTATCCAATGCCACGTACCGATGAGCTATTGGAAAAGTTGGGACGTGCCCAGTTCATCTCTACAATAGACTTAACCAAGGGGTACTGGCAAGTACCGCTAGATGAACCTGCCAAGGAGAGGTCAGCATTCGTCACCCATGCGGGGGTGTATGAATTCAATGTCCTTCCTTTCGGCCTTCGAAATGCACCCGCCACCTTCCAGAGGCTGGTAGATGGTCTACTTGCTGGACTGGGAGAATTTGCAGTTGCCTACCTCGATGATGTGGCCATTTTTTCAGACTCCTGGCCCGAACACCTACTACACCTGGAAAAGGTCTTTGAGCGCATCAGGCAGGCAGGACTAACTGTTAAGGCCAAAAAGTGTCAAATAGGCCAAAACAGAGTGACTTACCTGGGGCACCAGGTGGGTCGAGGAACCATAAACCCCCTACAGGCCAAGGTGGATGCTATCCAAAAGTGGCCTGTCCCACGGTCCAAGAAGCAGGTCCAATCCTTCTTAGGCTTGGCCGGATACTACAGGCGATTTGTACCACACTACAGCCAAATCGCTGCCCCATTGACCGACCTGACCAAAAAGACCCAGCCAAATGCCGTTCAGTGGACTAATGAGTGTCAAAAGGCCTTTACCCAACTTAAGGCGATGCTCATGTCTGACCCTGTGCTCAGGGCCCCGGACTTTGACAAGCCATTCCTAGTAACCACGGATGCATCTGAGCGTGGTATAGGAGCAGTGCTCATGCAGGAAGCAACAGATCACAACTTCCATCCTGTCGTGTTTCTCAGCAAGAAACTGTCTGAGAGGGAAAGTCACTGGTCAGTCAGTGAAAAGGAATGCTATGCCATTGTGTACGCCCTGGAAAAGCTACGCCCATATGTTTGGGGACGGCGGTTCCAACTACAAACTGACCATGCTGCACTAAAGTGGCTTCATACTGCCAAGGGGAACAACAAGAAACTTCTTCGTTGGAGTTTAGCTCTCCAAGATTTTGATTTTGAAATTCAACACATCACAGGAGCTTCTAACAAAGTAGCTGATGCACTCTCCCGTGAGAGTTTCCCAGAATTCAGTAGTTAAAAAGTGTTCTTAAAATGTAGAAGTCTGTTAGTTATATACTTAGGAGTATATGTAAAGGTGTATGTGTTGTATTAATCTGTTTATTTTCAAGTTCTAGAAGGAAATCGCCGCCAGTGAGCTTCCCCACTGTCTGCAATTTTGGGGGGCGTGTCATAAACAGATAGCTAAGGGTTAATGTCTCTTTCACCTGAAGCACCTGACCAGAGGATCAATCAGGAAACCGGATTTTTTCAACTTTGGGTGGAGGGAATTGTGTGTCTGAGTCTTTTGTCTGCCTGCCTGCTTTCTCTGAGCTTTGGAGAAGCAGTTTCTACTTTCTAGTCTTCTGTTTCTAAGTGTAAGGACAAAGAGATCAGATAGTAAGTTCTATGGTTTCTTTTCTTTGGTATTTGCATGAATATAAGTGCTGGAGTGCTTTGATTTGTATTCTTTTTGAATAAGGCTGTTTATTCAATATTCTTTTAAGCAATCGACCCTGTATTATATCATCTTAATACAGAGAGAACTTTTGTATGTATTTTTCTTTCTTTTTATATAAAGCTTTCTTTTAAGACCTGTTGGAGTTTTTCTTTACTTCAGGGAAATTGAGTCTGTACTCACCAGGGAATTGGTGGGAGGAAGAAATCAAGGGGAGATCTGTGTGTTGGATTGCTAGCCTGATTTTGCATTCCCTCTGGGGGAATAGGAAAGTACTATTTGTTTCCAGGATTGGAAACAGAGAGGGGGAGTCCCTCTGTGTAGTTTCACAGAGCTTGTGTCTGTGTATCTCTTCAGGAGCACCTGGAGGGGGGAAGGGAAAAAGGATTATTTCCCTTTGTTGTGAGACTCAAGGGATTTGGGTCTTGGGGTTCCCGGGGAAGGTTTTTCAGAGGGACCAGAGTGCCCCAAAACACTCTAAATTTTTGGGTGGTGGCAGCAGGTACCAGGTCCAAGCTGGTAACTAAGCTTGGAGGTTTTCATGCTAACCCCCATATTTTGGACGCTAAGGTCCAAATCTGGGACTAAGGTTATGATAGCCTTAAATCTGCTGAATGCTACATGAGGTGCTTTTCCCCTCTGAACTTTCATTCTTTCAGTATTGTGAATGCACTGGGGTACCTTTAGCTGGGAACAAAATAAATTCTGCCAATGGGCCATGGGCTATGGGGCGGCCTCGCTCCATCCATCATTATCATGTCTTCATCCCATGTCTGTGTATCTAAGTTTTGTATTTAGACCCATACTTTCCTAAACATTTTCCAAAGCCTTCGATGTTTCTGTATGGATTGCTTACAGACAGAGCTGGCTCTAGGCAGCAGCACTCCAAGCATGTGCTTGGGGCGGCACTTTCCAAGGGTGGCACTCTGATGTTTTTTGGTTTTCTTTGCTTGGGGTGCAAAAAGCCGGGAGCCAGCCCTGAGTGGAGATGAGCTGCAGTGGTGGTGGGCGTAGGGAGGGCCGCAGGAAGTAACCCTGGAGGGGACATACGAAGCGCTTCCCCCCAGCTCACCTCCTCTCCACTGCCGCCTTCTCCCCCTAGTGTGCCACCGCTCCGCTTCTCCCCCCTCCCTCCTCGGTTTGCCGTGTGAATCAGCTGTTTTGCGTCAAGCCTGGGAGGTAGGGGGAGAGGCGGAGCAGCAGCAGCGCGCTCAGGGGAACACGCGGAGCGGAGGTGAACTGCGGCGGTGGGGGCATGGGGAGGCCCACAGGAAGTAACCCGGGAGGGGGAAGAGGAACCACTCCTCTCCCCAGCTCACCTCCACCTCCTCCCCCAAATGCTCCACTGCTCCACTGCTCCTCCCCTTGGGGCGGGAGGAGTAGGAGGGCAAATGTGGTGTGCCGGGGGGGAGGCGGGGCTGAGGATTCGGGGAAGGGGTTGGAATGGGTCGGGGAAGGGGTAGAGTTGGGGTGGGGCCAGGGGAGTGCTGGAAAATTTTTTTGCTTGGGGCGGCAAAAAACTTGGAGCCGGCCCTGCTTGCAGACTATAACTCTTGTCTTGTAGATTTTTTTTTAAAAAGCATGATAATCCTTGAAGAATTCATGATAAACCTTGAATGAAAAACAAAAACAATGTATATGATTTATAGCTTGTTTACTGTATCTTACTTGTTTTAGTTCTTGCTAAGTAACTTGCAAAATCAGGCAATGGAACTTAATATGAAATTACATCTAGTTTACATAAACTAAACATTTTAAGTAATCTTTTAGCAAATACAAGTCATCTGTCATTGCTTCCTAGATAGCTCTGATCCGAAGAGACAATCCCTCTCCCTCTCCCCTGCTCCAAGTAGGCAATTTATAATAAAGGAAGTGGAGGTCAGGGGTGCAGGAGTACATCCGTGCAAAGCAAGTTGCAGGGTTGGGGTCTGAATTCTAGCTGGACCCGCTTGTCCACATGACTCAGCCATAACTCCCCAGAATCTTAATGAAAGGTTTTGGAACCTGTGTCAGATGACTCAGCAGACTCACCCTTCAAGTGTAGGGTGTCAGGCCCCAATCCAGCAGAACACTTAAAACAAAGGCTCAATTTTATCTCAAAACCAGCATTAAGTTGGCTGCAGCTGCTCCCACTTAATGAAATTTTCCAAAGACTGTCCTTGGGAGGGATACTTGGGCTTCTATGCCACATGAGTTATGAGTTCTCAGTGGATCCCATGCTCAGCTACACTGTGGTACTGGGTCCTGGTATTGAGAGCGAGAGAGTGGCCAGCATATCCAATCTTTTCTGTGCCCCTGGAGCTGCCCTGTTGCCATGCAATGCTACTGCTGCACCTATGGGACAGGTGTATTTTAAAAGGCTTTCCTTGGGGGAGTCATAGTATTACAGAAATGTATGACTGGAAGGGACTTTGAGAGGTCATCGAGTCCAGGCCCCAGTGCTGAGGCAGGACCATATAAACCTGACAGGTCTTTGTCTTAACCTGTGCTTAAAAATCTCCAGTGATGGGGATTCGACAACCTCCCTTGGAAGCTTATTCCAATTTAAAATTGGAAATTTTTCCTAGTATCCAACCTAAATCACCCTTTCAGCCAGTTACTTTTTGTCCTACCTTCAGTGCTCATGGTGAACAATTGATCATCGTTCTCTTTATAACAGCCCTTAACATAGCTGAAAACTTATCAGTTCTTCTTTGAGTGCTTGCGCATATCCATTCCAGTTAGGTGTGCGCTCGCCGCGTGCACATTCGTCGGAAGATTTTTACCCTAGCAACACTCAGTGGGGTGGCTGGGTCGCCCCCTGGAGTGGCGCCACCATGGCGCTTGATATATATCCCTGCCGACCCAACCGCTCCTCAGTTCCTTCTTACCGCCCGTGTCGGTCTTTGGAACAGTGGAGAGCGGCTTAGCTGTCCTCCACTTCCCTAGCTACTCATAGTTTCTTCGATATCTTTCTTGTATATAGTTGGAATTTATATAATTACAGTTAGTTTGATAGTTGTTTAGAGGGGCCCATGCCAGGTTCACTGGGATTCAAACCTTGCTCGGCCTGCCACAAGCCGATGCCTACAGGAGATCTCCACGACTCCTGTCTTAAGTGCCTCGGGGAATAGCATATTATCGATAAGTGCCGTATTTGCAAGGCATTTAAGCCCAGGACAAAGGAAGAGAGAGACTTTCGCCTAAAGAATCTCCTGATGGAGGCAGCTCTCAATCCTCCACCCTCGGCACCGAGCGCTGAGCACTCTGCTGGAAGCACTCCTCCAGCACTGGACCGTGCCAGCACCGCTAAGACTCTGCGGCACTGGACATCTCCGCCACAGGGACCTGCTCGGCACCGATCTCTCTCCCTGAAACTGAGAAGGTCGAAGTCCTCCACTACCTCTGTGCCCTCCATGCCGCAGACGCAGCCTCTTTTGGACCATCCGGCACCTACACCTGCCGTGGCACCAACTGCTGCGGTACAGTCGACTCCGGTCCCATGAGGGTCGTCGAGTCCGGTCCCTGAGAGCTCCCTGCCGAGGCCTGTGGTTGAGCTTACGGTTCCCTCTACACCGGAGACATTCTCCACAGCCAGGGACCTCATAGCTATGACGGATTCTGTCCTGCCTCAACCCCTCGCACCGCCGGTGCGGGGATTACACTCCATAGGCAAGCCAGCCCTAATGAGACCGCCTTCAGTCAACCTGGCAGCTCGGCACCGATCACGATCCAGGTCCCGGTGCCGTTCGCAGTCCCGTTGACAATCACGGTCCCGACACCGCTCGCAGTTCCAGCACCGCTCGCCTCTTCTGTGCCAGTCGTACTCTCAGCATAGATCGACGTCTCGGCCTCCGGGTCGGTACTCTCGGTACTGCTCCAGCTCCCAGCATCACTCCCGGCACTGGGACCCTCGCAGCCGTTCCCAATGCAGCCGTTTGAGATCCAGGTCGACCTCCTGGCACTGTTGATAGGGAAATCCCCCCCTTGACCCTAACTTACCCAAGGCCCCAGGCTTTTTGCTGAGAATAAAGTAAGAGTAGGCCCAAAAGCCTTTAGCTAGGAGCAAGAGTTTTAACTTCTGCTAAACTTGTTTTTCTGTACAAAGGGCATGCCGAGGCAGAAAGATGTGGTCAGGGCCCCAGAAAGAGGAACTAGAATTAGATAAAGGGGAACCAGGAGATCTGTTAAGTTACAACAGCTGAGCCTGCTGTCAGGACTACAGAAAAGGTGCTAGAGCGGTCAAACCGCAGACTTGACTGGCAAAGACAATAATAGGAAAAGCCATAGATGGAAAATTGGGGTTTTGCCATAGATGGAGAATTAATTGGTCAGCTTGCTTGTTATCAATATTATATTCCAAATAAGGCAAATAACATGTATAACCAGCGTGCTACGTTTTGCGGTTTTAACCTTTATAAGCTTGGTAAAATTTGTAACATGTAGAGCAGCTTATCCTCTTGCATGGGGTCGCTGTCTCTCCCTGTATATATGCTTGTATGAAATAAATTGCCTCAGGCTGTCTGATCTAAAATCAACCATGTGGTCGATTTTCCACAATACTGTGCAGGTCGCAAGTCCTGATCTCGTTCTCGGTACTGGTGCCCAGTGCCGAGGAGATCAGCAACAGAGAGAGAGAAGGACTCTTACCAGGGTCTTTCAGCTCCTCCCTGGCTGTCCCGGCACTCGTCCGTGTCTTCGCAGGTGGACAGTTCATATGCCCAGGACAGAGACTCCGACGTGCCCACCAGGATATTCCACGAGCCCCAGGCCCAAGATCATGGCCCTCACCAGTGGGCATTCTGGACACCTCGGGCATATCATCATGCCCAAGGTGCACATCCAGGCCCATCTCGCTCTGCCACATCAGAACACCGGGTGCCGGAAGCGACTATAAGCTGCCCTCCTCCTTCTACTTCGGAGGAAGCTCCGGTCCAGCCACAAGACTCCCAGATCCCAAGGGAGACAGAGGCTGGCCACCAAGAAGAGGCCTCAACTGACCCACTTGTCCCTGGTCTCTCCTTATCCTCCTCCCCTGACTAGGTGGTAGCCGGACCATCATCCGTAAGCCCTCCGCCAATTGATCTGAGGGCCCACCAGGACCTCCTCAGGCGAGTGGCACTAAATATGAACTTGCAAGTTGAGGAGGCCCCAGAGGTAGAGGACCCAGTGATGGACATTTTATCATCTGATGCCCCCACGAGAGTGGCCCTCCCCTTTATCCGGACAATCCAGGCCAATGCCAATATGATCTAGCAGTCTCTGGCCTCTACCCCACCTGCTGCCCAGGGAGTGGAACGTAAATATATGGTGCCCTCCAAGGGCTACGAATACTTATACGCCCATCCTCCACCCTGCTCCTTCATTGTCCAGTCGGTTAATGAGAGAGAACGCCATGGCCAGCAGGCCCCAGCCCCGAAATCAAAGGACGCGAGGCTCATGGACTTGCTGGGGCACAAAGTCTACTCTGCAGGGGCGCTCCAACTCCATGTGGCTAATCAACAAGCCCTCCTTAGCCGCTATAATTATAATACCTGGGCGGTGGCGGACAAGTTTAAGGAGTTGCTCCTGCAGGTCTCCCAGCAGGAATTTGCGGCCCTCCTGGACGAGGGAAAAAAGGTGGCTAGAACTTCCCTCCAGGCTTCCTTGGACGCAGCCGACTCTGCAGCCAGGACCCTAGCCTCCGGAGTTACTATGAGACTTATCTCATGGCTGCAAGTCTCAGGCCTTCCCCCGGAGCTCCAGTATACAATCCAGGACCTCCCCTTTGAAGGGCAAGGCCTCTTCTCTGACAAGACAGACCCTAGGCTGCAAAGCCTAAAAGATAACAGGATCATTATGCGCTCACTAGGCATGCACACGCCAGTGACTCAGCGCAGGCCCTTCTGGCCCCAGCCACACCGCTCTTACCCTCAGCCCAGACAGAGACCGGACTTTGCCAGAAGGTGGGGTAGAACCGGTCGTCGGAGGCAGTCAGGCACCCAAGGGGGCCAGAACCAAGGTTCCTCCAAACCACCCACAGGGCCAAAACCCACCTTTTGAAGGTGCGCCCGAGGGCAACGTACCAGTTTCGTTAAAGGATCTGTTCCCTCCTTTCTCCAACTGCCTCTCCCTTTTCATCCCTGCATGGTCCCAGCTAACATCAGATCACTGGGTCTTACATACGCTGGAATTTGGGTACCACCTCCAATTTATTTCACACACCCCCTTCTACCCCCCTTCCTCGTCCCTCTTCAGGGACCCCTCTCACGAGCAGTTCCTCCTTCAGGAGGTGCAGACGCTCCTTGCCAAAGGAGCCATAGAGGAGGTACCAAAACATGAAAGGGGCATGGGGTTTTACTCCTGCTACTTCCTAACCCTCAAGGCAAAGGGGGCATCTCAGACCTATCCTTGATCTTCAGGAACTCAACAAATTCATGATAAAGTTGAAGTTCCGTATGGTATCCCTGGGGACCATCATCCCATCCTTGGATCCCAGAGACTGGTATGCCACCCTCTACATGAAAGATGCGTATTTTCACATAGCCATCTACCCTCCTCACAGGAAGTACCTCCAGTTTGTAGCCAACCGCCAACATTTTCAATTCGCAGTCCTACCGTTCGACCTCTCTACAGCCCCAAGAGTATTTACGAAATGCATGGCTGTAGTCGCCACCCACCTCCGCCGTCGTCAGATACACGTTTTTCTGTATCTAGACGACTGGCTCATCCGAGGGACCTCTGAGGCGCAAGTCACCCATCACATCGGCATTGTCAAGGACCTTTTCCTACATCTAGGCCTGATGATCAATGCGGAAAAATCCGCTCTGATTCCCACTCAGAGGATAGACTTTATTGGCACCACCCTGGACTCCAATCTCGCCAGAGCCTGCTTACCGCTGCCCCGGTTTCAGGCAATGGTGGCGATCATCCAGAGCCTGCAAGCTGTTCTGTTGACTTCGGTTCGCACTTGCCTCGGTCTTCTGGGTCACATGGTGACCTGCATGTTTGTGACGAAACACGCCAGATTGCTCCTCCGTCCCCTCCATTTGTGGCTCAACTCACTGTACCAACCAGGCAGAGATGCCATAGACATAATAGTCACCATTCCCCCGAGCATCCTAGGCTCCTTCGAATGGTGGCTGACCCCCTCCCTGGAGTGTGCAGGGCTGCCGTTCCATCCGCCCCAGCCCTCTATGTCCCTGATGACGGAAGCATCATCTCTGGGCTGGCGTGCTCACCTCGGACATCTACACACTCAAGGCCTTTGGTCATCTCAGAAGCTGGCCTTGCACGTCAATGTCCGGGAGTTGAAAGCAGTCCGCCTTGCGTGCCAGGCATTTCAGCAGCACTTGCAAGGCCGTTGTGTGTCAATATTCACAGACAACACAACAGCCATGTACTATATAAACAAACAGGGCGGGACATGGTTGTCGACCCTTTGTCAGGAAGCCATATGTCTCTGGGACTTTTGTATAGCCCACTCTATACACCTCATAGTGTCCTTTCTCCTGGGGGTTCGAAACACTCTGGCGGATCGCCTCAGCAGATCCTTCCTTTCTCACGAGTGGTCGCTTCGCCCGGATGTTATTCTTTCGGTCTTCCGGAAGTGGGGATTTCCCCGTGTAGACCTCTTCGCGTCCCGAGAGAACAGGAAATGCCAGATATTCTGTTCCTTTCAAGGCCTCTCCCAGGGTTCTATAGCGGACACTTTCCTGATACCATGGATAACTCACCTGCTCTATGCTTTTCCACCGTTCCCGCTCTTCCACAGGGTCCTGCTGAAAGTAAGCAGGGACCGAGCCCGCTTGCTCATGATCGCTCCAGCATGGCCCAGGCAACACTGGTACACCATGTTGTTCGACCTGTCAATACCCAACCTCATCCCTCTACCTCTTCACGCAGACCTGATAACTCAGGACCACGGCAAACTTCACCACCCAGACCTACAGTCGCTCCATCTCACGGCATGGCTCCTAAGTGGTTGACCCAGTCTGAGTTGCATTGCTCTGCCCCAGTGCAACAAGTTCTCTTGGGTAGCAGAAAGCCTTCCACTAGATCAACATATCTGGCCAAGTGGAAGCGTTCTCATGCTGGTGCAGAGAGCAGAACGTTCTTCCCACTGAGGTCTCCATCCCCACCATCTTGGACTACCTCTGGTCTCTTAAATAGCAGGGCTTAGCTGTATCATCATTGAGGGTACACTTGGTGGCCATCTCTACCTTCCACCCAGGGGAGAATGGCCGCTAAGTGTTTTCACATCCTATGGTATCTCAATTCTTCAAGCGCTTGGAGCACCTATACCCTCAGGTATGCCGCCCCGCCCCAACCTGGGACCTCAACCTGGTTCTTACCAGACTTATGTCGACCCCATTCTAGCCATTAGCAACTTGCTCCCTTCTGTACCTGTCCTGGAAAACCTGTACCTGGAAAACCGCTTTCCTCGTGGCCATCACATCGGCAAGACGAGTTTCTGAGCTTCGGGCTCTCACGGCGGGTTCCACAAGGACAAGGTGCAGTTGCGACCACATCCGACCTTTCTCCTCAAAGTGGTATCGGCCTTCCATGTTAGCCAGGAGGTCTTCCTTCCGATCTTCTTCCCGAAGCCACATTCATTGGGCAGGGAGCAACAATTGCACTCCCTAGATGTCCGTAGAGCACTCGCTTTTTATATCTAGTGGACAAAGCCCTTCCGCAGAACACCCCAACTCTTCATTGCGGTGGCAAAGCGTATGAAGGGCCTACCCATTTCCTCACAAAGGATTTCATCCTGGGTGACATCATGTATCCGCACCTCTTACGACTTGGCTCACGTCCCCTCGAGCCACGTCACTGCACACTCTACCAGGGCTCACGCTTCATCTGCTGCCTTCCTGGCTCACGTGCCCATCCACAAGATATGTTGTGCAGCTACCTGGTCCTCGGTTCATACCTTTGCCTCTCACTATGCCCTGGTTCAGTAGTCCAGAGATGATGCAGCCTTTGGCTCCGTAGTATTACACTCTGCAACATCTCACTCCGACCCCACCGCCTAAGTAAGGCTTGGGAATCACTTAACTGGAATGGATATGAGCAAGCACTCGAAGAAGAAAAGACGGTTACTCACCTTTGTAATTGTTGTTCTTCGAGATGTGTTGCTCATATCCATTTCAAACCCACCCTCTTTCCCCACTGTTGGAATAGTTGGCAAGAAGGAACTGAGGAGTGGTTGGGTCGGCAGGGGTATATATCAAGCGCCATGGTCGTGCCACTCCAGGGGGCGACCCAGCCGACCCACCAAGTGTTGCTAGGGTAAAAATCTTCTGAAGAACGTGCACGCGGTGTGCGCACACCTAACTGGAATGGATATGAGCAACACATCTCAAAGAACAACAGTTACAAAGGTGAGTAACCGTCTTTTCCCACATACCCTTCCTCATAGGTCAGCTTTTCTTAACTTTTTATCATATTTGTTCCTCTTCTCTGGATTCTCTCCAATTTGTCCACATATTTCCTAAAGTGTGCCCAGAGCAGGACCCATTGCTCTAGCTGAGGCCTCACCAGTGCCAAGAAGAGGGGGAGAATTACCTCCTGAAACTTACTTCAACACTCTTGTTACTTCACCCCCAAATGATGCTTCCCTATTTTGGAACTGCATCAGATTGTTGACTCATATTCAATTTATGATCTACTATAGCGCCCCCCCCCCGACTCTTTTCTGCAGTACTACTGTTTAGCTAGTTATTCTCCATTTTATAGTTGTGCATTTTATTTTCCTTCCTAAGTATAATATTTTGCACTCATCTTTACTGAATTTTATCTTGTTGATTTCAGACCAATTCTTCAATTTATCAAGGTCCTTTTGAATTCTAATCCTGTCCTCCAAAGTGCTTGTAACCCCTCCCAGCTTGGTGTCATCCACAGATTTTATAAGCATGCTCTCCACTCCATTATCCGTGTCACTAATGAATATACTAAATAGCACTGGACCAGGACAGACTCCTGCAGGACCCCACTAGATACATCCTTCCGGCTTGACAGTGAACCATTGATAACTACTCTTTGAGTATGGTCTTTCAACCTGTTGTGCACCCACCTGATAGTAATTTCATCTCGATCACATTTCCATAGTTGATTGTGAGAATGTCATGTGGGACTGTGTCAAAAGCCTTACTAAAACCAAGATATAGTACTATTACTTCCCCCATCCACTAGGCAAGTAAGCCTGTTAAAAAAGGAAACTAGGTTGGTTTGGCATGATTTGCTTTTAACAAATCCATGTTGGCTATTACTTATTAACCTACTTTCTCCAGGCTGCTTACAAACTGATTGTTTAATAGTTTGCTCCAGTATCTTTCCAGACATTGACATTAGATTGACCGATCTGTAATCCCTCCAATCATCCTTGTCCCCCCTTTTTAAGATAGGTACCATGTTGCACTATTTGTGCCCATCAGGTTGTGTATTTTAATATGATTGTTTTGGCATAGTTTTCTATTGGACATTTCCATAGCTGCTAGACTGCATTTCAGAACTGACATTTCTGGAAATGATTGAGAGTTCCAGGAATTGTTGATGCAGCAGTGTCATTCAAAGAAACACCATCTCTTGTCATAACATAAAGTCTCCCTGGGTATTCTTGATGAGTCCATGCGGTCAGCAACAAGTAGAAGATATTCTGAAACCTATATATCTAAACTTAATTCAGAGACTCTCAAGTTTTTCTGCAGTTTCATACTGGAGCTCTGAGCAGTCATACTGCTCTCTTACATAAAATGCAACTTCCCGACCTTTTCTGCCCTGCCTGTCCTTCCTGAACAGTTTATATCCATCCATGACAGTACCCCAGTCATGTGAGTTATCCCACCAAGTCTCTGTTATTCTAATTGTGACGGGTTAGATCACAGAACCCACCTTGGGAGCTGCTACCTGATGTGCCAAGACTACCTCTGCTCCTGCTTTCCCTGCCAGTGTGGGACCCCAGCACCCTGTTTTGTTAAGCCAGACATGCCTGTCTGCTCCAGCAAAGACCCAGGGTCTGAATTACTTTCCCAAAAGCTGCAGACTTAACTGAAAGCAGCTTACAGAAGTGTTCTTGCCTTTAACACTCAGATGCCCAATTCCCAATGGGGTCTAAACCCAAATAAATCTGTTTTACCCTGTATAAAACCTATACAGGGTAAACTCATAAATTGTTCGCCCTCTATAACACTGATAGAGAGATATGCACAGCTGTTTGCCCCCTGCTCCCAGGTATTAATACATACTCTTGGTTAATTAATAAGTAAAAAATGATTTTATTAAATACAGAAAGTAGGATTTAAGTGGTTTCAAGTAGTAACAGACAGAACAAAGTGAATTACCAAAAAAAAAATAAAATAAAACATGCAAGTCTATGGCTAATACAGTAAGAAATTGAATATAGATACGATCTCACCAGTTCCAGTAAGCTTCTTTTTACAAACTAGTCTCCTGCAAGTCGGGTGGAGCAATCACTCACACCCCTTTACTGTCCTTTGTTCCAGTTTCTTTCAGGTATCTTGGGGGGTGGAGAGTCTCTCTCTTTAGTCAGCTGAAGACCAAATGGAGGGGTCTCCCATGGGCTTAAATAGACTTTCTCTTGTGAGTGGAGACTGCCTCCTCTCTCTTATGCAAAGTCCAGCTCCAAGATGGAGTTCTGGAGTCACCTGGGCAAGTCGCATGTCCATGCATGACTCATAGTTTTTACAGGCAGAAGCCATTGCCCACATAGTATCTTGAATGTCTCCAGAAAGACTTCTTATGTGGATTGGAGCATTCCAATATGCATTGTTCCTTAAATGCTTCCTGATTGGGCACTTAACTTTGTGAATTCCTTTCTCCAGGAACTGACCTAGTGCTCTACTAAGGTTATTTAGAAATCAAGCCAGTAAATGGCCAATATTCATAACTTCAAGTAGAAAAATGATACATGCATACAAATAGGATTAATAGATTCAGTAGATCATAACCTTTACATAGATATGTTACATGGTATACGTAGCACAGAACATATTCCAGTTATGTCATATATATTCATAAGCATATTTCCATAAAACCTTATAGGGGGCACCATCACACCTTCCAACCCTGATATTCTATGATTCTGTGATTCTATATCTTTTCCCACATCCAATATTATCACAATGACATCTGCATGCATTAGAAAGTTCAGCAAAGAATGTGTTCCACTTACTGTAAAGGTTGCAGAGAAGACCTCTACATGTCTTGGCAAAAATGAATATATATATTTGTTTCTTTGGGCCAAAACATTCAGAGGTTTTCTGTGCAGCCTTCACAGAGGGTGGAACACATTCTTTGACAACATATAAAATCAACAACTGAAATAGGTAGTTTAGCAATAAATCAGATGATTACAAAAATCTCTAAACTCTAAAACACTAAATATCATCACTCTTCTTTGGGAAGGCAGCACACAGACAAGGTAAGAAGTTTTTCATAGGCATTATAATTACATGTAATAAAACCTGATGGATTCAGCTCTGAGTTACTACAGAGAATTCCTTCCCAGGTGTCTAGCTGGTGGATCTTGCCCACGTGCTCAGAGTCTAACTGATCACCATATTTGGGGCTGGAAAGGAATTTTCCCCTGGGTCAGATTGGCAGAGACCCTGGGGGGATTTCACTTCCTCTGCAGAATGGGGCATGGGTCATTTTCAGGTTTAAACTGGTATAAACGTTGGATTTTCTGTAACTTGAAGTCATTAAACCATGATTTGAGAACTTCAGAAACTCAGTCCAAGGTTAGGAGTCTATTACAGGAGTGGGTGGGTGAGGTTCTGTGGCCTGCAATGTGCTGGAGGTCAGACTAGATGATCATGATGGTCCCTTCTGACTTTAAAGTCTATGACTCTATATCACAACTTAGTTTTGATTAAAATACAAAACTACTACATGCAATTCAGTTTTTATATTTCAAGAATATGGGAAATAACTGTGCAGTTTAACTGGAATTTACGCTTTAAGAGCATTGACATGAATTTTTTTTCAAATGAAGGGATTGAGTTTGGCCCAGTACAATACATATATCACCCAGGGATGGCTGAAAATGCCAGTATGCATTTTCTATGTTTGTACGATGGTCACTATATTGGCTAGTGTTGGGATTCCCTCCAAACCTTTTCCACTCAGTTTATCCAGAGCACCTTATCCAGTTCTGGGAGAACACTTCATCCAGTTTTGTGGGATCCAAAACACTCAGTTTGACTCCAGATTTCATCACTCAGGTTCCTTTATTAGGCGTACAGCAAAGCTACTCTGAATTGATCAGACTCAAGCGTAGGGGGTGGGTATAGCGCATACTACACATCCAAAGTTACACAGAAAATCTCTTCCTTTATATACATTTAAACATTACGTTGCATTTGCTATACATTACATCACACATTTTTAGACTGGTCTGGTTACTTTCCAGGAACCAATCCCTGCAGAGCCTGCTCTGCCCATGTGCTGTTCATGTGGAGGATCATCTTTACATTCCAGGTTTATCTTGTCCATTGTCCTCAGTTTCAGGGTGTTGATGCTTATCTTAACTGGCACAGACATGCATACTGCAGTCAAGCCCCCATTTACAGTTTAATCTTCCATTCACCTTCCCAGTCATACCCACTAAGAAATGAAGCAAGTTACTTATGTCAAGCCAGGCTTACCGGAGTCCTTTGGGCATTACCATAATATTTACTTATTCTACTACTGCTAAAACTTACTAAGGTTTATTTTGCTCTGTGTGTGTGTGTGTGTGTGTGTGTGTGTGTGTGTGTGTGTTGAGTCATTACTATAGAGTATTCAAAGGCTAATCACATATAGACTTCAAAATTAATATAATGGCAAAGGGAAACATCATTGTAAATAAAATGTTCCTGCCGGTGATAAAACCTATCTCGTTTTAAATGGAAAAAAATAACACTGACTCTAAAAATATATCGCAATGGATATGTAAAAGTAGAGGGGGGAATATGGTTAGGCCAGTGTCTTCATTTTATTATATGGTGAAAAATTAATTTTTATTACTTTAGGAAGTAGGTAAGAAGAATGCTCTTTAAGATGTAATTGTTTTTTGAGAGCTGTCACAAGGCATTATGACTTCCATGGGTTAATTTGCTAGCCTCAGGAGACATGAGTCTAAGTCCTTATGTGACATATGAAAACGATTTTGATGGTCTCCATCCTGATCCTCATATAACAAACCACTTACACAATCATAGCAATAAAGGGCACAGGGCTGTAGTCGGTGGGGAGGTGAGGGTGGTTACACATGGGGTTCAATTCAGTGGAACAATACACCTTGCACTAGCCCAATGACTCCATATTTGGGATTCAACAACTTATCCAAACACTTATGGAAAAATTCCATAGAATTTAATAGAAATTAATAAACTTTCTGTAGGTTTTCTGCACCATCCTTTACAATTGAATAGGGAATATTATGTTGGCTATAGAATTCTACAGGCTAGATTTGATAAACTTATGGAAGATTATCATTCTATGTTAAATTCTATAGGATTTTAGAGCCGTTTCTATAGAAAGATTTACGTTTCAAGTCTATTGGATATTCTAGGATTTACCCACAAGGGCATTTTAATTTGGGTTCAATACCTCCACTCATTAAATACTCAACATACCCTTTTAGCAAATAAATACCTTGGCCCTGAAGACTCCTCTTTATAATAAGGTTGCCCTCCCTTTTAGGATCACAAAGAGTCTCTGGCAACAGTGTAGCTGCTGGTTTGCCGTCCTAGGTACTTCTGTATCAAGGGCCTGATCCAAAGCCCATTACAATTCATTGAAAGGCTCCCATTGACTTCAAGGTACTTTGAATCAGACTCTAAAAGAAGTCAGTAGAGTGCTCTAATATCATCATTTAAATCCATATTTCATACAGAACATCTCATCCACAGATGGACCCATAACGTAAGCCAGACAGAGAGGTAAGGGGAACAGTAGAACTAGTGTGTCATTAGAAATAAATCAATGTGAAGTTTATCAGCTGAATGGTGCTCCTCATCTTCAATGAGTGAAAACTTTAAAAGGAAGTATTTAAAAAAGTGACTTCTTCAAATTATTGTGGAGTATATATATATACACACACACACACAAACCCTCATGATATGTGATTGACACATATATAATTCCCAAGTCTGCATAAATCCTGTGTACGTCAGGATAATATGAGCCCCTCCCCACAACTTAGAAAAGTCTGTTCTTGTACAAAAATATATTTTACTGGTACAACATATTTTTAACTACATTTTCTGTAGTGTCAATTCACTTTCCCCTGGAAGCTGGGAGACACAGATTACTGACACCTGCAGGGAAAGAATATGATTTCATTACTATGTCTTTTAAAATTATAAAACAGTGTAAAGGAAAGAGGTGAAAAGCTACAAGGAATATTTGAAATGGTGGTGACTTTTAGGCCTAAACATTGGCCATGGTGAGTACATGCAGTTGAATCCTTTGAAGCTCTGCAAGCCTCCTGATCAGTGTGGATGTGGCTGCTTTCACTGGCACTCCTCCCTTCATCTCAAAGTAGCCCTGTAGCTCTGCCATAAGTACCTATTCCCTCAAAATTGAGTCAGCTACTTTACTCTCCTGACTGTGCAAAGGGCAGTGAAGCAGAATGATAGTAGATAAGCTTGCAGCTGAGTAAGATCTAGGAAGGCCAAGTAGCTCACATAGCTAACAGAGACATCCCCCAGTTGATAGCTCTGAAATCCAGTTGTCAGAAATCGTCTTTCCCCCAAATAGCCCCCAACCCCACACCACACCATGTGGAGTGTGCTCTGCTTCTTATCTTCCACCCAGCAGGCATCCTGTAGTGGTTGTGGCAGCCTTAGGGGCAAAGTAATCCCTTTGGCTCCAGTTATGAGTGAATATAGGGAGAAAGAGAGAAAGGGGGTCCATGGAGGGGCAATGCAGGTGGGAGGAGCTGGTTGGGATGGGAAGCTCATTTCAATCAACTCTTGCCTCCCAGAAGATCAGTTGGCTCAGCTAAAGGAGCAGTTTTGTAGCAGTAAGGGGGTAATATGTTTCTCACAGCCACACATCACAAAGCCAGAGTTTGGCCCCAGTAGCACTTTGCACAGGTCTTCGGTGGTCACCACGATATTAAAATGGAGAAAGAGGAAAAAAGAGCGAATTAATTCATTGTACAGTGGAGCAGAAAGCTCACATCTGTCCTTTATACAAGCCAGTACATCCCATTTATTAATGCTGTTCTTTGCACTGCCAGGTCCAAGCAATTAACTTACAGTGACTGGCTTCCCTAGTGTGAGGAAGAAGAGACAGTATGTTCATCATGGGAACATATTGATTTAAAAATTAAATTCTAAAGTAAATTGCATAATTTTCAATATGCTACAGACTGGAAGATAAATTCCTGGTCACCTGTAGTAATTAAGGAATGAATTTAATACTCGAAATTCTGAGGCTGATAAGCTGCTAAAAAGTGAACAAGTGAAAAGCAGTTCTGGGCATATAGCTTCTTTACTCAACAAATTAAAGTCTAGATTCTAAACCCAATGCACTGTAGTACCCCATAACGCTGAAAAAAATCTCTATCAATGCACATGTACAAGCATTAGGAGCAGCAGATTTTCTGAGATAGACAACCATGTGCGCTGTGCATCTGAGATTAAAATCCACTAGCCCTAAGGCACCTATTTGTAAAAAGATATATAGGTCATTTCTGTGCCCATTCTACTTTTTGAGGTGGAAAAATATGTAATACTAGCTTTTACGTAAAGATCCTGCTTTCAATTTATTAGCTCTCTTTTCTCCTTCCTCAAGCCTTTCAATTAGTCCCATTGAAGGTTAAATTCCAATGTGAAATACAAAGTGAAATGAAAGAAAGGGCTTAAAGTGGGGGATAAACAGATGATTTAAACACAGGTATCCAAAATACAGTAAGCAGGACAATTAAGATGCGCCATCAACATCATTTTAGAAAGATTTGGCTTGTCTATTTACTCTAAGGCTCCTTACCAAAATTGTATTTACTATGATGTTTTCCACTTAAACAGATGGTGAAGCAACCTTCCGGGTATAAGGCTGCCTGGGCTGTTTGAGAGGGATTTAAAATAATAAATAAGAGGAAGGATAAAGTACATCACTGCAGGGGATTGTATAAGCAAATACAAAACACAGAGCAAGGCTAAAATTAAATATAAAGCAGCAATCACTGCATGTGTGATGATAAGCAAAGACATGGCTGAGTAAAACAATCAGATATGCTTGCTTATACAGGAAGGCTCTGCTACCTTGATCACGTTGAGTGGTATAGGTAGCACATTGAAACTGGAGTAAGATGCTACTGAACATGAGCAAGGGTGGCAGAATCTGGCCCACGAATGGTAGGAGTACTGGAACAAGGGGATTCATCCAGCTAGGTACAAAGCATCCACTGAAAGCCATCCAATCCTGCTGACTTTAACAGGTGGTGGAGGCTGCTCATTGTCTCCATGATAGTTCCTCTGACTTTAGAGTCTATGGATTTCTCAGAAAGTGCTCAGCATCTTGCAGGATTTGGTCCCAAACATCTGAGCTCTAAATAGACTAACAGACGTATTGAATCATGAGCTTTCGTGGGTGAATACCCACTTCGTCGGATAACATGCATCCAACGAAGTGGGTATTCACCCACAAAAGCTTATGCTCCAATACGTCTGTTAGTCTATAAGGTGCCACAGGACTCTTTGCTGCTTTTACAGATCCAGACTAACACGGCTGCCCCTCTGATACTTGAGCTCTAAGTGATATTTGAACTAGTCTGAGATGAAAGAAATCATTTAAGTTTTTTAAAGACAGTAGGAAAGTTGCTCTAGATTTCAAGAATGGTCATCTAAAAGGGCTGGTTCAGATGGAAGAAGGAGGCAATAATAGGAAAAATCTCTAGGGCAGGATTATAGAACCAAAGAACAAGGGGAAAATCAAAGAGACTATATGTCTTAGATGAACATATCAGGATAAAATAAAAGCACAATGTCGGGAGGAAAATTGACTCCAAGGAAAATATAGGACTGATGCAAAATTAGCAGGGAGTTCAATTAATAGAAGGCAAGGCAATGGCTAAATCTATTGTAAAATAGAAGCAGTAAACTCAGGGACACAAATATTAACCTATGTCTGAGTTATTGAAGTCCTCAAATTGTGGTTTGAAGACCTCAAGCTGCAGAGAATCCTCCGGCAAGTGACCCATGCTCCATGCTGCAGAGGAAGGCGAAAAACCTTCAGGGCCTTGTCTGTTACAGCTATCCCCTATTCCATTTTGTTTCTTACAGCTGTCCCCAGACTCCATTTTGTTTTCTGTTCTCCTGTGGCCGCCCTTCCCTGGCTGTTAAGTTGTTTACCAGGGCCACTGCCCTTCTCAAAGGGAGGGCCCCTTAAGTTGTTTAACAAGAGCCATTGCCCTTCTCAAAGGGATGGCCACTTGTGCTGCGTGCTAAGTGGGACCACTGCCCTGTTCAAAGGGTTAGTCCTGTTATCACCTCGTTGAGCCTGGGCTTGGTGTAGGGTAGGCAATGTCCAGAGCTGCAAGACCTAATGTGTTTTTAAGATCCTGGGCATGAGTCATAGGCCTCATGTGCTCTTGAGTCACCTATTGCACAGGACTATGTCCAGGCATGTCTCTGGGCTTACCTTCAGTTTTTTCCCTGTGCCTCCTCCCCTGTGACAGAGGGAGCCTATCAGGATTACTGGCGGGAAACTGCCCAAGTTTGCCTTTAAAACCAGACGTTTTTGAAACACACCTCAGAAAGGTTCCTGCATTGCTGCCTGGTCTGATCAGCCAGGGGTTCTGGAGGGTCCTTTCTCCCCTCTCGTTTTATTTTTGAGCGTACCCCCGTTTTTTGAACGCCCCCCCCCACGAAGAACGAATTGCTACCTGAGAGATCTCCTGATTATTGAGACTGTACCGAGCCCTCCTTGCCTCTTCTGATGTTGCTGCTGCTTCTGCCTTTGCTGCTGCCTTGGGGACTGGTAAGAATCCCTCTGTAAAACTTTCTACACTTTTATTTTATTATTTTAGCTGCTGGCTCTGTTTCCCCAGCACACAGACTCAAGCTAAACCTTGGTCTGTGTCTTAAAACCTCTCTTAAACTCCAGGGCTCTTTGCCGCTAAAAATAAGTTTGTGCCGCTGCTAAGCTCTGCTCCTGTGGGCTTTGCCTTCGGGCTCTCTGCTTTCAGCTGTATCCATCGCTGTAGCCACCATCCCTTGGCTTCCTTGGGAGCTGGGTCCTGGACACATACCACTCTGCCCTCTGTAACCTCCCCATAGCATAAGGTGCACCATAGGTCTTGTTTTTTTTAGTTTAATAAGTCATAGTTTGTTAAGATTGTAGAGCGTGTAAGTTTCAACTGCCTTGTTATAGTTTACTGTTTTGTTGCTCCGTATAGTTGCTTGTTATAGCTTTGCTTAGAATTGTGATATTTGTTGTTTTGCCTAGTCGTTGGTTAAGACAGATAAGGTTTTTTGCTGCTTAAATTCGCCTTCCTGCTGTCCCGATCTCTCCCTGAACTTTCCCGTGTCTGTTTTTCCCCCGCTCCAATCTCCCCCTCTGTGTGCTCCTCCGTGTCTCCCTGTTATAACCCTTTGCTGCTTTTTCCCCCGCATCTGCACTCTCTCCGAACTTCCCAACTCCTTGTTGCTTCCCCCCCCGCGTCTGCATCACCCTCCGAACTTCCCGAACCCCTTGCTGCTTCTCCCCCTGTGAAACTTCCCAAACCCCTTGCTGCTTCTCCCCCTGTATAACTTCCCTAACCCTTTGCTGCTTTTTCCCCCGCATCTGCACTCTCTCCGAACTTCCCAACTCCTTGCTGCTTCCCCCCCTGCATCTGCATCAGCCTCCGAACTTCCCAAACCCCTTGCTGCTTCTCCCCCTGTGAAACTTCCCAAACCCTTTGCTGTTTTTTTTTACCTTTGTTTTTGGTGTCCGCTTGTTGCTTAAACCTGTCTCTAGCCCTTCTTTACACTTCTCCGCTGCCCCTCCCCTACCGAAGATCACCATCACACTGCTCCGTTGTCCTTACCCTGCAGGGCTTCAGAGTCTCTCGCTGCTTCCAGCCGCTCGTCTGCATACCACTAATCACTCACTCCCCCCCCTCCTGTTTCTTGACCCAGCCTTTATATTGATATTGTATTGTTGTACTGTAACTCACATTTTACTTGTAATTATAACACCCCATTGGTTGCCTCCACTTTTCTGATATACTTTGTATTTACATTGATGCCACTGTGTTACATTGTGTATCTAGCTATTAACTCATATAGAAGCTACCATTTTATTTTGCATTTCTTTTGGGTACGCTTTGCATTTCCACACTGTATCTAGAGTTGCTTATTGACTGTCCTGTATCCCATTGTGCTGAACTCCACTTGCTGTAGCCCACTATTAGAACTCCCTACACTGTTCAATAAGAAGAACCCCCCCCCATCGTTGTCTATTGTAAACACCCTATACACCCCATCCCATCGTATTTCATTATTAAATTCCCATCACTTCCTTTTTTTCCCTTTAATAAAGAAATTAATTGGAACCCCAGCTGTGTGGTAATTGCTCCCCAAGATCCCATATACCTGCAGGCAGGGACAGGCCTCTGCTAATTTGCCCTGGCAGTAGACAGTTCACCTGAAGTGGGGCAAGAGTGGCCCAAGTTGCCCCAAACCAGTGTTCTGCTGGAGCTGGCCAGGAGATGTGCTGATTTAGCACATTTTCAAGGCAGTTTCAGCTGGCTGAGCTCCTATGAAGTCTTAGCTAGAGTTTTAAACTATGACTGCTTGCTACCATCTCAGGGCAGATATTCCTACTGTCAGAGCAGCAGCAGCAGTGACACAAGACTTAAGAGACTGAAAAAAAAGAAGGCCAGGTATTTGACTACAAAGATATTTGCAAAGGAGATATCAGAACCATTGTTCACTTCATTTTAGAACTCAGTATATTAATGTCTTCAAGGTATTCTTAAACTGCTAGAGCTAGCCAGTTGGAAAATTTTGGTTAATTGAAACTGAAATTTTTTGCAGAAACCTTTCACTTTTGACAAAGCTTTTGTTGGGAAAGTTTCTCAGGTCCAGGATGGAATTTCTGGTCAAACACAGAGAAAGAGGCATCCCAGAGTTAGGGCACCCATCTGGGATGTGAGAGACACAGGTTGAAGTACTTGTTCTACCTTATTTATAGCTGAGTCTGGAACCTGTGTCTTTCATCTCTCACATGAGACCTTAACCACTGGGCTATAGAATCTGTTTTGGCTCTCTATCTCTCTGTCCAAATGAATATTTATAGAAAGTGGAACAGTTCCAACAAGGGTTGGAGTACTCACATGGGAAACCCAGGTTCTAGTTCTTATTCCAAATCAGGCAAGCCAGGGACTTGAACTTGGGTCTTCTCAATCCTACATGAGTGCCCTCATGACTGGGCTATTGGCTTTTCTGGAGTCTCTCTCTGAACATTTTTTAAAGGTCTTGTATTCATCCTAATGTGGAAAGGGAGAAAATTTTGAAACCTTGAAAATGTTCCCAGGATGGGAAGAACAATTTCCCTGTCAATGTCTTATTATTGGCTTAGTATGTTATTAGGTATTCAAACTAGGTTTGTAATTTCCCTCACTTGCTTCCTGTCTATAATTTTCTCCATTCATTTCTCCTCTCCTTTTCTTCCTCTCGTTCCATCGTCCTCTTTCTTCTCTCTATTCTTTCCTTTTCCCTCCACTCTCTCTCCTCCATTCTCTTTGCCCTTCTTCACTGGAAAGAAAAGGGAATGGTTGAAGGAAACTTACTCAGCAGGCCTGTCTTCAATGTGGGAAGGTTGGGGACACATCAGGCTGGCTCTCCAAGGGATGGTATTGGACTTTGCAGGTCGCTTCAACCTTCCAATGTATAGGATGGGGATTTCCATTAATATGTTTCTGTTCCCTTGAGTGTATGGGAACCCCAACAGCCTCCTTCAGAGAGATGGGAATTCTCTAAGCTCCTCTGACTTCCCATAGGAACAAAGGAAGATCATCTATTCTATGCCTGTTCTGACACCGACAGGTCCATGTCTGCCTGACCCTCCCAGCTCTACTCCTCCCTACTTATTTGGATTGCCTCACACTCCCTCCACTCTGCTTTAATGCTAGTCATGATCATCCACTACCCTGCTTTCTCCATGCTTCCTCCTCCTAAATTGTTCTCTCAATCCAATGCCTCCTTCTCACTCAAATTGTTCCTCTAGAACTGCTTAGGCCTCTCTTTGGGCTAGTCACCATGTAGAGCGTTAGTGCTTTTTCTACCCAGGAGCTCTAATTTGGTGCTGTGGCTGAATGCAGGTATGTAACAGTATAGACCCCACAAGTTTCAAGTCCTTAGCATAACCATCCAACACGTGCTTGGGTGAGTCCACATGTAAGTAGCTAAGTACTTCATGTACTTAAAAACAAAACAAAAAAACCCTTTAAATGAAGGAATCCAAACAAAAATATAGAGGGGTTAGAAAACACAGCTCATGAACAAAGATCAAGAGAACTGAATTTATGTGTCCTAGAGAAATGACAGAGAAAGGATGTTATGGTAATTGCCTCTTCAGTATGTACCTGTAAAGGATTAACAAGTGGGGAAATATTTGTGTTGAAGATCTTAGAAATGTTTCAGAAATTTGAGTTTAATGTGAGCAAAGTGCAGTGCCTGAAACATTTCTAATCAAATGTCATTTAAAATCTTGTTACTCCCTGATTTATTTCCTCTTGTCTAAAGTTATTTAATTCTTCTTCATATTAATATTGACTGGAGGGAAAAAATAAAATGTTACAGCGGCAAAGTAAATAAGTTCAAATCAGTTTAAAAGTAACTAGTTTTTTTCTTGCTGTAAATATTGCAGCATTAATTCAGGGCATATGGAGAGCTGTAGATGCCCATGGCAAGGAAAGGCTCTTGCAATCACAGGACTGTGAAACACAGATCAATATCACACAGGGGCTGTAATCAACATGCAGATTAATGAACAGGACTGTATCCACCAGGGAACAGTAGAACAAAGACCAGTTGAGCATTTTAATTGCTGAGTTACTGCTAAATCTCGGTTCGCTATCAATCTCAATCCATTATGACTATTGATGCATAACAGACATTAAGAAGAAAACAATAACATAATGATTCATAACTGCTAGGATGCAAAAGAATTGGTGGCATCATGAGAAATGTGGCCATGATTATTTTGTGCCTCAGAGTCTCTGTAAAAGATCTGAGTTATTTCTAATGTTCTCTGTTTGTGGCATCTGACAATCTTTTTAACCAGATTTGGTGTTAACAGAACTAATAACAGCACAGGCTTTTTTGAACCATCTGAATGTTATCAATGTATCAACATGCCCTTTAATAAAGGCTCTAACTAATTCATTAATTCAATTAACTCAAATGGTCAGAAAAATTAAAGCTGGAAAAGGCTTCTAGGTTTAAGTCATCTAGATCAGCTTCCTGTCAATAAAGGCTCATTTCCAACAGCAGACACTCTAGTGTTTTTGCTGGTGCTTTTAATAGCCATATGCAATGGTGGTGCGACAATCCCTTGTGAGACTATTCTACGTTCTCATTGACCTCAGTGCTGGGACATCATTTTTTCCATCTTAAATTCTCCTTTGCTAAATTAAATCCTATATTGTTTATTTATACCCCTTTTGATTACTTGAAGCATTTAATCTTCTTCCTTAGTATGTATACCCTTTCATACTTACAGCTGGTTATAATATCTCCCCTTACTTATTGTTTAACTGAGCTAAATGTGTACTCCACGTATGACTTCACTGATGCTACGCTGCAGGTGAATTTAATGTATTACCTCATATAATTTTCCTCCTAATGTAATCCCTAAAGCTATCTAATTACTCCTTTCTGAATTCCCCACTATTTTTCAACTTTTTCTGATACTGAGGGTTCGAGAAATCTTTCTAGCTATTGTGTATCACCAGTGCTTTATAGAGAAAAGCTATAGTCCATAATATGAATTCTCTGCATGTGCAACTCAAAATTGCATTGGCTTTTTCTTTGCCACTATATCATATTGCAAACTCATATTCTACTTGCTGTCCACAACACACTGTCTGGTTTTGGGTGTTTTTTTTAAACATAGCTGCTTTTCAACCGTCCATTCCATTATGCATCTCTGTTTTGGATTAGTCTTCACCAGACACAAGTCCAAATTTCCTGATGGTATATCCTCATTCAAATTAACTACAGTTGAGTAAACTGTATATCCAGGTAGGTTTTTCATTTTTCCAGGTGGACTCTCATTCTGCTATTTTCCTATCCACAGCTCTATGATTATTTTAGATCCTCAAGTTTGAAAATTGGACCCATGGTATTTCTCTTAGCTCATCTTGTCTGCATACTTCTTGAATTTGTATATAGACAAATGAATGCCTGGAAACGTCTACATTATTCCTATTCTTATTAATTTCTTTGTGTTGCAAAGCACATCTATCTCCTTTCTTACTATTCAGATAAGAAGTACATGCCACATTCTTTAAGTTAGAATATGAGAACATAATAACGGCCATATTGGGTCAGACCAAAGGTCCATCTAGCTCAGTATCCTGTCTTCCGACAGTGGTCAATGCCAGGTCCCCCAGAGGAAATAAACAGAACAAGTAATTGTCAACTGATCCATCCTCTGTCATCCATTCCCAGCTTCTGGCAAACAGAGGCTAGGGACACCATCCCTTCTCATCCTGGCTAATAGCCATTGAAGTTATCTAGTTCTTTTTGGAACCCTGTTATAGTCCTGGCCTTCACAACATCCTCTGGCAAGGAGTTCCACAGGTTGACTGTGCATTATGTAAAGAAATACTTCCTTTTGTTTGTTTTAAAGCTGCCGCTTATTAATTTCATTGGGTGACCCCAGTTCTTGTGTTCTGAAAAGGAGTAATTAACACTTCATCATTTACTTTCTCTGCATCAGTCATGATTTTATAGACCTCTATCATATCCCGCCCCAGTCATCTCTTTTTGAAGCTGAAAAGTCCCAATCTTATTAATCTCTCCTCACACAGAAGCTGTTCCATACCCCTAATCATTTTTGTTTCCCTTTTCTGAACCTTTTCCAGTTCCAATATATCTTTTTCTGAGATGGAACGACCACATTTGCACTCAATATTCAAGATGTGAGCGTACACAGGGATTTATATAGGGGCAATATGATATTTTTTCTTATTATCTATCCCTTTCTTAAAGATTCCCAACATTTTGTTCATTTTTTTGACTGCTGCTACACATTGAGTAGATGTTTTTCAGAGAACTATCCACAATGACTCCAATATCTCTTTCCTGAGCGGTAATAGCTAATTTAGACCCCATCATTTTATATGTATACTTGGAATTATGTTTTCCAATGTTCATTACTTTTCATTTACCAATATTGAATTTCACTTGCCATTTTGTTGGCCAGTTCCCCAGTTTTGTGAGATCCCTTTGTAACTCTTCGCAGTCTGCTTTGGATTAAGTTAAAGCTCTCCTTGTGCCCTCTTTCCATCTCATTTAATGCCAGCCTTCAATCTAGTTTGAACTCAAGATGTCACTAACCTAAACACTTTCCTCCTTTCTCTGGCATTCTAATTCTCTGTGGATCTCAAACTTTCCTCTGTACAGTAGCAGCACATCCATCAACTGGTGTTCATTAGCTATCTCTTCTTTTCTTCACTCACGCTACCAGAATATTATCTTGGAGGGTCACCTGTACAGAGCCAGTCTTCAATTTCTCTTTCAATATCCCTACAGTCTTCCTAGAGTCTCTCAGATCTCCCTTCACTTCCATCATTGGTTCCCAGGTTTGGATACATTGAGTGCAAATTCTCTAGTACCAGGGCCAGCTCTATCTTTTTTGCTGCCCCAAGTGGCGAAGTGAAAAAAAAAGATAAAGCCGCCATCGGCAGCACTTCGGCAGCAGCTTTACTGTGCCGCTTCATTCTTCAAGAAGGACTGAGCGACCTGACCGAATTGCTGCTGAAAACCCGGACGTGCCGCCTCTTTCCATTGGCCGCCCCAAGCACCAGCTTCCTTTGCTGGTGCCTGGAGCTGGCCCCGCCCAGTACTCTTCAGAATAGCCTTTGACCTTCTTGAAACAACTCCTGTCCTGGCGCCCGCAAGGCAACATACCATTCTGTTCTCTTTTTCTGGGTCACAGATGGCCCAAGCCACATTCTTCACTTACTCACTGAAGGAACATCCACTAGATAAATTAGAACAGATGTACTGTAACTTTTTATTTTGACATTTACACCACCCTCTGGTCTAATTAATCCTGACATTGTGACCATCATAATATGAACTGCATCAAAGGAATGAAGTAACAGATTGTTCTCTTGACAGCAAGTATGTTTATTTTTCTTTTCAGTGAGGCAAGCTTTTCTCCCCATCCCACACCCTTCTTCTGGAGTTATCTGAACTGGGGAAAACATCATGAATGCAGAACACTGAGGTTTGCTTAAATTCTCATAAAGATAAGGCAAATGCACTTAAAAATACCAGTACACTTTCAAACATCTACTTTTACACAAGAAGTCTGATTTGCTTCTCCAATAATGGCAGTGCTCTCACATGTTTGGGTGCCTGTTAATAATATATGTGGCAGTTATACATATTTTATATTAAAGGCTGTCTTAAAAGCTATGTCTTTATAGGTAATAACCTGCTTAGAAAAACACTTTCTTGAATTATTTATAACTTATTTGGAACAACAAAATCAGCTGTCTTTTTATAAGGTCAGGTACCAAAGTACAAGTATTAATAATATAGTTATACATCTTGGGAATTAGGTGCTTGGATATTTATCTTCTAATCACATTGGAAAGGAAGTTATCTACCATCTAACTTACCAAGCAATGCTTCTCTGGAAAGCATTCTAATCTGTCTTCGTAGGTTAATATAAAATTTATTAAAAGGAAAAGCTGCTCAAATGTTTTCATATGCAGGTAGGAAGGGAAACTGGAAAACATCAAATTTTGCAAAAACTAATGTCTCCCACTGGAAATTCAAAAAATGGTCAAAAATCCTTTCCTTTCCCCTTCTTTCTAGCTTTTGTGACAGCTACTACCAAAATGTAATGAAATCACAGTGACGTTTGCAAAATAATAGCAACATTTCAATCAAAGAGGGGGTCATTTGTGCAAACTGGAAAACAATATATACAAATTTGGACCCTGATCTCATAATGAGCTCCATGCCGGACCTCATGAGGAGCCCCACAGAAGTTAATGGGCTTGATTCTCCATTGCCTTGAAACTTGTGTTGTCTTTTACATTTGTGCAAGGGGATGAAGGCAAAATGGATGAAAAATGCTACCAGTCTATTTTGATGGCATTTTTCACTGGGACTTGTTTACTAATTTATCAGTACTACTGTTAGTATTTTAGTGTGCATCACTAAATTGTCAAAATTTACCAAGAGCTTACGCTTGAGCTCAGATTGTATCTTCCGATGAGAAGAGTCTTCAAGGGAGGCAATCTCCCAGGGATAATGCTTCTGTATGGTCCTGTCCTGATGGGGAACATAGGATAAAGTAGTCATCAATGACATCCTTTCATGGATAACACATAAGACCTGTTGTGATAATTGGACTTACAAATTTGCCCTAATTGTGGGCTCAGCTGGGAGACATGAGTAAAAGTTCATGGAATGTCACAAAAACCTATAACAACAAATGTTAATGGAAAAAGGTGCAAAAGTGAGACAGAAAAACTAAGAACAAACAAAAAGGGCTGCTGGTATAATTCAAGCACTGTGTTAAAATTAGGACCAAAATCGGTGTGTCAGAAATTAGGCCTACTTAGTGGACAAAATCATGAAGGGATGGACTATTCCTCAAAGACCCCATGTTTTCTTTTCCCTCCCTACCTTATTTCTTCTCTTTCCTTCATTCTTTTCAGCTTAGTTGGCCAAGACTGTATATCTGGCAACTCTGCTGTAAGCCTGTGACCAGAAAGAGAAAGCTAAAAGTCTGAAACAGCTTGATGCTGATATGAATTTGCCAGGTCTCAGAGTGGCTAACAAGCCCATGTGCTGTGCCTGTGCTTTTCTAGCAATGAGGTTGCAAGAGAGAGACAACATCAGAGATAGAAGCTGCATTTGTTCTTTTCTCTTCCCTTTTGCATGTGTTTGTCTTGTTTTGTTTTCTAGGAAATGGGATCAGACTTTAACAACAACTGCTCCAGCCTGTCTCAACTAACTTCTTCTATTTTCCCCAAAGGGACAGTTATTACCATCTTTCATACTATCGAAGAGACTGCCAAACAAGAGGTTTTTCCTTCTAAAAACCTCCCTCTAGCTAAAGGGAAAGAGAGAGAGTAAGAGATGCTGTTAAAATGAAAGCCTTTCTTAATACTTTATATTACAAATACTTCAGCTGTTTTTCCTTCCTTTTTGTTTTTTTTTCTTAAAAGGGATTTTTTAATGGCATGTTTTCCATGGTACTAAGAGGCTACGATCTCTGTATACCAAACTCCAAACCTTGCTTAACACTGTTCAGTGTTGGAAAGTGACTGAGTTATGTTAACACCTTTGACTATTTGGGCCCTTATAGTCCATCTAAATTAATGCAAGAGCCCCGCCATTAAATCTGGAAGATCCCCAAGTAACCATAGGAGGGCAGGACCATATGCACAGAAGCTTTGTTCCTTTCTACCAGCTCTGGCCTCTGACAACCTTCTGCTCACTTGCAGCATCACTCTGTAGAAACCATGCTTCCAGTGACTCCCCAGGCTGGGGAGCATTGTGGAAAGTATTAAACAGCACCAGGCTATATTATCTTTCCTGGGGAATCCCTCTGGAGACAGAGTGGTGACAATGTTGTGTGCCCCCAGGCCAGTCCACTCGTTTCTCTGTTCATCCAGTCTCCATCCCCTCCTACTATATGGACCCTGGAGCCACAGAGTGATCTCTGTAGAGTGGAGGATGAGGGATGATGCCACAGAAACAGCTGACCTCTTTTCTATGGAAGAGGGAAAGATTTAGGCATGGAGAGCATTCTCAGTTAGCAGATCTTGGTCTAGGTTCTCTGAGATATTGCAATACATCCTTAAACATAGAATGGGAAATGACATAGACTGAATAACCCCCCAAAACCATAAAACTTTGACGATGATCGCCTCATGAATGCTTCCAGAAGAAATACTCACATGAAAACATATATCTCAAATGTCTCTGATTTCACTGCCAAGCTTATCTCCCTTCCACATGACTTTGGCATCTCGTCATTTTGAACATTGACAATGATTTACAGAAGGCATAAGATATGAAAGTGAGACTATAGAAATAGTTATTTACATTAAAGAAGGAAACCCACAGCATTTTAACTTCTCTGCATGAATAATTTTTTATGCCCCTCATTTTGGGTTTCTCTCATGTGACTATGTGTGTGGAGAGCATAACAGACCACAAATACCAAGAAAGTGAATCTAGAGTTGATGGGTCTTTCTGTTTTGGGGGAACTTTTTTTTAACAAAGCATTGCAAATACTATATTTTTGTAGTATTTGTCCTTCTCTGTACACGAGATAGTTTTCTCTATTCACCCCAGCAATTCAAGTACTTTGCATTTGCTTGCTGTCATTTTTGTGTACACATGAGTGCATAAGCTGGGCTGAATCCATGCTTGAATGGATAATATTATATTTCTTTCACAACACTTGTTTTACATTATGTCCGATTGATAGCATGTAACAGCTGAGCCTGCAATTCCCCTTCACTGTTATTATAAAATAGAGTAGGAGAACATTCACTGGGACAGACATTGAATTGTTTTTCTTTGGTGTTTGATTTTGTTCTTATTTTGAGCACGTGTGGTCTCTGAACAAGGAGCAACTATTAATGGAACTTCTGTTCCAGAGAAATCAATAGTCTACACAAGCAAACAATTGCCTCTCAGACAGGAGGGGGAAAGCACTCTCTCGCATCTTGGCTATAACTTTGCTGCAAATTTGGGCAAGAATGAAGTCACTAGTGTTTAAATGATGTCTGTGATAAGGTTTTTGTGGCAAACCTTTGGTAACTATCATGGCAAATTTAGGATCCAATCCAAAGCCTATTGATGTCAATTCTTTCCATCAACTTCCAATTGCTTTAGATCAGGCTCTATATGAATATTTATTTGTTCCAAAATGCACTGTGGTTGCTATATTGCAAATACTTATCAAAGTTCTAAAAAAAGTCTTAAATATCCTGTGGCAATCCCAGGGCAAAAGTTGATTTCAAATCTTTGGTAACATAGGTCTAGGAAACGTGGGAACCTCATATCTGTTTTTGTCTTTGAAACTCTAGTTGTGGTGAATCAAACGGTTTAATGATCTTCTGGAATAAATTGCTTTGTAAAAAGACACATACGATAGCCATGGTTTTTGTTTTCCTGTCATACTTTTTCGGTTTTAACCACAATCTCCATCCCATACTGTCAAACTAATGTCTTTTATTATTTAATTGGTTAACTGTACATTCAGGTCCATATCGGTTATGCAGGCAATTTTTTGCACTGGCTGCAGTATGAGTTTTGCTTGAGGGCACTACCAATCTATAGGTGAGCGAAGCAAAGAAATTCACTGCTCTCAACCTTTTCTTTTTTTCCTTGTTCACCTACATTGCTCCATTTCAAACTCTGCTGGTATATATAATGTACATCGAATGAATTCTTCTTTTGTTCTGCCCTTTTCACTCATGTGGAGGTGGGTGGCAAACCTGGAATTTAGACATGGTACTCCACTGCTTGGTACTTTGAGTGTATTTAAAATATTACAAGGCAAAAAGAAAATGGCAAATTATTATTACCAAATAGGTATGACATGAAATCACAAAATACTTTAAAATGACTGTGTAATCTTCAGGGCAGCATAGACTTTCTTATCCAGTCATGTGCAGCCCTCCAATGATGCTATCCCCCAAGGTGCAAAGCAGAGATCTGCTAAACTCTAAGTGAACTGCATTGATTTGATCCAGAACACCTTAGGTTATATCCACACTATGAGCGAGGGGTGTGATTTCCTCACCTAATGTACACAAACTTGTGCTAGGTCTCATTGAGACAGTGTGAGTATATAAAGCAGTGTAGTCATAATAGCACGGGCAGGAGCAGTGGATGTGTGGCTGAACTATGCTGAGGACATATTCACTGATTTCAGCTGAGTTTGCACTCGGCAAGGCTCAGCTGTGCTTGTGCTGTTGTTACCCAGACCACTGCAGCTACACTACTATTTATACTCATGCTAACTCAAGTACTATATTCACATGGAGGGGTAGAGGAGGTGGGGAATGGAGGTCACTGAGGCGTTGGGATACAAGACACCATCAATGGATATATGTTGCTAGCCAGGGCTTCTCAGAAATTTTGCATTGGTTCTTAGGACAGTAATCTCTCCCATTACTGTAATAATAAACTAAATTGGAGACAAAAATTTACTGGGCTCAGGGGCAGCATCTGTCTCCTCTGGGTTTTCTGCAGGCTATGCAGTGGGCTATTCCTAGGGAAAGCAGGAGATCACACAGCTTCTCTAAGTAAGCTGAGTCTGTTCCATACATGCTCTGGGACCAGTTTTAGCAACAGTGTCACTTCATGATCCTCATCAGTCCCCACGCTGGATTCAGGGGCCAGCCGGTCTCCATCTCGGCCGACTAGGCCATCATGCATCAGGGTTGCCTTTGTGCTGGGTGCAGTGGCCAGCCCCAGTCAAACTCCTCATAAAACAGACATGAAATTGACAAGCTGCCTGAGGTCTGGTTCTGGTCTCCTGCTACTTGCTCTTCAGCCTCTTGATTCACTCCCTGCACTGGCCACTGGCCAGGAAATTTTGCAAAGCTGCCAGCTTCTTTGCTATCTGCTGGTATGTGTGGCCATTCCTGGTGCTTTTGCTGAAGTCCACAGTTTTGCTGGCCAAACTCTGGCTGTGCTCCTGTGACCATGAAGCTGTGCTCTTTGCAAAAGTCTTGTTCTGTTCAGTCTTTATTGCAAACACAGAGGACAAAGAAAGGTTCACCCTGACTCACTGAGCTGCTGCTATACACCAAGAGAGATGAGTCAACTGGAGATTGTTAAGATAAAAAGGAATTTGGTCCATGGGATTGTGGGATATTTTTGGTGGACTCCCAGGACCTGAGTTGATGGGGGCTGAGACTACACTGCAAAGCAATAGGTCTCAAACCCTGGCTCACAGCTTGACATGGGCTCAGACCCTCCAGCCCTGCAGAGTTCTAGGACCCTAGGTATAAGCCTGGGTCTGAGCGATTTGTGTGTAGATGGAAGGGGGCTTGGGTAGAAGGGACATGTGGGAAGGAGCACCTGGGGTATTTGCCCCCTCAGATTTCTGCCAGGGTGGGAGTTAGGTTGAGCTCAGCTGAGGGGGGGCATACCTGGGAAAGGCATTGGCACCTAGCACTCCCATTGAGGCCCACTAGGAGGCACCCGAAGCAGGGAAGAGAGATGGGGCTGGCAGCACAACTCCACTAGAGGGGGCGGGGGAAAGCCCTCTGAATTGCATCCCTTCGTTGCCTGCAGCCGCAGTTATCTGCTTGACAGTAGGTGTCTGGAGCCTGCTCCAGCCCATGCCGTGCCTGCAGCAGGGAGTTGATGGGAGAAGTAAGTGGAAAAGGAGCTGTGAGGGAAGTGGGGGCAAGGTGGTGTCGGCTTGGAGCAGAGGGAATGGGAAAGGGCCCATAGGCGATGGGTAGGGCCATCACATGCCCTCCCAACCTTTAAATTGTGTCCCCCCACCATCAAGAGTTACACGTTGTCTCTGAGTTTGGGCTCAAGCCTGAGTCTGAGCTAGGCTTACATTGCAGTGTAGACATACGCAAAGAGTTTAAAATCTAAATTGCCCTGGAGAAAGAAAATAATATTACGAGTGGTGTCGCATTGTGCTTCCCTCATAACTTTTAGAGTAGTGATTAGGGTATTCACCTGGGCTGTGGTGGATGTCCAGTTCAAGTCCCACCCCCACAGAAGAAAAAGGATTTGCACCGAGATAAACCATATCTCCAGTGAGTGCCCTCACCAGTAGGGTACAGGATAGTCTAATGTGGCTTTTTTTCAACCTTTCCTCTTGGAGCTGTTCTATTTTAGCTAAATAAATAACTAGTCACCGGAGTAGGGGGAACAGGATCCTGGGTCTCTAATGCCCCGCTTCCCAGCTACTGCCATTGAAGGAAACACACCAGCACAGCCTGTCGGGTTCCTGGCTTTGAATCTCAAGCAGAGACCGACATTTCCTGCAACCTGGGCTTAGGCACCCAACTCCCTGTTTGAATCTCAGTGATTTTTCAAGGCCCTAAAAGAATTACAACACCTAAGTCCCTGTGTGAATCAAGTCCTCAGTCCCTTCTGAGATTGCTAGCACTGGCAGCTCACTAGTGGCTGCTAAATTATGTCTGCCATATTAAGACAGCTTCCCACACTCTCTTTGTCTTTTAGTGTACCTACACAAAGCCAGTCACTCCTGGTATTTGCAGATTTATGCTCAGCTTTAAAGAGAATTAAAGTACATTTTTTTTAAAATATCCAGATACTGAATGGCTTTTGCACAAATGGTAGAGATTTTTCTGGCTTCAAATGCAGCTGTGAATAAGTTATAATTGCTGGTTTCACAGACACTGAAGGTTTCAGGAGCTTCATGCCTTACCGAGCTCTCTGTCCATTGTAAATAGTTTAAAATGGACCAAACACAATAATTTAACATACATTTGAAAAAAGGCACTTAGAAAAATGGAATAAGTGCTGCGCACCCCAATTTAAAAACCAACAACACAGCCCTCTTATTATATGAAAATAAACATGACAAATCCGCATTGTATAGGTGGAATGGCACATTGCTGGCCAGGGCTGCCCAGAGGATTCAGGGGGCCTGGGGCAAAGCAATTTCTGGACCCCTTCCATAAAACAAATTGCAATACTATACAATACTATAGTCTCATGGGGGGGCCCCCTGTGGGGCCCGGGGGAAATTGCCCCACTTGCTCCCCTCTCCCATAGGTGGCCCTGGGAAAAATAAACCTTCGGCATCTTGGCACAAACCCAGTTTTGAGAAAACTTCTTTACAAGGTATCACTGGTTCTCAGCATCAGCTAGTGCTAAAAGGCTCTAAAGTTCATTAAAAGTGTTAGACAAATATTTTTCATCAAAACTTTTTTTGGATCGAAAACTAGGGGTTTTTAAAAGCAGAAAAAATCACAATGTCTGCTTTCCTTCAAAATTTGTTTTTTTTTTTAATTAAAAAGCTGAAATTAGTCTGCCAAAACCTGAACATGTTTTGGGGTTTCAGAAGTGTGTGGCCAAATATTTGCTGATTGCTCTGTTAGATTGTTTAAAGAAACAATAAAAAATTCTGCTTAAAAAAAATCCAAAACTTTTGAACCACCTCAGCTTGTGATCAAATGCCTGAGCCCATCCAGGCAGAGATTTTTCCAGGTTTCTGATACTCTTCTGGCTTCCTTGACTCATATCTGTCTCCATAACTTTGGGTTCATTTAGCTTAGAACATAAGAACGGCCGTACTGGGTCAAACCAAAGGTCCATCCAGCCCAGTATCCTGTCTACCGACAGTGGCCAATGCCAACTGCCCTAGAGGGAATGAACTTAACAGGCAATGATCAAGTGATCTCCTTCCTGCCATCCATCTCCACTCTCTAACAAACAGAGGCAAGGGACACCATTCCTTACCCATCCTGGCTAATAGACATTAATGGACTTAATCTCCATGCATTTGTCTGTTTCCTAGAGACTGGCTCCATGGGGTCCCTCACAAACTAGAGATGGTTACTGTGGTTTTGTCTTTAGTATAGCTTACGTACATACTCCACAAACTGAGCATTTGAGCTTGTTCCAAAATCTGGGATAGCCTATGTTGTGAAAACTGAAATGCTCAAAATAGCACATGCATGTGAATGGACAGAGTGCTAAAATTAAATTAACCCAGGGGTTCTCAGACTGGGGGTTGTGAGCGGTTAGTCTCCACCTCAAACCCTGCTTTGCCTCCAGCATTTATAATAGTGTTAAATATATAAAAAAATGTTTTCAATTTATAAGGCAGGGGGTCGCACTCAGAGGTTTGTTATGTGAAAGGGGTCACCAGTACAAAAGTTTGAGAACCACTGAATTAACCCCTGGGAAGCCTCAGGGAATGCAGGGCAAGGGGGGTCTCCCTTGGTAGGGTTGGGAAGGATATTGCTCTTCTCATGTGATCCCTCCCCCAGTGGCTAATTTTAAATGAAGCTGCCCTCCCCTGACATGAATCTCCCTATGGCAATGAAATTAAATATAGACTATAATATGGCGTTTGAGAAGTGAAAGAGATGGTAGCCTTAATGGAAAAGCTAACAGCTTGGCTCTTCTGCAAGCCTCAAACTGCTGAATGAGATTTAGAGTAGGGAAGGCTGTGCCTCCCAAAGAGCTTGGCTCTGCCCCCTATCTGACCTTCACCGACTTCCTGCCCTCCGACTACCCACCCCACTCAGAATCCCAGCCCATCCTGCTCCTTGTCCCTTCATCGTCCCCCAAACACCCCCCACCACCATCACCTCAGGACCCCACCCCTGCTCCTTGTCCCCGACTGCCCCGACCCCTATTCAACCCCCCGCTGAGTCCTGACAGAGTCCCTGGAATGCCCACTATCCAACCCCCCTCATTCCCTGTCCCCTGACTGTCCCTGGGACTCCCTGCCCCTTAGCCAATCCCCCTGGCCCCGGCCCCTGACTTCCGGCTTCCCCCCTCACTCGGAGCCTCAGTGCATCCAGCAGCTTCCCTCGACAGTGGTAGCATGGCTCCAGCGGGGCCCCTGAGCTCCGCCTCACTCAGAGCCATGTGGTCAGAGGGCAGGGCCGTGAGCTTCAGTGGGGCCTGAGCTTCCTCCACTCAGTGTAGAGCTCACAGCCCCGTGCCCTGACCGCGCGGCTCTGAGCGGGGCAGAGCTCAGGGGCCCTGCCGGAGCCACGCTGAAGCTGTCCGGGACGCTGCTGGATGCGCTGAGGCTCCGGGATGGGCGGAGGCGGGGTCGGGCCACGCCGGCGAGGGAGCCTCGGGCGTTCTCGTGGGGGCCCCTGCGGAACCTGGACAAATTGTCCCACTTGCCACTCCCTCTGGGCGGCCCTGTTTCTGGCTCACTGTGTGACCAGGATGTGCCGATGCCTCAGTGGCTGCATGGCGCTGTCATTTATTATTCTTTATATAATGACACTTCAGGATTCTGGAAATACTCAGTCTTTGGTTGCATGATTCACCATGCACCACGTGAGCAACTTTATTATAATATAATACACACCATATTAGAGTATTAGTTTCATAGTTGTTTATAACCAGTTTGTTTAAGTCTGGAGTTTAACCGTATGACTTTCCTCATCAGCTTTTCTGAAGGTTTTTTTTTCAGCCTGGCAGATTGCATCCTCATAATAGAGTTTTTTCTTACTGTTGATGAATGATTGTGCTAGGCAAAATTTTGAGACACGTGTATTTCAAAATGTATTTTAAAGGTTCTGCGTGAATTGAACTGTTTATGACGTCAGAACAGAAGAGAGTGAGAGGCTGTGGCATGTTTGTCTAAATCTGTACATAGTCATTTCCTCTAAAATGTGTTCTGCCTTCTCTAGGGGAAATCCAGATGCAGTTGTGAGGAATAGTGGTGTCCAGCAAAGCTGGCCTCAACACAGAGCTGGAGCCATCTGATTGGTGCAAGACAGGATGGGTCACACTGGGCCAGGAAAAAGACCTGTTGCTGGTGCACCTTTGCTGCTCTCCAGAAAACATGTGCTACTGATGTCAGCAGATGAAATAGCCAGTTCAGGGCCTGGCCACACAATCCCTAGCCGACAGATGCCTGGGGTCTGGAAGCCTGCGATATGTCACTTCAGGAGAGATTTACAAAGGTGCTGAGTTCCCTTTGTGCCATTGACAATCTCTGCCTTTTTGCTACAGTTCTCTTTTAAGAGCTCTGAAGAGACTCTGCCATATTGGGAGAAAAGGTTCCATTAACCTTCTTCTCTGTCTAGCATACTCACTTACCACATGGCAAGATGTGGCCTCTGTATCTCCCAGAACTTTGCACTGATATATAATAATTGTTACATGCACTTTTCCCTCACTTATAAACCAGATGCTGGTTTTAAATATCATCTGCAATAGGAAACAAGTCTCATTTTCCCCAAATATCATGCCTACTTGGCAATCTTACCTACCTTACCCTTGCAAGTCTGGCAAATGACTGACTATACTCCTGTTGTATCATCCTGGCACTTGTATGTGACAGAGTTTAGAACAGATTTAAGATCACACAAGACGCTGAGCACCCCAGAGTGACATGCCTCAGAGAAGGGTTTTTCCTGCATTTTTGGGGCGGGGGGAGTTAAATTTAATGGAGGTCTTTGGGTTCTTAACGCCCTAAGACATTCAGTATCTCTGCTGTAAGCAGGAGTCTAAGTGTGAGCCACTTGGCATCTACTGTATAAAGCCTTTGAAGTCACACAGCTCAAGGTGAAGTTGCTATGAACTGCAGAGAGCAGAATTTACACTATGCTTATAGCTAAGTTCTGGCTTAACTCCTCTGTAAGTAGAAAAAAAATCATTTTATTTAAAATGATTTGTGTCTGTTTCAGTTAAGACCTTGGAAGGCTCACTCTTTATTTTAAAAAAAGCTTCATTCTCTATAGTTTTCGTTTAGCATGGTATTCAGTCTGTGGTAGCTCCATAGGTTTCAATGAATTTTACCTTGATTTACATCAGCTGAGGAGTTGATCCCTCCTTAGTGTTTTGGAGATGGACCCTCCTAGGTTTGGCCCAAAAGATTGATTTGTGTAGCTGTGAATTATGAGTTGTCACAAAGGTAATTAAGTACTCATCTCATCCCAGAAAAAAATAGCCCTCTGGAGCTGTGCCATGGGACATTTAGGGCTAGTTTCTGTCCTTAGTTTTACCTCTGCATATGGTCCCCTTGACTTTAATGGGCTTGACTTAGGAAAAGACTTAACTTTTAATAACTAATTTTCCTGGTTGGTTATTAGATGTAGAACTTTGTCATTTTTAAATTCTCTCTAGGGAAGCAGTTAGGCAGATGTCCATCACTTCATGCAGATGAAGCTTGAGGAAAGTTTCCTGCACAGAAAATATTTTAATTTTCAATCTATTTGGAAACAGAATAGGATTGTATTAGAAAAAACCTTTGAGACAGTCACAGTAGGCTCAGTTGTCATGTCTATTCTCCGTCTCCCGAGGATATAGTGAGGGTGGTGGGACTCCTTCAGCCATTGGTCTGAAGTAGCCTCTAAGGACTATTCACTGTGCTGGTGTAGAGGGAGTATGCCACCTCTCTCCCATTGCACATGTCCCTAGCCCAGCTACTTAACCCCAGCTCTGGGGTTAGGCTTTGTCCTTTCATTATTATTGTTCTCACCTGATTTGAAAGGTCACATACTTACCCTATGCTTACAAAGTTAACTACATCTATTCCTTGAATAAATGTGAACTGAATGTGAAGGCAAAGTAGGCACTGCTGTAGTCGCCCTGTTGGAAGATAATGAAATGTTTCGACAACATGTGTTGATGACATTAATGCATAGTTAAGCTGTGTCTGCACTTGCAAATGTATGTGGTTACATGTGCATCCTTGTGTCATAACCCCCCTACTGTCCACACATGAAGCCCTGAAACATATTTCTGAAGGACAGTTTAGTGCACAAAAGCTAGCACCCTTGAGAGGTGCAGATATGTAAATGCATTCTACAGTGCAATGTGGATGGGGGCAAAGGGTGTGAACCAGGTCATGGGTATTGATAATCCTTCAGGGTCATTCCTGCTATTCATTGTGCCCTTTGCTGCCTTACCCTTAGCCAAAGGTATAAATCATATTTATCAGTACAAGTAATCATGGATCATGATCTGAGAGCAGCCGCTTGTTCTCTGGAGCACATGCAGGTGCTGATCAATGTGTGATCAGAGTACACTGTCGTCCACAACTTTGCCTGAGTTGGCTGAAACAGTTACTTGTACCAGGAGATTACAGAGGCTAGAGGACGTGAGTGTTCACTGGACTCCTTCCCAATGCTGGGAGTGCATGAAACACCTCAGGTTCCCATACTGTAGGACTCCAAAAGTTGCTTCAGGAGGGGACCTAGCACTTACCCCTGCTATGATGAGCTGGACCCAGCGCTCTCCAGGGCTCCATGTGCAGACTCATCTCCCTCCTCAACCACGCTAGTCTTATCAGATGATAGTATACTGATGAGGGTTAGGGTGAGGAGCCAGTAGGGATCTCTGAGGAAGTCCTAGAGGAAGTCCCAGAGAAGGAGGAGCATGTGATTCTGCACCTCAGCTTGGTGGACCCTGCTGAGGAAGGCCCCACTGAGGAGTCTGAGGATGCACCTGAGCTATGGCAGGAACCAGAATCCAAGGCTGGTAAGTTGTAATACACTCCTGCTCTCCCTGGAAAGATCCCGTCTGGCTCTGGTAAAACATTCCTGAAGCCAGCCTTCCCACCACACCCCACCCCACCCTAATAGAGTCCACTAGGAAGATATGGTTGTAAATCAATGAAATGAATCACTTTAAGTCATTCTCCCTGCGACCACTGGAAATGTTTATTACCATTCTCAGTCTCTGATATGTGGCTTCTCCCTGCAACGAGCCACTCTGCAGAAGCTGGAAAAAGTAGAGGTGGGTGAAATATCCAAGTTGATGGTTGCAGAAATACAATGCTGTGTCCCTTGGCTGTGGAGAGGTGACCAAAAATTCAGTGAGGAAAATACACTTCTGTAGTGACTCTCTGTTTCTCTGTCCCTTTTAATACTGTTCACTGGACACTGGGACCAGACATTCTGGTGGTGCATGGGGCTTTGGGCGGGGGTGGGTGGATGTTATCTGTGGTTCTCTGGTCCTCTTCCATGGGAACTCTGCTTGCTTAGAATAGTCAATTTCTTCTTGTATTGCCACCCAGTGCTGTAACTATAATTCAGCAAATGTTTGATGTAGCGGGAATTCAATCTGGTTCTTCAGGTTTAACGGCAAGAAAAATGTGCTTGGCCTGCCTCAGTTGATCACCAAACCCCTCTGCTCAGCAATATGTAGAGGTGGGTCACCATTATCAGAAACCTCTCTCTGGCATAGAAGTCCAGGTGTCCTTCACAGGACTGGAAAGACACTTCTCTTTTCTGTTCTGGTACTTTGACAGCTGCTATGCTCTCTAAGAGTAGGCCAGCTTTTATAGAACAGAAAGGTGACATGGTAACCTTAAGCCAGAAGAACCGAGACATCTGTCCATGCACTGTAAACATTACAACATTGTTATAAAAGCAATGCTGGCATCCTACTATTTTTAATCTCAGCTCCTTCCCAGTGGGAAGCAAAAGTAGTGTGAAGGAAGGAGACTGTAACAACTGTATTCTTTGGATTTTAAAAGGTATCACTACTCTGGTCTTTGGCAGCACAGTTGCATTATGTGGGGCATTTAGGTACCTTCCAAGGAAAAATGAAATACTGTGTTTGATTTGGCAGGACATTCTGATGCTGGAGGACACCCATTCCACTGGGAGGGCAGGAGAGACACTACACAGATAACAGAGGAAGACACGGGTGGATTCTGGGAGGACCTGCTTGTTGGCATAGACAGAAGGACTTTTTTAGGGCAAGGGAGGAGCGGGCTCTTAGGCGGGATGAGTCATTTCTGCAAATGGAGAGGCAAGGAGAATGTGCACAGAGGGAATGGGATCATGCACTCATGCAGCCACTGGTAAAGCTGGTGGTGGAAAGCTTTTAGGATCTGTCTGCCACCATTGCTGCTGCTTCTCTCCCAGAACAGGCACCACCTCCTCCTCCTCCCTCTTCCTCCAGCTGCAACCGAAGCTGCTGCCGAGGCAGTGAATTCCACACACAACCTGCTGGACAGAAGCATGTTGGACACCGCTTGGAACATACTCAACTAGCACCCAAATTCCCTCTCGGGGAAACCCCCAGAGCATGGAGGAGTGGACCTATGAGCCCCATCCTGTCCCTTTAGCCCAATAAGTGCCCAGCCCCCAAACCCAAAGCAGGAGACTTTCCTGTTTGTTACCCCTCATGATATTCCATGGGCATTCCCCACTTTTCTGTGTGGCGGGGGGGGGGGGGGAGGATGGAGAAAAGCAAGGTGACATGTCCACAGAAAGCAATGCTTGCCACTTCTAAGGGAATTTGACCTTTTTTGTGGGATTTCATTTGTTCCTGTTACAAAGTGTTCTAGCTCTGTTTCATGTATGCATGTAAATAAAAGTTACTGGTAACTTCACCTGTGTGTGCACCTTCTTTCTGAATATGATCAGTGTGATACTTTCCTGGGGTTTAGGTTGAGCTAGCAGTATTTGTGATTTTGGTAAAAGTCTGGTACCATGGAAATGCTAACAATATCATCCCTCCTACAACCCCTTCTCACCATCCAGCCATGAATTTTCTAAAGCTTTTTTAAAAAGGATTTCAGGGGAATGACGTATGCTGTGAAATAACTGATGCTGTCCAAAGCACCACAATGAAAAACAGAAGACAAGTTAAATGAAAAGTCTTTGTGTCTTTGCTGATAATTAAGTGAGAATACAGAGGAAGCAAAAGTAGCAGTGAAGCTATGACACCGAGTGCTTTACTGATTTCCCTACCCACACCAAACAGTTACTAGTGGCAGTCATGGGAGTAGTCAAGCTATGGAAGCAATCATGCATGTAGGGTAAGCAGACAGCAAGTGTGAAAAATAGTGACAGGGGGTGGTGTGTGTGTGTGTGGGGGTAATAGGCACCTATATAAGACAAAGCCCAAAATATCGGGACTGTCCCTATAAAATCGGGACATCTGGACCCTACATGCATGGCACCTGAAAAAAGCTCTGATACATGTTGTCAGATAGAATTGTAATCAAGGAATGTGCTAAATTCCTCCCAAAATCTTACTGAACTATTTGTAATTGCTGTAACAATGCTTAAGGCTCCCCATTAACCAACCCAAAACAAAGCAATTAACATGAAACAAAAATATTCCTCAATGATGGCATTAAAGTGTGTTGAAAGTCTCCACAGTACAAAAACATCAACCTAGAGGGTCATCATCCCCCAGTTGTCCGCTTTCAGCTAGTACACTAACTGCAGCAGAAGATCAAAACCTACTTAGGTATCTCACAACAGATGTGAGTGGCAATGCTCTGTTGAGCTTGTCAAGCAGCACCACTGTGTCACAATAGTGTATCTTGTCACAGTGCCAATTCACCTCCTGGCTTCCTGCTGTTCCATTATGTGTGAGCACATAGCATCACTCATTTCTCTGGCCCACTGGGAATCAGAACCAGTGCACACATGAGTGGGATCAGGTTGCCTGTACAAGCTTTGAAAAGCAATTCTGTCCTGTGCCCACTCTCTACGGAAGCATTCCTCCTTAGCCTCATATATGGCATGCAAAGCACAATATGCCATGACAATCAGAATGTCTCTGGCCACTTTGGCATCCAGAGGGGCCCAGCAGCATCACCAACACACTTTCAAACTCCCAAAGGTGAGTTACACTACCATTCTGCAGCTACTCAGCCTGTATTTGAATCCCCTTTTTTATGGGTTGCCAATGTTGAGGTATGGCTTTATGAGCTATGGTAGGAACAGATATGCAGGGTCCCCCAAAATAAATGTTGGCAAAGAAACATTGTACATAGTCAAATTGTTTCTGGGTAATATAAAGTCCTCTCTTCCCCCGCTGAGGTATGACTCCAATCTTCTGAGCACCCTGGCATCATGGACCCTTCCGATGTGTCTAGTGTTCATGTTCATGAACTGACTTCTGGGTCTGCTAAGCCTTGGAGAACCAGTGAACAGTAAACTTTAAGGTTCATATATTCACTGGCCCTTTTTGGTGAGCTAAGTATAGGGTGTGTGTGTTCAGTTGACAGCCTCCGCACAGTTTGGAAACCCCCATCCTCTGAAATCCCACTATAAATTCTTGGACATGGGTAAAGGAAACCTCCAATAAGTAGATCACAATATTGATAGACTGGCAAACCTGTAAAAACTGCACCCCAGCAGTGGATTTCCTATGCCCAAATTGTTGGCAACTGACCAGTGATCATCAGGTGTTGCCCGGTTCCAAAAGGTAATAGCCACTCACTTCTGAACTGGCATTGGTTTCTGAAAGGAGTAGTCTGACACTAAAGGGTTGCTGCAAGCTCCTTGCACAACTCAATGAAGGTCTGCTTTCTCAGTCTGAAGTTCTGCAGCCACTCATCATCATTCCAAGTTCCAAGGTGATGTAGTCCTATCACACCATACTGGTGCTCTGGGATCAGAGGCAGCAGTCCATCCAAGGGCATAACATAGGTATCCTGGCATTCAAAAGATCTGTTACATGCGACCCCATGGATTTTCTTTCCCTTTGTGATTCAGATGTCTTCACTGTTTGACAGATTTCTGGACTAATTCCATCTAGTAGCTGGTACTGTACTGCATGAATATTATTCCTGCGAGAAAGAGCAAGAACCACAGCTTCATGGACTTACTCAATGTCTCCAATACAGTTTGGCATAAGAGAGAAATGAGTGGGAACTGCAGTCATCAGATGTGTGAAAGTAGCGTTCATTATGAGCAACATGTAGCAAGGTGGTCCCTAGCTTGTCTCTGTGGCACACAGGACTTTGGGATGCCACCCCTGAAATTTTACCACTAAGACTGCATACCAAAAAGGGGACGTTTGGATGCACGTATATACCTGTGCCCAGCATAGACCCATGTCCAGCACGGCGTATGTGGATGTGTATGGGGTACATGAACTAGCAATACATGCACATATAACCATGTACACTCACAAGTGTAGCAGTAGCCAGGGCCGGCTCCAGGCACCAGCGAAGGAAGCAGATGCTTGAGGCGGCCCATGGAAAGGGGTGGCACGTCCAGGTCTTTGGCAGCAATTCTGTGGTGGGTCCCTCAGTCCTTCTTGGAGCGAAGGACAAGCCATCAAATTGCTGCCAAAGAATGAAGTGAAGCGGTAGAGCTGCTGCCGAATTGCTGCCAATTGCTTTATCTTTTTTTTTTCTGCCTTGCCACTTGGGGCAGCAAAAAAGCTGGAGCAGGCCCTGGTTGTAGCCTTAAAGTCCAGAAGTGAAACCACATAAGTTGATCACTGAGAGGATGTTCGTATAAATAAAACTACTACTCTACACAGACCTCCTCTTCTCCAGTTCCCAGCCAGACAAGCACATCCAGGGGAACACAAGGTTTGCTTAACAGCTGGCTGAATCACTCATTCATTTATTCCTATTAGTTGTGAATGTTGACCTTTTTCAGTTTTTCTTTTTGTAAATCACTTGCAAATTGATTTGGATTTCTGACAATGCATTTGTAGGATTAGCTCTAAGGCTGTGTTAAAGCAGCTTTATGCCACTCTCTGGTGCAAAGTTGTGCTAAAGGCAGAGTACTTGGACGTGGAAAGATTTTTCCAAGTGTAGGGAAATGGTTTAGACCCAGTATAGTGGCATGGTCAGGGAAAAGGGGTAGGACTGTTGCTAAGGTGGCCCCATGTATAGAAAAGGCTCTTTGCTGCCAATGAAAGGTAGAACTGTTCGGAGCTGATTTAAAGAGCAGCATAGCAGAAGCCATTTGAAAAGAACAACAACAATTTTTATTGGTCCTACAAAACCTATGAAGAGTGCGGCATGTTCTTGGGTGCCGTCTATTGGCACATTATCTATTAACTATTTATGTACATACAGATACAGAGTATTCTCTTCACAGGAACTGGCTGCCACAACTTGCACCCAGGGACCAGACCGGCATGCAGCAGCCTCAGGATTGGCAAAGTGTGGTGTGCTCTCAGCCGCAGCTGAAAAATGCCGTCCATAATTCGTAACCATTCACTGAATAGTTTGGGCAAACAATGTAGTTCATTTTAACTATCATTATTTATGATATTTGATTAGTTATCTCAATCACTTGGTTTTGTTTCTGCTCTGTAATTGGCTGATTAAGTTTTTAAATAGGAGAATGATAATAAGTAGCGAATGATCAATAGGGGATAATATGTAGCACACCACATTTATTTAACACTGGGAAACATTTTCATGGATATTTGATGGTTCATACACAACCGAATAATTAATTGTATCTATGACTAATCACTTTCCCTACTGGAGCGAGTCAGCCCACCTGTTTGTGCATATACTGTAACTGTATTTTCATTATTCAGATCCATTTTCTTTTGGATCTAAAATAGTAGTTTTCCAAGCAAAACTACGGAGTTCCCAGTACTCATTTGAAAGTAGACTGGATTGTGAAATTGGAGTAAAATTAGAATATCAGGTGTCAGTGACAGCTTGTCCTCTAGACAATATTCTCATTTCTCTGTAAAGGTTTTTTTTTCCTCTCCTCCACCCAATCCTCCCTCCAGACTAGTGTTCAAAAGAGGCCAAGGAAACAACAACAGGCTGAGCACTGTGATCACCACCATCAGTAATGAAAGTGTTAATAAAAGTGAAGCTTTCTAGCTACTTGCCATGGATTGTTTGCTTTATTTCCCCTGTTCTTGTCTTTACATTCTAAGCTCTTTTTGGAAATGGCTTTGCTTTCCATTTAGCACATTTTACCTGTTGTAATATTGCCACATATTACAGTGCTTTGCAAATACTGAATGGTAATTAGGTTAGGAACATATTGTAGCTTTAAGTATGTGAAGGTCAGTTCTGGATCAGAGGCAATGCCTAGAAACTTGTGTAGGCCTTGCCTATGGTAGCATGGGTTTGCCATATATTCATATTGGCAAACCCTCCTAGTGTAGAAGCAACTTATGCCAGATGTAGCTTAAAAGAGTTCTTTCCCAATATAGAATCATAGAATATCAGGGTTGGAAGAGACCTCAGGAGGTCATCTAGTCCAACCACCTGCTCAAAGCAGGACCAACACCAACAAAATCATCTCAACCAGGCCTTTATCAAGCTGGGTCTTAAAAACCTCTAAAGATTCCACCACCTCCTTAGGTAACCCATTCCAGTGCTTCACCACCCTCCTAGTATTTCCTGAACAAAATACGCTATACTAGCAAAAACACTTTTTTTGCTGACATAACTGCCTCTAGGATTTTGCTGGTATAAAAAGGTTGTAAAAAACCTCACATCCCTAAAGGATATTACTATATTGGCAAAAGTTTCTAACGTAGCCAGGCCTCAGCATAATAGCTGTGGGAGTGCTGCAGGGAAGACATCCTGAGTACTGCTGTCCTCTAATGTGGCAGTGTGGAAAGTGGGCAGAGAACTGTCCCTGATTCCATTCCTGGCAATATCATTTGAAGTTTCTAGTGGTGGAAACCTCACTTTTCCATGTTTTCCTGGACCACTTGAATTGGGATTGTGGATGGTCCCTTTTATTGGTTGCAGGGGTATGGAGAAAAGTTCTTTGCACCTTCTTTTGCCTCACATGAGTATGTAACATTTCAAAATGTACTTGATTTTGAAAACAAACAAACAAACAATCCACTGACCATCTCTATATATGAATAACTAGGGCCTTCTGTAAGCATTGCACAATGAAGCTGTACTACTGAGAGACAGTCTATGACAGTAGCTAAAACATGTTTCCAGGAAGAAAATATATGTAAGTACAATACAAGGAAATATATTTTAATTCCCAGAAACAGTGCAGTTACTTCAGCTTTGGCAAAATTAGTATTCTTTACTTGGCTTAGCTACTACATACATTGTTTATTCAGAACACATATTCAAGCCATCAGTTATTTTCAGATAATTATTGGGTACCAGACATCTTCATTTTAGTGGTCACAAGAGTGAGAATGGGTTGCCTTTACATCATTTCCCATTGCTACGTGACTGCACTATTTTTTTTTGTTCATTTTATGATCTTTTTGACAAGAATAATATTTTAATTGTCTTGTGTGAAAGGTTTGTTGTGAACTTCACCGAGCTTAGTTCAGATAAAGAGGTTTGTATTTTCTGTACTGTTTGCTCAGCCTTAGTTTCTAACCATTGATGTGTTACAAGGCAGAGAGTTCTCTATTTTGATCTTTTCATTAGTAGTAATTTGAGTAGCTGTTAACTTCTATCTCTTCTTTCTGCACCCTTAGCATCCTGTGAGAGACAGAACGGACACCCAGTCAACATACAGGTTATTTACAAAATTTATACTGTAAAATATCTTGTGAACCACATCTTACTATTATGGTTTATATTGATGTAGTGTCTAGGGGTGCCAGTCAGGGGAGCACTGCAGTTAGATTCCCTACAAACGAGTAGAACAAGTTCTTTCCTCAGAGAGCTCAAAGTCTAGGATTATGACAAGATATAACAGATGGATAAACAGCCCCAAACAGGGCTGGGGGATAAGGTAATGTTGAAGATGGATACCTTTGCATAAGTCAGTAGTCTCCCTGGTCAAAGTAGTCATAATGTAGAAGCTACTGTTTAGAGCTGATGGAAAGTTTTTACCAAAACAGTTTTCCCTCAGAAATGCTGCAAAATTATTTTTTGTGAAACCATGTGGATTTTAATTAAATTTTATTTTTTTAAAAATGGAAAAAATGGCAAAACATCCCATTTTGAAATTTTCAGAACATAAAGTTTCAACTTTTGTTTCAAAATGACTTTTTGTTTAAAAATGTACTTTAATGTTTATCTAAATTGAAACAAATCATTTTGAATTTATCAAAAAAACAAGTTTCAATTGACCTGAAATGATTTTTTGAGGGAATTTTGTTTTGTGAAAAATGTCAAAGTTTTGACTTTTTGTCCCAATTTGGGATGATTTCTATTTAAATCTCAACATTTTTGGTGGGATGGAAAATCCATTTTACAACCAGCTTTACTATTACATTAATAATTTACCTTTAACTTTCACAGAGCAATTACCCTCTTCCATATTTCCTCCTCTCTTTGTTCCCCTTTCCTGCAAGCCTCTATTTCACCCTTTTCATTTTTTCCCTTCTACTCTGTTAGAATAATTTAAAAATCCCACAAGAATTTCCGTTCTCATGTGAGTTCAGCATATATACAAACTTTGAAGTCCTAACTTAAATTATACATATACCCAATTAGAATTTATTGGAAGATGTGAATATAAAAACTTTCACGTTATGAACAGCAAAGTTTTCATACATTCTCAAATCCTTCCAGAAGAGTGAATGTTTGTTCAAGCTGATTAGTCTCAGGAATTCCTCCTTTATTATGATAATTATGAATATGCTTCAGAAGATTTCTTGGTTGTCTTTCTTAAGGTGTGTTCATCTTACAGTTCTCAAGCCAGCCAGACCTGGGGCATATGTATATGAGAAACCTCCAAGGAGTATCTAGGCAGCTATAGGAAGGCTACTTGTGACTCAATAGGAGAAACTCTTCCCTAGGTCTCTGAAAAGAATTGTCAATATTGGTTAAGAATATTGCCATTCTGGGTCAGTCCAGTGATCCATCTATTCTGGTGTCCTGTCTCTGAGAGGGGTCAGTAACAGATGCTTCAGAGGAAATTGGAAGCAATCAGGAAGAAGTCACCTAAAAGTAAAATAACATGTTATTGAGCGCTGCGTATGGGGACGGTCCTGGAGTTTGTATGGGTATGCTGTTACTCTACAGGGAGGAAAGGTCCCATGATGGCCTAACTCATCTATAAGATGCATTGTGAGGTTTCTGTTCATATACAATTACAGAATCTGTTGCCTTTTGACCAGTGAAGATTTTTTATGTACACTGCTCCTCTAAGGATAGCTTTGGTTCCAATACATTCCAGTTACAAGTTCCTAACCAGGGCAGATTCCAGGAAGTTTAGTCCAGATGGGCTCAGAGAGTTTAAGGCTGGGACAGCATGGAATGCTGGGATGGTTGCCTGAGTACGAGAAGCAGCCTTACCTCAGACCAGAGAGGGAAAGAAAGAGAGAGAGAGTCCTGAAAGAAACAGCAGCAGCTGTTGAGTCTCCCCAGGTATAGGGTCCAGGAGAGGGTTTTGTGGAAATATGCCTGGTAAGAGCCAGGGAGGAGGCCTTTAAGAAGACTGCAGAAGGACCACAAGGAGCTGTAAGTTTCATTTGGTGAAAGACTGTGTGAAAGCACTGGACCAAGAGGTATCAGCCCCTTACAAATGAGTGAAGGGTTCATCCCAGAGAAGGGTGCAGACTGGCAGAGGGAATTCTGTTACCCAAGGAAAAAGACTGAGTGGTAATTTTAAACATTTCATTTCATTTCCTCTGGGACTACCATTACCCCAGAAAGAGAGAACATTTTTATTGGTTAGCTGGAGGGATAACTAAATGAACATACAAGAAGCGGAAACGGATGCAGTGATCACACCTGACAGTGAGGAAGTTAGACACTGTCACAGATGGGTAAGTAATTTCTATAGCTTCAACTCAAGGGCTATACTGCCTCTGCATTCATGTTCAATATCCCACTTTTAAGGATATATGCAATGCAAGCCCAGAGTTATTGGGACTTGAGTCAAATGACCCATGTTGGAGAACCCAGGGCTTAAGCATCTACACTGATTGTTAACCCTATGTTAACAATTTTCTAGCCCAGGCTTAAGTCTGGTGCTCTGGTGTTCACACAGTAGCAAAGAGGCCTGAGTCACATGACCCATTTCCCAGAGTCCCTAGCGCCCTCCTGCAATGTGGCCACTCTAGGCCCTTTGACCATGATGCACTGTAGGAAACCTTGACTGTCTTCCCTGCACCTTAAAAGAAGTTTTGAACAGCTGCCACTACATCCTGCCAAGAGTCATTTTGGTCTCTGCGCTCCCAGCTACTGGAGCCAGCAACATGGAGGCACCTTTTGAAGAACTTTTCTCGCTTGTGCTTTCATTCTTTGGTCAGGAAATGGGCAGAGCTTCCACAAGATGCAGGTGGACATTGGTGGGTCAGAAAATACTGCCAAAAAGGCACGTGACAGAGGTTATGATGGAGGAGGAAGAGTACAATGACATGGCAGACACAAACTGGCTGATACTGCTCAGTACACTAGATATAGCCACTGGTGTCCCCTAGGTAGATTGGTACAGAGCCACAAGCACAGATAGGTGGGATCATGTCATCATACAGACCTGGGATGACTAGCAGCGGGTCCAGGAAGAAAACTGCATGTCTGCAGCTTTGTAAACAGCTTGCCCCAACCTTCCAGTGTAAAGACACATGCATGAGGTCACCCTTACTGATCCAGAAGTGGGTTGCTATAGCCATCTGGAAGCTGGCTATCCCAGTCTGTTACAGGTCCACTGCCAATCAGTTTGATGTTGGAAAGTTAACTGTGGGTAAAGTGGTGACGGAGTTTCTGAGGCAATCGGTCATGTGGTTTACCCTAAGGTGGCAGGCATTATAGATATTCTAGGGTAACATTAAGAGAATGGAGTTTCCTAACTGCACCAGGGCCACTGATGGGACTTAAGTGCCTGTAATTTGCCCTCCCCAAGAAGCACATGAGACATACACTGCAAAGGGTGCTTCCTGTTATGCAGGTTCTCACAGAGGGTGATTTATGAATGTCAGCATAGGCTGTATTGGAAAAGTTCATGATGCCAGAGTTATTTGCTGATTGGGAGTTTATATTCATGGACAGGCTGGGACATTGTTCCTATCAAATGACATTGTTATAAATGGAGTTACCATCCTCACCATTTTTCTAGGGTACGTCATGTAACCCCTTTGGCCTTTGCTTATGAAACTGTACCCTGATTTGAGAGGCCCTGGCAAAAGAAGATTTAATTATACAGTCATCAGGTGTTGAATGGTTGTTGAATGTGCTTTTGGCAGATTAACATTCTAGTGCAGATGTCTACAGATCCATTTGGATGCCAGCGTCATCAATACTGTCCACACTACTGTAGCTTGCTGTGCCTGTCACAATCCTCGTGAAGCCAGAAGAGAGCCATTTCCCCCGGAATGGCCCTATGACAGCAAGGAGCTTCTGAATCAGTAGGGAAGTGCACCTACCACAGCCAGAAATAGCACCTACTCAGTGTTTCCTTTGTGCCAGGACTGCACCCAGGCAACAGAAGTCAGGGACGCTTTGTGCTTCCTCATTATTGACTTGCATGGGCCAATGGAAGAATGTGCTTGTGGGGGGAAAGGAACCAATTGATCCAAGGGGGTTCAGTGCTTGGAAGGGCTGTGGTCTTGATTGCCATGCAATGTACTTATGAATGACATGATGAATAATGAATTGTGCAGGGGTGGTGGTGAATTACAGTACGGGTTCATATAAGGAAGTTACTGAAGTGTGAATTGCTGTACCTAACTGCATTGAGGATCTATGTTTGCTTAGTATAGTATAATTGCTTCAGATCATGTTTTTAGCTTTATTATCTGAAATCACTATTGTATGATGGGATGCAGTTATAGCAGCAAACTTTCTTGATGACATAAAAGTCTTTATTTGTAAACGTGTTAAAACAGTACAATAGTGACCCATTGCTAGGCAGGCCAGATGCCACTATAAACCCAAAAACAAGTAACAGAAGAACATTTCCAAAACAAAACAAATAAATGTTTAGGAAACAGTGCAAACACGACACCCCCGCCACTCCATGTCCCCAGCCCCAAGTTCTCCTTTCCCTTCTTAACTGTTTGTTGTGCACATGGCACCAGGGCAGGTGGTAGAGGTGTCCACAGGATGGGGTTTAAGAAGGAAGGCGGCATGGGTTTACTTGCCCTTCCCAACCACTCATAGGGCCTGATTGCATATCAAAGACCTTGATATGAAGTTGTCCAAACTACTTCTGGACTGAAGGTACCTTGCAGCGGGATTGGGCCAGGGTGGAGTTGAGTAGCCAAATAGTTCTCTCTGATGAGCTTTGTCATCCTCCTTTAGCCACTGTTCCTGTTACAGGAACTGAGCAGCAAGAGTCTGCTCCCTTGCTGAAACCCTATCCTACAGATGTGCAGCAAGCCTCAGCTTTTCTTCCTGCCTCTTGGCATGCTGTTTCTCTAGTAGTCTTTAGTCCCTCTGCTCTTGATACTGGACTTGCTTGTCAGCCCTCTCCAGAATGTCAACCATAACTTCATCATCAAAACCCTTTCTCTTGGAACAGTCCATGAAGGTATGGTGGGCCAGGGATCGAGCTGTGGATGGACTGCAGCCAGTGGACATTGAGGGGCCTGTAATAGGACAAGAAAAGCAGTGTTATTGTCTAAAATCGCTCAGCTGAGAGCTCAGAATTAATTCTTGTGGAATTTCAAGGACATAAAATGTTACATTTCAGTATTGAATCACAATGTATTGTGAAAAGGATGCCTCAGTCCACAGAATCCCCACAGCCTGGTTAATCACAGTTTCAGAAGTGCAGAAACAAGTTTAAAATTAGAGTCTGTTTCTGTTGTATAAAAATTACGTAACTACTTGCGGTGAGGAGGCTGGGTGCAAGTAGCTTTTTCTCTCATTTCAGGCTTTCCATATTTTGGAGGGAATACTGACCTATGGTGCCCTATTGGCAAGGGGAGCTGTTATTCCAAGCTGCTGGTGGGAAACTTGCTGTGTATGCAGCCAAAGTATTCAAAGGTATGGTGACTGAATAGCACATCTATGAGTGAAGCGGGTTGGTCAGCTACCGAGGTGGCCCTGGAAAATATGCCTTTCCCTGCAGTGTGACTACCTATCTGGAGTTCATGCTTCAGGAAAAGTTTGCAGCTATCAGCACTCGGGATTGCATCAGCATCCATGGAGGAATTAATAGGATGTTGGTTTAGCTTACATATGGCTTACTCTGTTATAACTGCATGCAGATACACAGAGCTCCACAGCCTTCCTTCTCCCCACCCCTGGCACACTTCTGGAAAATAAATTGATAGCCCATTCATACATTGATTAAATGATTTTTGTCACCCATGGACTGCATGGGCGATGTCTAACTGAACTGGACTAGATTTGGAAAGAGAAACACACATGCTGAGTTCAATCTTTCCAGGTGGTTCCACAGACTGTTGAGTGATTACAGAGCAGCAACTTAGGGCCATTGTTACTTCAAGGAAAGCAGGAATGACCCTGTAGCAAACATCTTTGCCTTTCGAGTAACATTATTCTTTAAAGCCATTCTTTACTGTTTGCACTTCCTGGTCACCATGTTGGACTCCATGTGATGTGGAGTCACCAGGATACAATCCAACATTAGTGGATACACACTGGTAGCCAGGACTTCTCATAACTGTTTGCAGCTCCTAGGAGCCTGAATCTAAGAGATTTGAAAGTAGACAGAAGGAGAGTGGGCTCAAGTCTGAGTCCAGGGCCAGTTTAATCTCATCACTGGTCCCCCTTCACTCTGCATTATTCTATGTAAAATATTTTCATTCTCTTCTCACTCCCACATGTTGACAAATTTCTAATTGCACAAACTTGAACAACCCTGTCCAGCACCCTATCCCTGAGGCCCTGCCCTGCCCCTTGTCCAAGGCCCTGCCCTTGCTCTTTCCATCCCCCGTCCCTCTGTTGCTCACTCTCCCCCACCTTCACTCACTTTCTCCCGGTTGGGGCAGGGGGTTGGGGTGTGGGAGGGGCATGAGAACTCTGGCTGGAGTTGTGGGTTCTGGAGTGAGGCCAGGAATGAGGGGTTTGGGGTGCAGGAAGGAGCTCCAGGCTGGGGCTGAGGGGTTTGGAGTGTGGGCTCCGGCTGGGGGTGTGGCTCTTGGGTGGGGTCAGGATGAGGGGTTTGAGGTATAGGAGGGGGCTCAGGACTGGGGTAGGGTGTTGGGGGGGGATGCAGGCTCTCGGAGAGAGTTTGGGTGTGTGGGGGGGACTCCAGGCTGGGGCAGGGGGTTGGGCTGTGTGTAGGGGGGTGCAGGGTCCTGGCAGTGCTTACCATGTCTCCCAGGAACAGACCACCAGGTCCCTGCAGCTCCTATGTGCACGGGTGGCCAAGGAGGCTCCATATGCTGCCTTCATGCCCACAGGCTCCACCCCTGCAGCTCTTATTGGTTGCACTTCCTGGCCAATGGGGGCTGCGGAGCTGGCACTTGGGGCCAGGGCAGCACGTGGAGCATCCCTGTCTGCCCACATGCCTAGGAGCTGCAAGGACCTGGAAGCCGCTTCCCACAAACGTGTGGAGCTAGGGCAGGCAGGGAGCCTGCCTTAGCCCCAAGCCCCAGCTGCACTGCCAACCAGACTTTTAATGGCCTGGTCAGCAGTGCTGACCGGAGCCGCCAGGGTCCCTTTTTAACCAGGCATTCTGATAGAAAATTGGCCTGGCAGCCCTAACATTCCCCCATCTCTCACTCTACCAGAAATGTCCTTCCTGTACTCAAACCTCTCTCTCTCTACTCCTTCAAACCCTTCCTTAAACTTATCTTTGCTCAAGACTGCTGAAAGAACTACCCATCTAATGATAGAGTAAGAAAAATAAAGCAGAGATTTAACATGTGCCTTGATGCAGCAAAGCACTTGAGCATGTGCCTAACTTTACATAATGGCAATACTCATGTTCGTAAATGTAAGCCACCCTTAGCCACCCAATCATCTACCTATGCACTCTTTATTTCATTCCTTTCTTCCTCCATCTTATTTCCTCCTATGTTCTATCATTTTCAGACCCATTTTTGGCCCTTACTTAGGACAGCATCCCTATTCAGGCAGGGTGCCTAAATACATGCTTAACTTAAAGCATGTGATTAAGTGCTTTCCTGAGTAGGGATGGACATAACCTTGTGTATAAGTGCTTTCTTAAATCAAGGCCATAGATTGTAAGCTCTTTGGAGCATGTGTTTCTTTGATGTGTTAAGCACCTTGCCCACATATAGAAAAGTATGCAAATGTCAAATAACCCTCATACTTTCTCTAATAAAACCCGAGACTACAATATGCTAATACATGCTCCTAGCATCAACACATGGAATGTATTACAACATTACAGATGAGATACATTTATAAACAACTTCTGATATATCAGAGGGCGAGCACAGAGATAAGGACATGTAATCTTCACTGTTTTTAAACTGCCCTATACCAGACAATACATGTAACAGAACAAATACAAGCAATGTGGCATTTGGAAGCCTCCTGCCTCGGAGAGTAAAACAGACCTTTTGAAAGAAATTACTAGTTACACCTCATCAAAAGTTGGCATTTTCCCTCTGTGCAAGTACAGCTGCCTGTCCATCAGCCACCCTCACCTTGTCCTTTAATTGTAGTCTTCTTGTTAAAAATAGTGGGATTTTTAATCATTTCTAAAGTTATCCATTGAACAATATTAATAAAGATATGTGTCTCATCAGTGCATGAAACAAAGGAGTCCCAGTTATGATAGTTCAAAGGGATATGCTCATGTTTTCTGAGTCCGTAAGTAAACAAGGTGATATCAGACTTCCTCATATGATATCTTGATAGATGATCATTCTCTTTGTGAGGCAAGATGAACCCTAGAGGCACTAGGTTTGTGCACTGAAAACACGGATTTTTCATGTGCAAAAGATCGCTATGATGTGAGTCCAGAGCTGTAGGCAGCAGCTTCCCACAGGAGGCATCCGAAGGTTCAGCTGGAATCTGTTGCAGTAATGGGCAATCTCTATTTACTATTGCTCAGAGTTGAATATTCCAGGTAGCACCCCACAGTAAGAGTTAGCACTTGCCTTCAGTAAAGATATTATAACTGTTGGCTTGAGAATCCGACTCGTTCTTCTAAATCTCTGGGTGAACATGGGATACGTTATTTTAAATCTCAAATACATTGGGTTACTACTGTACGACTCAAAGAAACTTTTAGTACTCATTATGATTTCATTATAGCGTTAAGGAGATGAAAGCGGTAGACTTGCTTTATGTCAAAAGAATTTACTATCCAGTTTTGCTGTTGGCTCCAGGAGGCTGATTGTAACAGAAAAGGGAAAGGCAATGTGATCTGTTAATGATAACCAAAAAAAAAAAAAAAAAAAAAAAAAAAAGACATCTCATCATTTAGTATCTTTTATTAGATTTTCATTATTCAATGCTCAGAATGCATTACCTTACATCTGTAAACACTCTTTTTCTAGGAGCTACTTGCACATTTTACACATCAAAGTTTCTGTTTAAAATTATGTTTTGTGGCAAAAGATTGGTGAAATTAAGGTAAGTAAAGTCAGTCATGTAAATGTTCATTTTAATCAGAGGCTCACAAAAAGTTTTTGTGATTCAAGAACAAAAGGCTATGAAAAAATGTAATGGAAAAGAATCCCAGAAACCATCTTGGGCTGATAAATTCTATACTAGAGAAGAATGCACTGATGAGAAGCAATGAATACAAATTATTAAAAATCTAATTCTTGTAATTAATTTTAGACTGTAAGAGAGCAATCATCAGTTTGTAAATACCAATTACAAGGCAGAATGGATGCATTGAAAAGACATAGATTTTTTTAAGATAGGTTCATGACCAATAGACTGTTTCATATATAAATTCTAGCACACAGAATCATGCAATGGAAAATACACTAATGCATATGTCTAAATACTGTGCAAATGCACAGTAAATGTTGCTAGTACATAAGTCATGCGTGATGTATGCTCTGACAAGTAAATAGTGAAGTGATAGTGCAATCCAAATTCCATGTGTGTAGACATGTGCCAATCAAATGTAATTGCGTAATCCAATTTTCCTCTACTCATTTTCTCACGATCTTCATTTCCCTTAGGATTTTACCTTCCTCATATGTTTTCCCATTTTACTGTGCCTCACTCTCCGAACTCTGTGTCATGGTGATCAACATGCTATTGCAGAGAAAGCATCTCTTTGACTTCTCATTTAACAATATAGTTTCCAGTTGCATGGATTTTGGTTTACAGTTGAAGCAGTTTACTGGTCATCAACAGCAACAAGAAAAAAAATCAATATTTTCTCAATGAATCCAACCTCCTTTCTACATGGTATTTTGAAATTGCTTATTATACTTTTGCTGTCAAAAGAAAAATGCAAAATAATTTGTGGCTATCAAGGGCCAGAAGAAAAAATAGGAAAAGGCTATATAGTTCAAATGACTATATGATGAGACAGTCATTTCCTTCTCTTTGTTCCTAATACACTAGAAACACAAGAGTTGCGAACTGACCAGTCAACCACGCACCTCATTTGGAACCGGAACTATGTAATCAGTCAGTAGCGGAGACAAAAAAAAAACAGTCCCCTTCCCCGCCCCCCCGTCATAAACCTAGTCCCAGATTTGGACCTTAGCGTCCAAAATATGGGGGTTAGCATGAAAACCTCCAAGCTTAGTTACCAGCTTGGACCTGGTAAAGCTGCCACCACCCAAAAAATTAGTGTTTTGGGGCACTCTGGTCCCCCCAAAAACCTTCCCTGGGGACCCCAAGACCCAAATCCCTTGAGTCTCACAACAAAGGGAAATAAACCTTTTCCTTTCCCCCCTCCAGGTGTTCCTGGAGAGATACACAGAAGCAAACTCCGTGAATCTAAACAGAGGGAGTCCACCCTCTCTATTTCCAGTCCTGGAAACACAAGCACTTCCCTCTTCACCCAGAGGGAATGCAAAGTCAGGCTAGTAAATCTAACACACACAGATTTTCCCCTGACTTCTTCCTCCCACCAATTCCCTGGTGAGCACAGACTCAATTCCCTGAAGTCCCCCACTAAAGAAAAAACTCCAACAGGTCTTTAAAAGAAAGATTTATATAAAAAGAAAGAAAAAGTACATAAAAATGGTCTCTCTGTATTAAGGTGACAAATACAGGGTCATTTGCTTAAAAGAATATTGAATAAACAGCCTTATTCAAAAAGAATACAATTCAAAGCACTCCAGCAACTATAGACATATAAATACAAAAGAAAAAACCAATAACCCCTATTGTTTTTATGATCTCTGTACTCACAACTTGGAAACAGAAGATTAGAAAGCAGGAAATAGAAACCCCCTCATAGCCGAGAGAGTGCAGGCAGAAGACCAAGAACAAAGGACTCACACACAAAAAACCCTCCACCCAGATTTGAAAAAGTCTTGTTTCCTGATTGGTCCTCTGGTCAGGTGCTTCAGGTTACTTTTTTTCCAGGTGAAAGACACATTAACCCTTAGCTATCTGTTTATGACACCCCCCCAAAAACCAGAACAGTGATAAACGTAAACCACTAAATAAATGAAAGGAAAATTTAAAAAAGAGATTTGACAAGGTAAGGAAACTATTTTTGTGCTTGTTTAATTTAAATTAAGATGGTTAAAAGCAGCATTTGTCTTCTGCATAGTGAAGTTTCAAAGCTGTATTAAATCAGTGTTCTGTTGTAAACTTTTGAAAGAACAACCATGACATTTTGTTCAGAGTTACGAACATTTCAGAGTTATGAACACCTCAGGAATAGAGGCTGTTCATAACTCTGAGGTTCTACAGCATATGGAACGAGTAGTAGCTAACTTTTCCTAGGATCTTGTGAGGATGTTTGACTGGTGAAAATGTAATCCTACTTGCAATCAAGTCAGGTTTTCCACAGGAGTTGTAGCTAGGGCTTGCTGAATATTTTCCATCAAAACTGTTTTTCAGCAGAAAATTGGGCTTTCAACGGAACTAATTTTTTTTTGCAAAAATGTCTGCTTTCACAGAAAATGTTGTTATTTCTTTGAAAATTCCAATGTCTCATAGCCAGGGACTCCTATGAGCCACCTCCTCATTCCACCAAGGGAAGAGAAAGTTGTGGACCATGGGAGAGGTAGTCCATCCATCCAGAAATGCTGGACCATGGAGCAGAATGGGAGTATTAGGCACCTGAACTACAACTCCTCATCATTTTTAATCAAAATATTTTAGCTTTCAATATTTTGGCCAACATTTTTCACAAAAAAGTTGCTGAACACAAAAAAATAATAAAATGAAAATTGTTTTATGTCAATTTTTTCCTTGGAGAAAAAACTTTTCCGCCTAGATGAAGTTATGATGGACTGTGCCTTTAAGAGACCTGATAGTGGCACACACCAGGAAAAGCAGGATCCAGTTGTGGTGCCAGCAATGTGATCTCTGAGTAAGCTGCAATAAAAGGACTGTTTGTTTGAACCTCCTGGACTGTGTCTCTTTGCTATCTCTGTGTCTACTGCCAAAACAAGGAGGTTACAAGGATAATATTTTTGTAGAATATTTCTAATTTGATTATGAACAATCAGAATCAGTCTTTCCTGTAGGGTATGTGTTAGAAAATCTTCAAAGTTCTAAAGTGAATGCAACACTTCAAAATATTCACATGGGCAATAACCCTGCCAGAATCTGAAGTTATTATGGGGTTTGTAAATCAGTCCTGCATGGATCTTACTTAAGGTTTTTTGAATTAGTGTCATGCAATTCCTGGTGTGTGTGTGTGTGTGTGTGAAATCAGCATGCTCATACATGGTGTGCATTGGCAAATGAAAAAGAGCAACACATGCTCCATGATCTGCTACTGCTGTTTGTCATTTCATAAATCTATATTCTGTTATTTTTCTCTGAACAGATTCTTTGTTATTTATGGCAACCAGCATGGCTGGATGCCATCCCTTGCGATATGGTGAATTTATACTTGTAGCATGTGAATTTATTAAATTGGAAAGAAGTATTATTTTGTGCTAAGCCTTTTGGCATATGTTTAATTCTGGATGAGGTTGTTCCTTATCAAAAGCTGTATTCAAAGTGTCAGTTTTTTTAAATTATTCTGAAATAGCATACTCTAGAACATATGCTCTGCAGCCAGAATTTTCTGAGGTACATGTATACCTCTAGCTAGAGATGACCAGAACTGGTTCATGCAATTTCTGATAAACACAGAGGACCCAGAAGACACAATTCTTGATTTGATATTGTAATTTGACTTCTCAGTGACTGCTTTTAAATGGCATTATTCCCCCTTCCATGACTCCTAAAACATTAATTCCAAGAGTGATATCAAAACTTTAAACAAAGCTCTGAACATCTCAATAGAACCTTTCTGTACAATGAACTGTCTCTCTCTCTCTCTCTCGCTCTCTCCCATTAGCTGTATGCAGTGTTGTTGTAGCCATGTTGGTCCCACAATATTAGAGAGACAAGATGGGTGAGGTAATATTTTATTTGACCAACTTCTGCTGGTGAGAGAGGCAAGTTTTCAATTGGTGTGTCAATCAATGTAATATCTAAGTGTTTGACTACTGTTCAGCAGATATATATAGAATATGATCCTTAACTAGAGAACCTTGAGTAAAACAAGTAAAACAAGTAAGAAGGTCCATGCAGGTGTTTTAGCAAGTTAGGTTTATTTAGCCTAGAGGCAACCTGATGACCTGCAATTTTTCACTAGCGATGAAGAACTGCAAAGTAGTTTAGGGTTTATTGCCTCAGACATGTTCATCAGCTTCCTTATACACTAAAACATTAGATCTATTGGTAGGCTAAGCATTAAAATGAACATTATAATCTACAAATTACCATGAAAAAATGATAATTTTAAAAAATATATGTAGCTTTTAGTTTTGACAGAATGTGGAGGAGCAAAAGCTGCTGCAGATTTCAAGTCTCTTATGTAGTGATGTTGAAATGAAGCTGCTGCAGACCATTTAAAAGACAAAGGAATTCTCAGTGGAGAACTCATTTTAGGAAATCATCTGAAGCACTAAAGAGCAGACCACAGCACGCCCACAAACACGACCATAGTTTTCACTTTATTTCAGGAACTCAGACACCCGCTGTGCTATGAAATAACTGTGAGTTGGGTAAGCATTCTGGGTATCTTTGACATGCAAATGAACACACCAAATCCTCTTGAAAAAGGGCAACTAGTTTTTATGGCCACCAAACTGGTGCAATTCAAACTACATTCCAGAGACAAAAAAACCTCTGAAGATACATGTAAGTGGGAATGGCTGAATGTCAAAGAGCAGCACCGGGATTTAAAAAGGTTACATCAAAAAGAAAAATACATTTAATGAATTCTGGTCTACATTTATCAGACACTTTCTCTAAAACTGAGACTTTCACAGATTAATATGTGAGTCAATTTAAGAAAATGTATGTTGAGAAATTTTACAAGTACTGACATTGCTCACGTTCTAGTTTATCTGTCATGAGAAAAGAAAATACAGGTATGTTATACTCATATATTTCAAGAAGGGAGAGTCTCTAATAAACCAAAGGCATTTACAGTAAGTATGCTACATGTTCAATGGCATTAACGTTTCTATTATATTTACGTATTATGCTAAAAGAATGCGATTAAAGTTGCAAAATAAAGCACTCAGAAGTTAAAAAATGCCATATTTATCCACCCCTAGGCTCTGCACTAGAACTGATCATGATTAGCTAACGTTTTAAAACAACACCATTCCATAAAGAAACAGAGCCTGACTTCCTATAGGAAAATCATTTTTACTTAACTATTTACATTGTTTTTTTCAAAGATTACCAAAGCAGAAACATCTAAAGTCCGTTTAAACTTGGGATTGCTCAGGGCTTTGAAAGCGATACTGATCTACTTTCCATGAATGTGGTTTTTGAAATGGGCTTTCCTGGTCAGTGAGCTTTAAAGAATTAAAAGGAGGTAACACCATATTGAAAATCTTTGTGGGGAGCAGGGGCTTAAACACTATCTATTAATTTTAGGTTCTAAACTAAAATTTTGTAATGAACTGAGTTGTTTATGTACATGCATGAAGCACTCTGTTTATCCTCAAAATATATAAAGCATCAAGAACCATAATGCCCGAATTCCCCATGGAGCCCCATTAACACATCTCATCACTGACTTGGGGAGACTGAGGGCTTGGCTACACTGGAGAGTTGCAGCACTGGTGGTGGGTTTACAGCACTGCAACTTAGTAACTGTCCACACCTGCAAGGCACATCCAGCGCTGCAACTCCCTGGCTGCAGTGCTGGCTGTACACCTGATCTGCTTGGGGTGTAACGATTGCAGCGCTGGTGATGCAGCGCTGCTCATCAAGTGTGGCCACCAACAGCGCTGTTATTGGCCTCCAGGGTATTAGGAGGTATCCCAGAATGCCTGCTCACAACAAACCGGAAGAATGGCTGAACTCCGAGCTCCCCCGAACTGCTTATTTAAAAAACAAACACAGCTCCTGTTTGCTGAGCGAGCGGAGGCAGGCAGGGGAATTGCTTTGGAATGTTCACAGCTGTTTGCTTGAAGAGAGAAACGGCACGCTCACACGGCACAGGGGGAGGGGGAAGTCCGTGTTGAGCAGCTGCTTATGTGGTCTGACGGCTATTTAGGAGTGCATAATTTGCATTTAGTCAATAAGAGAGGGGTGGGGGAAGGGGTCAAAATTTTTAAAATGATTCAAGGTAGGTGCTGTGTGTCTTCCAGTCCTTAGAACTTGCAAAGCAGGGGGCTGAGAACAGTGTCACCTCCAAAAATCCACTCTCTCTGTCTCCCCCACGCTCCCTGTCACATTCCACCCCACCCCCTGTTTTGAAAAGCATGTTGCAGCCACTTGAACGCTGGGATAGCTGCCCACAATGCACCACTCCCCACAGCGCTGCAAATGCTGCAAATGTGGCCACACTGCAGCGCTGGTAGCTGTCAATGTGGCCACACTGCAGCGCTTTCCCTACACAGCTTATGAAGACAGCTGTAACTCCCAGCGCTGTACAACTGTAAGTGTTCTTTGCCCTGCACTGCATGTAGTCATTTACATCAATGCAAAGTGGGACTAAATTGCTACATCTACATTAGATTGGTAGCAGTTTATACCTACTTTCATGCACTTCAGTCCTTGGCCTCTCTGCTTAGACTCTTAATATGGATGCCAGTTAAGGGACTCTTCGATGGTGGTTTTGGTGCAGTAGACAGCCCTCAACCACAGACAGTTTTAGGAACACCAAATTATTTCAACATTTCCTGTCAGGTGGTAACTACAAACATGGTCTGATTTGAACCAGTGACTTAGAGTAAAAAGGTTCTGAGTCTAATTCTGCACAGCTATGTGTACTCATTAACACCTGTGCAAAGTCAAACTACCAATGGCGTAAGGTAGGGGTGAATTCTTTGGTATTCTTTTGCACTCATTCTGCACAGGTATAAATACCCACTCCAGATATGAGGCAGAAGAGGATCAGGTCCTTTGAATCCTATTGTCAATCAGTTGAGCCATTCAATTTCCCAGGTTTTGACTTTTAATAATATTTATTTAAAATAAAAATTCAGGAGTTATAAAAAACATTCTTTTGTAACTGTACAGCTTATGGGCCTGCACCACATCCTTTGCTCCCTGCCCAAGATTAAGTCCTTACACATGCTACTAATTCAACAGGGCAAAGTCCTGAGGACTTTACAGTAAAAATGGAGGAAATACTTTGACATTCAGCCCATTTACCTCAGTGAGGCTGCTAATGATAGTGACTAAAACCGATTTCTCCTAGGCCCAGTCCAAACAGAGTTTTGTATGTGTAGCTGTTTTGGTTAGGGTGCAACTTTTTTTTTTAACTGATTCAGTTATAGCAATAAAACCCCTAGTATGGACTTAGTTATACTAGTATAAAGGTGCCCTGCTGGTATATCTTATTTCCCTTCCCATATGGGCATAACTGTATTAGTAGGAGACACTTTTATACTAATATAACTGTGTCCACATTAGAGGGGTTGTACCACTTTCACTATATTGGTATAGTAACAGCGTTACAACTTTCTAATGTAGACAAATCCTTAAATGTTGAACTTGCATTGAAGGGAAGATGGATGACATGATTCAGTTGGTCATTTCCATCTCCAAATTCCATGGCCAGAGTTCCAATCTCATATACCTATGAGAAGCTCTCATTAATTTCACTGGGAGTTGCATACATGTAGTTGAGGGCAGAATGTGGTCCCAGCATTATTTCTGAGGTAAAAGCAGGGGTGGAATGGCTCACTAAGTGCAAGGGGAATTCCGATTGCCTATGTCCTCTCTTCATATATATTTCATGAGTATTCAGCTAATATATTTATTTGAACAAGGAAGAGTATTCACTCTAGTTTACGCTCAACTCAAGTTCCAAGTAAATGTATCAAAGTTTGTAAATGTTGTAAAATGATTAGATTATGAAAGCATGCAGGACAGTGGCATTTAGGGAGTTTGAAGTTGTATATGTTTAATTTTTCAGCTGACTGCAACAAAATTATGTATTCTCCAACAAACTGGTCTTTGATGTCAAAATAAATATTATTGTGACAAAACAAACAAACAAACAAAACAACAACAACAAGATAAAGTTAGGAAGTTGATGAAAAATATTTGTTCCAGGATGGGGTGACAAATTGTCTGTGATTTGGGATACTTTAAAACACCTGAAGTGCTATATGAATATGAAATTCAAAAAGTTCTGTCACATCTGGGCACAGATGACTCACAGGCAGAATTTAGCAAAGTAGCTTGCCCTAGTGCTATGAGGTGGCAGACTTTTGAGACTTATTCAGGCTGGTTTTAAAACTGCATCTCTAGGGATCTCTTCCCTTTAGAGAATGTCTTTCAGCTATTCAGAATGATAAACTTCTATAAACAGATGATGCAATATGCAAATTATTGCAAGATAAGAAGCCATCAGGTTTTAGAACTGTAGATTGACCAACAAAAGGAGATGCTTTGAAAGGAGCAAAGCCGCACACATTTTGGGGGCAAATACATTTAACAGAAATCCCCTCTAGCATTTCAACTTCAGAGCTGGGTATAGCAGATTTTATTTCTTCTCTTCATAAAGTGAACAGACTGGATCTGTAGTTTCACAGCTGAAGTACCCAAAGCTTGCTAACTAAAATTGTCAAAATCTATAAAATAGCTCTACTTTTGTTAGTCCTGCCCCAGCAAGCAGAGAGGCCAGACTCTTGGAGTTCAAATGCTTAAAACAGGCAGCAGCATTAAAAAAGAGTGACTCTTTGAGCACGCGAAGCAGATGAAAGTTGCTAGTAGCTCTTGGGACCTTTAGAATTTGCCAGCATTTACAATGCTCTTATAAATCAGAGATCATAAAGCACCATCAAGTGTTCAGTCCAAACAGCTACCTTTCTTACCCTAACCCTCCATCTCTCTGAAAGGAAGTGAAGAGAACCTGTCTCTAGGGGTAAAAGCAGATCAATAAAAAGGAATGTTTTCAGGAACTGAAGTCTAAAAGCAGCAATTCTGCTGAAAATGTATATTGGCCTTTCACCTCCCCCAGCATCTGATTGTACAAGTCACTCAAATCAAACTACAGATGGGGCCAAACATTCCTTTTTCTTGTAAACCTAAACCTAGACCTGGATGCAACATTTTGCTAATGGCCTATATCAGAACCCTGGAACTGTAAAATCACACATTCGGGTTATTTGGGAGGAAGGAATAATGATGATCCAGAATTTATGTAGCTAATTGTTTTCCTCACAGATCACTCAATAGCATGCTAGGAGCTTCTCAAAAATAGGGAAAAAAACACTATAAAATCCCTGAGATAGGTTCAATGTAAATTCGACATGATACCAGCGAGGATTAAAAAAAGGTCAGGAAGTGGATGAATTGAAAAGGAGGGATAAATATATTGATAGCAAGAGCACAAGTACTAAGTAAAGTATATACATTAGAGCTGGTCAGAGAATTTTATTTCAACAGAAAATTTGGATATTTTTGTCAATTTTCCACAGATAATTTTAAGTTTTAATGAAAATTCAAAAAACAAAATATTGCCCCAGAACTGAAATATTTTTGTTTGGGAATACCACTGCAGAGCCTCATGGGAGTTGTAGTTTGGCTGACTCATACTCCCATCCTCTGCTGTAGGCTGGGCTCGTGGGCCAGACTACAACTCCCTTGATTCACCATGGACCCGTTTCTGGTTAAGTTTCACAGTGCAACAGGAGAGTCCCATGGTTGTAGTGTGTGAAAGGGGATGAAATGTGTTTGGGAAGCCTGGCTCATAGAGGAGAATGGAAATATATGGCACCTGATGTACAACTCCTGTGAGGCACTGCAACGGTGTTTCTGAACTGAAATATTTTGGGTTTTGGATGAAAGTCAAAACATTTTAATTTTCACATGTTCAGTTTTCGATGAAAAGTTGAAATTTTCTATGGAATCTAGACACTTCTCATGACAAATTTCATTCCATCAATAACACAATTTTCCACTGAAAAACAGTTGACAGAAAATTTTCAATCAGGCCTAGTAACCAATAATGCAGCAAAATGAAACATTACTACACATTGCAGCTGGCAACTGGCAAATCAAAGCCTTTGAAGATAGCTAAAATATCCTGCAGTTTTGCTGACAGCAGGAATTTTTGGAATGGAATTCTGAACAAACAACAGGTTGATTTCAGAGACATCATCTCGGCTTGATCTTGCTCTCATGGGCTTTAGTGGTAACAAGACTGGGCCCCAGTTGAGCTTTTGACATTTTTGTCAGCTCAGAATAATTAATAGAGTTCTTCCCTCAAGCAGTAGCTAGTTCTACCCAGCTCATCTTATTCTGTAAACTGAGATTACAGTAATACTTAAAGCATTTCACTTTCGCTCAGTCGTATGAAGCTATTTTTGATGTCTAATTGAAATACTCTTTCCTCACCTACCATGCTTTCTTTAATATAAGACTGCCTGACTTTCATTGTGTTCATACTTCTTACTGTGACTACATGTCATATTTACACAGTGTTTAAACTATTATCAGTCACAATCAACCATCATGTTCTTCTGTGAAATGTTTATAGATTTGTATGCAACAGGTACAGTACATTTATAAAATGTCGTGCTAATTCAGTATTTCACAGCAATGCAGAATATTATTACTGTACTGTTAATTCACCATGCAACAAATATTTTGTTTAGTTGTTCAATATCTATCAATTTAAATAACTATAACTGCCAGTGTAGACAATGAAACAGCAGGAAAAAAATTATCATGTAACAAAAATGTTTGCTTCCATTGTTGTTTGAAAATGACACTTGCAAGTTAAATGAAGTTTCTTTACCGGTAACATATTTGATTAATAGAGAGAATTTTAGAAATCTAACTTTTCTCTGTTTTCTCTGTTTACATTCCACCACTCAGCAGAAAGTGTACATTAAGGAGGGGACAAAACTGAACTTTAAAATCTGAACCCAGTCCAAAATTCAGTTGCTCACAAACCCCAGACCAGGGACTATGCAGAAAACCAAACACCCATGCCCTGCCCTCTACCATTCCCATTTCCTGAGGCCCCACCCCTTCTCCAAGGACCTGCCCCTGCTCATTTCATTCCTCCTCCCTCCGTCACTTGCTCTCTGCCACCCTCACTCACTCATTTTCACTGGGCTGGGGCAAGGGGTTGTGGTGAAAGAGGGAATGAGGACACTGGCTGGGGGGTGTGAGCTCTGGAGTGGGGCCAAGGATGAGGGGTTTGGGGTGCAGGAGGGGGTTCTGGGTTGGGGGGCTGGGGCCAAGGCATTTGGAGTGTGGGAAGGGGCTCTGGGCTGAGGCAGGGGAGTTGGGGGTGGGCTCTGGGGTGAGGCCAAGGATGAGGGTTTGGGGTGAAGGAGGAGTCTCCGGGTTGGGGCCAAGGAGTTCAGAGTGTGGGAGGGGTCTCCGGGCTGAGACAGTGGGTTGGGGTGTGGGAGGGGGTATGAGCTCTGGCTGGGGGTGTGGGCTCCAGGGTAAGGCCAGAAATGAGGGGTTCAGGGTATGGGAGGGGGATCTAGGCTGGGGCAGGAGGGTGGGATCCAGGGGGTGAGGGCTCTGGCTGGGTGTGCGGGCTCTGGGGTGGGGTCAGGGATGAGGGGTTTGGGGTGGAGGAGGGGGCACCAGGCTTGGGCTGAGGTATTCAGAGTGTGGGAGGGGGTTCAGGGCTGGGACAGGTGTTTGGGGTGCGGGAGAGTAGGTAGGGTGCCAGCTCCTGGAGGAAGTTTGGACTTGGGAGGGGGATCAAGGCTGGGACAAGAGGTTGGGCTCTGGGAGGGGGTTTGTGGTGCAGGAGGGGGTTCAGGGTGTGGGCTCCAGGCAGTGCTGACCTCAGGTGTCTCCTGGGAAGTGGCAACATGTCCCTCTGGCTCCTAGGAGCGGGGGGGCTAATGGGAGTTGCAGAGCCAGCACTTGGGGTGGGGGCAGCACACAGAGCCCCATTGTGTGCCTCTGCCTAGGAGCCAGAGCAACATGCTGGTCACTTCCAAGAAGCTATGCAGAGCCGGAGCCCTGCTATGCTGTCAACTGGACTTTTAACGGCTCAGTCAGCTGTGCTGATCAGAGCTGCCAGGGTCCCTTTTTGACAGGGTGTTCTGGTTGAAAACTGGACACCTGGCAACGCTATTTCCAATTCCAGTTTGGAGTTTGCCAAAATCTGAAAAGGTCAAGTGTTCCTGGGAAATGTTGCCCCATAGTAGTGGTGATATATCATCTTACTTTCTTGTGATCTCTCAACCTTTTAAGGGGCAAAACCTCACAAAACAGCTCCAATTTCCAGCCTTGGACTCTGATCAGTCACACTGGGTACACACCAGCCCCACCTTACAATGTTAAGTCTGCCCCCTAGAGCTGGCAGTAGCCGCTGGGTATGTATCTTAGTATGGACATGGTCTGACAGTCTTTCCAATTGTACCCATGAGCTGTGTCCCCACCTATCAGTTGGAAGGATAGAGTGCTATAATTTTTGTTGGTTAGGTTAGTGCACCACTAAGTGGGCAGAGCTAAGGTTGTGGAGTAGGGCTAGTGTGTACCTTACTGCTGTATTTCCTGGTTTTCAATGCTTTACACATAGGTGTATGTTCTGGAAGGGTACAACTCACTGCCAATAAGTCTGTGTTAACAAAGTTTTGTGCAGTGAATTTTTTAAGGCAGCAATAATTGTGTGTGTGTGTGTGGGGGGGGACACACAAGGAGACTTCCTGGGAACATCTCACTATCACTCAGATAGCAGCTCTGCCCTTCTTTTGGTCCCTCTATGCCCTTCACCCTCCAGTATGTCTGGAGAGTTCATGGGAAGGAAGGCAGGTGGTAATCAGTGGGCTGTGAGGAGCACATCTTCAAGCTGGAGTCAGCAATGGGGAGAGGAGGACAATCCTAGATTCTGTACTCCACTTCAGGGCCTAGTGTAGGGGAACAGGCTCTGCACAACATGCTGCAGTGTAGGTGGATTGCAGAGATGTGAAATGGGATGTTTTCAGGTGAATCGTAATACTTCATGGAGATGATTACAGCCTGACACAATAGCTCCAAGAGTTTTGAACTGCCCCATTCATCGCAAAGTGTGCTCTCCTCCCTCAACAGCCTACCCCAGCCTCTGTTGTACAACATCAGTTTTCAGTACATTATAATACTGATCTCACCAATGCCATCTCCTGAGTTAAAATAACCTTGCCGCTCCTACTCACTGCTCCCCTCTTTATACAGACAAGGATCATATTTGCCTTTTTTGCCAAAGCATTGTCTGTGAGCACATTTACAATTGTTTGTCCACCATGACCCCTTAAATCCTTTGCAGAGTCATTGTGCAGGATACTGTCCTCATTCTGACAGAGCCAGATGAATCTTTTGTGGGCCCTGGTGCTTGGACCATGGGCCTGTCCCCGGTTCCTCCCCAAGGCCCCCACACTTAGCCTCTTCTTCCTGTGGCCCTACCTGTCATTTGCATGGGGAGAGAGGGGGCAGAGAGGAGCAAGCAGGGAACAAGGAAGGGCAGGGGATGAAAAGGAGCAAGTGCCAGGCAGGGCCTTGGGGGGAAGAGGCCAAACAGGCATGGGGCCCTGGGGCAGAACGCAGGGGAGGGGAACACAGTCTGGGTGCCACTGTAAACCAGGTACTGCCTTCTGAAGATCTGGCCTGCATTCTTTGTACGTAGATGTATGAGCTTTCCCTTCGCTGGATTAAGCACATTCTATTTGAAAGGGCTCAACTTATCAAGCAATCCAGATCACTCTGTGTGACTGCCCTGTGTTTATCTCTCTCTGCCAATATTTGTGACTTTGGCAAATTTTATATTTAGCTCCAGATCACTGATAAAAAGTATTGAATAACTTCAGGCCTAGAATCAGATCCCCTCTAGAAACACCACTGTTCAATGATCATTCCATTAACAATTAGTCTTTATGAGCTGTCAGACAGGCAATCCTTAGAATAGGGCACTCGCTGGGTGAATTTCTTAATACTCAGCAACCTTTTGATCATGGTGACATTGAGAGTTGCAGCTACTTGCTTTTCTTCCAGCATATTCAGTCCCATTATCCAAGTAATAGTTGAGGAGCATGGGGCATGATTATATTAGCTTAACTCTACTGTATACTAGCACCTTCCATTTTCCCTCTGTTAAATCAATCCTATCTTCCTCAACAATACTTCTGAAATACAGTCTGAGTGTGCACATGGGTTTTAGAGCACTTGCAACATAGTCTCTTAACCAGAAGCTCTGCTCTCAGAGCAAAACTACTGGAAGGGGATCCTATAGAATGTATGAGAGATCAACCGACATGCACAACTCATATGCTCAGAGAATTGTCCAGGACAGTACGGAAACTCACAGCACATGGATGGCTCAAGGTGACCACAGCCTGTCACCTTAAGCCATCAACTCCCCTGTTGTCAGGTTGCTGGCAAAAGATCTGTCTTGCAGCACAAGCCCAGTCTTGCTACATAGATGCAAATGACTCCTCTGGCTTGTCAGTTTGGCTTCAGACACATGGTAGAGCAAGTTCTTACCCTGAATAACGTTTTAAATATTGTCAGTGGTTGCAAGACAGTAACTAAGTGCAGTCCTGTGCAGGGAATACCAGCTTGAGGAGGATCAGAGCCATGGTTTGCCTCCCAGCAAATGCAAAAACTTTTTGAAAACCATCAAACGTTGATGTCACATGATTTTTGCAGGGGAGGGGATTGTATCGTGGGAGCTCCTTACTCAAATAACATCAAATGAGGACCACTAACCCTACCCAAGTCTCCAAGATGAGGCACAGCAGTTTTCAAGGCAATTCAAGTTTACATATAGATTTTAGAGCATTTAGAACAATCATCTGTTAAACACTAAACTAGTGTCATCTTTAACTACAGTAATACTGCTACCTCACTATAATCTACCCTGTAACATAAAATTGCCCTTTCCTTGCTTCTGAGGGCCTCTTCCAATGTACTGAGCCTACCCTATCTTCATGCTTTGAAAAAATCTAGAGTGTTATTTTTATTACTGTAATGTCTGGGGCCCTAGTCATGGACCAGTCCGCTATTGTGCTAGGTGCTGTACAAACACAGAACAAATCGATGCTCCCTGCCCTAGAGAACTTACAATCTAAGTATCAGACAAGAGACAACTGGTGTGGATACTGACAGATGAGAGACTACAATGAGACCGTATTGGTCAGCATGATAGATAGCAAACAATCAGCCTAACGAAAGTCATTTTTTTTGTAGGCATTAGGGCAAAGAAGAGTTTTGAGGAGGTTTTGAAGATGAATAATGAGGTAGCTTTGTGAATGTTTATAGGGAGCTCCTCCCCACAAGGGAAAAAGCAGGAAGGTGTTTGTTTGAAAATGTAACAAGTAGGCGAGGGAGGCTGGCATGATGTGCCAATCAGAGGTGAGAGATGACATCTCAGTAGTGAATTGGAGATGATAGGTATGACAGAAATAGACCATTAAGGGCCTTGAAATTGAAAGGAAGCAGCTCATTTAATGTGATAGGGAAAGGGGAGCCAGTAGAGGGATGCAAAGAGAAAAATGACATGGTCAAAGCTCGGAATGCTGAGCTAGGAACACTTCTTTTTTACATTCTGAGGTTCTCTGGGGTCAGATCTGAAGATTTGGGTCAGTCAATTGTAGTGATAGGAGCCAGCCAAGACATTTGGATCTAGATCCAAGTTTGGATTCTGGAAGCCGCCATAGGACATGGGTATAAGGATCATGACTTATTAGTTTGGGCCCATCTCTGATTATTTTCGTTATACAATTTCATGCTGCTCATGCTACAACTTCACCTCCAAGTGCTATCAGTCCTCTTTTCCAAAGGGAATGTGAACTTATTGGCATTGCTGCAGATGCACATTTTAAAAGTGCACATCAATTATTTTTAATCTTGAAGACCCTTCATCTACTCCCACACAGGCTTTCAAGAGCAGAGCTGTTCCTCATGAAATTTGGGAGGCTATTAATTGAAAGCCCTATAATGTTCCTCTTGATATAGGTGAGGAATCAGCTTTTATTATTTGTTTTGTAAAGCAGAGCACTTTTTTAATGGGGATGACACAGCATTTCAGTCTCAAGTGCATCCAGCCTGATCTCTTTATCAAAACATTATTTTTTCCAATGTGCTAAGCTCTAATTGAACCACAGTGTGCAACTTTCCATTGGGTATTAATCTAAGACATCTAGAACAATCTGTCACATTCAAATAAATATAATTTGATGAACCTGCTTTGATTTCTTTTTTTCAGAGCAGAAGTGAGCTAACTTCCTTTGATTCTCTAAATTATAATAAAGAGAAAATCAGAGACTAGCTACAGCCTTGAATATGGAGCTGTAGCCACTGTCTGGAGCATACTTCAGGTATTACCATCACTGTTTGGCAATGTATAGAATCAAAATAGAGTGAAAAACTAGCTGAGAAGATAATCACTCCTTTTGTATGACTGATTCAGTGTTCAGCCATGGGCACCCCATCTTGGATGGGGGAAGGGTTGGAGGAGAAGGAAAGTGATAAAAAAATTTAAAACAGTGTGGCAAATTACCTGTCTCTCCTCCCCTAGCTCAGTCCTCCTCAGCCTTGGAGACACAGGCTTGGGCAAAGCAAAAGCCCTTCACAGTCACACAGGGTCTGGCTGACCCCTTCTCAGTCAGGCCCTTGTTCTGTTTTCCTCTCCTTCTGGGGAGAGTGCAACCTGCCTTGCCAGAAAAGTTTTTAGAGTTCAGCTGCCTCTACTCACTGACAGCTACTCTACTTCTCTCCTCCCCCTGCTTCCCTGCCAGGGAGGGTTTAAAAAGGTCTCCAGCCATTGGGGCCAGCTGAAACCAATTACCTCTCTGGTAACCCCTGTTCCAGCTGAACCTTATTCCTCCAGAGTTAAGCCTTCTGGTACTAATTACTACCCCACGCTTGGTAGCTAAGTGTCCTGAGTTTGCCACAACAGGTAAAGGAAATTCTGTCTATACTCTATCTCACCAGGGTCGGAGACCTCCTGGACTACGACCGAAGAGGCTGGCTGGATCCCCTGACGCTCGCTCAACGCATGGGGCTCTCCAGACCTTGCACTCCCCGGCGCATACTCCAGGAGGTGGAGGCCGCTTTGCCGCCCGCTGCTCGGGCCTACCTCGACCGGGTCCTGCAGGAGGGCACGCCCCGCCCACCCCCCACCCCAAGCCCTCCGGACCTTTTCATCGGGCCTCTGCCCCGTAGGCCCGACCGGCCCCCTCGTCCCTTCTCCGCAAGCCGGCTGCACGACCTGCAGCCGGTCCGTTTCCAAACCGCGCCGAGGAAACAGCTCTACACGCTCGTGCTCCACACCCTTCACTTCCTCACCCTCGTGTCCCGCCCTGATACGAAGTGGCGGGACCTCTTGCCACCTCTGGAGGGTGAGGAGCCCCGGTGGGCCAGCCTCTACTCCACCCTGGTCCCAAGGCCCTGGGGATATCAGTTGGCGGCTCCTCCATGGGGCCGTGAGCACGGGCGTGTACTTGGCGCGGTTTACCCCTGTCCCGGACACCTGCCCCTTCTGCGGCGTGAGGGAGACCCTGGCGCATGTTTACTTAGAGTACGCCAGGTTGCAGCCCCTACACCGGCTCCTCACAGCCATCCTCTTACGTTTCTGGTTACACTTTTCCCCTCACCTCCTTTTGTATGCACTCCCTATCCGTGGCCCCACGAAGTCCCGGGACCTCCTGGTCAACCTCCTCCTCGCCCTGGCGAAAAAGGCCATCCACGCGACCAGGGAGGGGAGGTTGGCCGATGGAGACTCCGGTGACTGTGGGGCTTGCTTCCGCTCCATGGTCCGATCACGCATCCGGGCGGAGTTCCTCTGGGCGGCGTCCACTGGCTCCCTTGACGCCTTTGAGGACCAGTGGGCGCTGTCCGGGGTTCTCTGCTCGGTGTCCCCGTTAGGTTCCCTCCTTCTGACCCTTTGACCTCACTCCTGTCCCTGTTCTTTTATTAGTTGTCCCCCGCACTTAGTGGGTTCTGTGGCCCTGTGGTTCCTCCCCTTCGGCTGGGGGAGGATCCTTTAGCAGTGGGCGGGCTTCGCCCGCCCACTTCCCAGACACCCAATAGGTACTCTATCTCACCAGGGTCGGAGACCTCCTGGACTACGACCGAAGAGGCTGGCTGGATCCCCTGACGCTCGCTCAACGCATGGGGCTCTCCAGACCTTGCACTCCCCGGCGCATACTCCAGGAGGTGGAGGCCGCTTTGCCACCCGCTGCTCGGGCCTACCTCGACCGGGTCCTGCGGGAGGGCACGCCCCGCCCAGCCCCTACCCCAAGCCCTCCGGACCTTTTCATCGGGCCCCTGCCCCGTAGGCCAGACCGGCCCCCCTGCCCCTTCTCCGCAAGCCGGCTGCACGATCTGCAGCCAGTCCGTTTCCAAACCGCACCTCGGAAGCAGCTCTACGCGCTCGTGCTCCACACCCTTCACTTCCTCACCCTCGTGTCCCGCCCCGATACGAAGTGGCGGGACCTCCTGCCACCTCTGGAGGGTGAGGAGCCCCGGTGGGTCAGCCTCTACTCCACCTTGGTCCCAAGGCCCACTGGGGATATCAGTTGGCGGCTCCTTCATGGGGCCGTGAGCACGGGCGTGTACTTGGCGCGGTTTACTCCTGTCCCGGACACCTGCCCCTTCTGTGGCTTGAGGGAGACCCTGGCGCACATTTACTTAGAGTGTGCCCGGTTGCAGCCCCTACACCGGCTCCTCATTAACATCCTTTTACGTTTCTGGCTGCACTTTTCCCCTCACCTCCTTCTCTACGCACTCCCTATCCGTGGCCCCACGAAGTCCCGGGACCTCCTGGTCAACTTCCTCCTTGCCCTGGCAAAAAAGGCCATCCACGCGACCAGAGAGAGGAGGTTGGCCGATGGAGACCCCGGCGACTGTGGGGCTTGTTTCCGATCCATGGTCCGTTCACGCATCCGGGCGGAGTTCCTCTGGGCGGCGTCCACTGGCTCCCTTGACGCCTTTGAGGAGCAGTGGGCGCTGTCCGGGGTTCTCTGCTCGGTGTCCCCGTCAGGTTCCCTTCTTATGACCCTTTGACCTCACTCCTGTCCCTGTTCTTTTATTAGTTGTCCCCCGAACTCAGTGGGTTCTGTGGTCCTGTGGGTCCTCCCTTTAGGCTGAGGGGGGATCCTTTAGCAGTGGGTGGGCTTCGCCCGCCCACTTCCCAGACACCCAATAGATACTCTATCTCACCAGGGTCGGAGACCTCCTGGACTACGACCGAAGAGGCTGGCTGGATCCCCTGACGCTCGCTCACCGCATGGGGCTCTCCAGACCTTGCACTCCCCGGCGCGTACTCCAGGAGGTGGAGGCCGCTTTGCCGCCCGCTGCTCGGGCCTACCTCGACCGGGTCCTGCAGGAGGGCACGCCCCGCCCATCCCCCACCCCAAGCCCTCCGGACCTTTTCATCGGGCCTCTGCCCCGTAGGCCCGACCGGCCCCCCGTCCCTTCTCCGCAAGCCGGCTGCACGACCTGCAGCTGGTCCGTTTCCAAACCGCGCCGAGGAAACAGCTCTACACGCTCGTGCTCCACACCCTTCACTTCCTCACCCTCGTGTCCCGCCCTGATACGAAGTGGCGGGACCTCTTGCCACCTCTGGAGGGTGAGGAGCCCCGGTGGGCCAGCCTCTACTCCACCCTGGTCCCAAGGCCCACTGGGGATATCAGTTGGCGGCTCCTCCATGGGGCCGTGAGCACGGGCGTGTACTTGGCGCGGTTTACCCCTGTCCCGGACACCTGCCCCTTCTGCGGTGTGAGGGAGACCCTGGCGCATGTTTACTTAGAGTGCGCCAGGTTGCAGCCCCTACACCGGCTCCTCACAGCCATCCTCTTACGTTTCTGGTTACACTTTTCCCCTCACCTCCTTTTGTATGCACTCCCTATCCATGGCCCCACGAAGTCCCGGGACCTCCTGGTCAACCTCCTCCTCGCCCTGGCGAAAAAGGCCATCCACGCGACCAGGGAGGGGAGGTTGGCCGATGGAGACTCCGGTGACTGTGGGGCTTGCTTCCGCTCCATGGTCCGATCACGCACCCGGGCGGAGTTCCTCTGGGCGGCGTCCACTGGCTCCCTTGATGCCTTCGAGGAGCAGTGGGCGCTGTCCGGGGTTCTCTGCTCGGTGTCCCCATTAGGTTCTCTCCTTCTGACCCTTTGACCTCACTCCTGTCCCTGTTCTTTTATTAGTTGTCACCCGCACTCAGTGGGTTCTGTGGCCCTGTGGTTCCTCCCCTTAGGCTGGGGGAGGATCCTTTAGCAGTGGGCGGGCTTCGCCCGCCCACTTCCCAGACACCCAATAGGTACTCTATCTCACAATTATCCTGCCACCTATCACTACAGTACCTGAGCACCTTCCATGTAAAATCAATAATTTTTAATGGATTTCATGAAGTCTCTGGGACTTCCTTTGTGCCAGCTCCCTGCTTGCATCTTAATCCTTTCTTTATATCCACTTCTAATGAGACACCATAAGAAAGGAGTAGCTAACCAGCGTGGTCCTGAAAATAGTAGAAGTTTTATGTGGACTATGGCTCCCCCAGATTTTAATACTGGTTGAACTGAATAGGCAGCACAACATGGGCAATTTTTGGTAAAATTCAAGGCCATTGTGTACCAGTATATTGGAATGAAATGTTTAAGGGAGGTTGTGTGGTATTTAAGGGAGGTTGTGTGGTATGGTGGACTCAAATGAGACCTGGCTTCTGTTCCTCATTTTGACCTACTGTGTGATCTTGGGAAAGTCATTTCAACTCTTTTTGTTTTCTTTCCTCCCCTTTGTCTGTCTTATCTATTTAGATTGCAAGTTCTTTTGTGCAGGAACTGTCTCTTAATATGTGTTTTTTACAGTGCCTGGCACAATGGGTTTCTGATAGCAGACTTCTGCGTGCTAGAGTAACAGAAAATATAATGATTTAAGTACAAATGTGTCCCTTTTAGGTTTAGAAAAACTGATCAATGGCTCTTGTATTGCTGGTTGCTGTATTGGAAAAACAGAAGCACAGCTAGCCACTTGCTAAGGGATGGCTACCAATGCTTCTGTTTTTCTAAGACAACAATCAGTACAACAGAAGGAATTACCCATCATTTTCCAGTGCTTTTCATCCTTAGTTATAATTTTTAAGCCTCAATATAAATATGGTGACAGGATATAAGACTCTTAAATTGTTATGAGTTATGGCTGTCCTAACACCTGATACAGCTCTCTGAATTCTAAGAATTCTTTCATCTATATCAAGATGCCAACAGATGGAATATGCATTTTAAACTAAATGGGCTTTCATTTCTTCTAGGCTTGAACCTCATTTTTGCAGTTCCATTATTTCTTTAGGGGTCAGTCTGGGTTCACTTTCACTCAAAATAGCTCTGCTCTTAAGTACAAGCCTTGGAATGCAAACTTTCAAAATATAGAGTGCAAAATTTAATTCAGAAGAAGATTATTTTGCACTGAAGTATAAGGAAATTGAAGTTGGTTCCCATATTTTAATGAAATGCTGGTCATTTGCAAAAATGACTTGAAAAGTAAACTTTTGAAGCTGTGAAGTGGGCCATTATGAAACTGCAAATATTTTTTCAAGGCATACAGTCATTTTTTGTATACCACTAGTAAAAATGCAATTTAAGATGTAATCTTTAATAAGCAATAGGTGGAATATATGCAAGTAGAGCTAATCTAATGTTTTTAAGATGACAGTGCATTCTTATACAGCTTTCAAAGTGCTCTAAAACCAATATACGCTCCAGGTCTTTTGAAAAAACTTGTGTCCTTATGGCCAGATCTTCAGATGAGTTTAGTGCCAAACTGGGTGAGCTCTTCCGAAAATCTGGCATCTTATGTGGGTGCCTAAATGGAAACTGGATACTTTTGAAAATCTTTAATCATGTCTGCTGAACTCCTTTGAAATTTTGTCAAATATCAGGGGGTAGCTATGTTAGTCTGTGTCCACAAAAACATGGAGTTTTCACTCCATGCATCTGAAGAAGTGAGATTTTTTTACCCACGAAAGCTTATGCCCAAATAAATCTGTTAGTCTTTAAGGTGCCACAAGACTCCTTGTTTTTTTGAAAATCTGGCCTTTACTATGTAATTCTGATGGCTTCACACCAGTTTTAAACTGATGTATCTTCATTGATTGTAATGGAATTAAACCTGATTTACACTGGTAAGTGAGAACACAATCAGGCCCTTCAGCCTTCACATCTTTTATTCTGTCCAGGAAAAAAAATGACACCTTAGATAGGGGACAACATAACTAGAACAAAATGCTTCTAAGGAATACAATTGTATAGTGTGGTTTAAGAATGAAAACTAAGAGGAAAGGGATGTCTATTTAATGAGAAAGCATTTACTGTAAAACACGGTAAAAATGAAAAGTCTCAACACTGTATCTGTTATACAATGTTTTGCTTTAGAAAGCAAGATTCTCTGAAATAGTGCATAAATAAATGACATGCAGCACACTTCTACTTCTTTCCTGGGTTTATGGATGCAGAGGGGCTAATGACAGCAAAATCATAGATATTCCTTATTCTGTTTTGCTTTTTCCACAGTGTTTCAGAACAAACTTCACAAGAAGATCTGCATTACATAGACAGCCCTTCACTGGCTAGGGAACACACTGCCCAGTGTGCAGACCAGAAAGAATGTCAACCAGCAGAATAGAATAAAGGATTTCTAGCCATGGGACATTTCACTTGGCTTTGGTTTTACTCTTAGTCTTTTATACACACTGCTTATGATTGTCCTAGCCAATAGGAGTTTTGCCTGGACTGACTGAATGGGCAGGAGATGGTTTTTCCTTCGTTCTTTCCTTGTCATAGGTCCTGATCACCTCTTCCCATGGAAATCTACATGACAGCTCTTTCCTTCTGCACCTGTTCAGCTACCTTGTGCTCCACTGCTCTGGCCCCCAGAAATTGCAGTACCAAGGAGCTATAATGACATGTTTTTCCAAGGGCCGCTTTTTTCACAACCACTCTCAAGTGGTTTCTGTAGTGTGGAGTTAATGCTTCATCATATAGCCAGGACTTACAGCCAGTTTTTCTGGGAGGGAGGGTGTGGACTTCCAGTCCCAGCCAGTCCTGTCTTTGTAGTCCTGGGAAGGGAGGGAAAGTGACTGGATGTTAAGCCATCCACCCTTACACAGGTACAATATAGTGGGTCCCCTCCATGCAGCCAATATTGAGGATGTGATTGAGACTCTAGTTATTTGCTTGACCTTTATCCTTCCCTGTTACCTCTCTCATATTTTCTCTCTCATCCCTAAAAAAAATCCAATATTTAAATTTATTCAGCAATTATAATCACAATAGCTGTTTGACTTAAAGGCTCCTGTTTCATTTTAACCTACTTTTTATTTCCCCTGAAAATACAGTTTTATATTCAAAAGGACGAAGTTTCATTTCTTTTGTACACAGATTTGTGGGACAGAAAAGATAGGGTAAAGGAAAAGTAAGCGATATAGCTGCGGTCCAAGTGTCATGGATAATTGTTGTGCCTAGGAAAATTAAAGTTTTGATATGGAAATTTAGCCTTACGCTTCCAATAAAATGATGGCAGAAGATTAATTTGTGCAGCCCAGCAATGTGATTAACTAATTCAGTCTTTGTGTATGTAGGGCTGGGTGGTTTTTTTGTTTTTTTTCTGGACTAAACGTTTGTAATGTAATCACTCACGATAATCAATAAAATGTGGATACTTTATATAAAAGTTTAATAAGTGTGGCTGCAAATAGAACAAATATTTAATTGCTAGTTTAAATAGGCCCAAGTCATGTTGCTCTCTGTACATTTTATTATAATGAATCAAGTCAATTTATATATCTAGCTTACTTCTGTAACTGTATTCATGCTGACTCCCACTGGCGTAGGTCCTGGTGCAGATCTCTGAGGGTAGAAAGTCTGCCAAGGAAAAGATTGTGCGCCTCATGCCGGCAGCTCCTTCAGCGTGGCTGTACCACCCCTAACCCCACCCACTGGGACAGGCACCAGGCTCACCGGCAGCTGTCCCTGGTCCAGACATTCCAAACATATGGAAAAAACATGGAAATTTGGCTTGTTTTGGCTTAAATGGCTTGTGAGTTGCTTGTTGGCTAGTTTTTGCTTATAGCTTATTGCTTCTTCTTTTTGATCGACTCCCAGAAAACAGGGACAAGGAGGGGGCAAGCAGGGGCAAGGGGGGCAAAGAGTTGGGGTGCACAGCAGGCCCACCACAGTACCAGACTGCAAGCTGGGGGGATCTAGCCACATTGAGTGTTGGGGTTCTTAGGCTTGTTTTGGCCTTGTTTTTAAATGGGATTAGGTTGATTTTTGGCTTATTGAAAAAGTTGTGGGGGCTTATTTACTGTGTGAAAATTGGCTAGGGTGACCATAAGCAAGTGTGAAAAATTGGGATGGAGGGTGGGGGTAATAGGAGCCTATATAAGAAAAAGACCCAAAAAATCAGGACTGTCCCTATAAAATCAGGACATCTGGTCACCCTAAAGTTGGCAGCTGTGCTCTGGTCACCCTCTTGTGTTCAAGTGGCATGCACGCCCCCAAACAGGAGACACAGACAGCTGCATGGAAGGGATGTGGGGAAAGACTGTGGCAGTATAAAGCAGACACCCTCCCTTCAGACGGGTACTAGGTGGAATATGAGGCCAACGGAGACTCTGAAATGTGCAGTATTGGTCAGGAATAGAGAGTGCTCCTCCTCAGCAGCTCTCACCAGAGGAACCCCCAGCAGGATTTAAAGCTCTCTCTCTCTTTCTCTCATTAGTAATGTGATGGAGGGGAGCAATGGAAACACTACTTGATGTCCCTTGGGAATCATCCCTCTTTGGCAATTAGGGCTTTGCCAGCTAAGGCAGTGAAGGTTAAACCTCCCTTCTGCAACTTTAGTGACTCAAACCCATTAATTGTAAGTAATTGTGGCCCCAACCTAGGAAACAGCTATGTATAAGCTTAAATGTTCCTCAATATTACTCACTTGAGTGGTCTCATTGACCTCTCAAGTGAGTAATGTTAAGGATGTGTATAGGTATTTGTGGGATCAGAGCCTGTGTTTGGGATAGTTATCAAAAGACAATATAGGTCTGTGCACTGATTTATGAATATTTGCTTTCTTTGCTAATGAATAATTTCCCTGACAAAAGAGAAAGACAGGGGTTAGTCAGTAAGTACACCTGCATCTTCATGAGACTCTCTGCATTCTGATATACCCACTGCCAATTTTTCTCTGCACTGCCAGAAGACAGAAATTAATTTATTATTCTAATTCCCATTCCTCATACTGACTGTATTTAAAACACAGTATCAGATTAGTATACTGTATAGCACATTACAATTTTCTGAAAGTTTCTGTAATATTCAGAGAGCAGGTGGAGGTGAATTTGGAAAATTTAAAAAACAGCCAGACAGGCCCTTGTTAAAAAAAACAGACTCGGTCTATTCTGGGTAAAGTAGCTGCCCTCCATTTTCCAGTCTCTTTACTGCACCAGTAACTGCAATTTTGTAGGATACAGCAGCCTCCTTTTGAAAGTACATGGTATAAATTCACCACAGGGACTTGGGTTGCAAAAACTTTAAAGATTTCTCAGTATGCATAATAATATTAAGCTCAGTGGTTTGAGCATTAGCCTGCTAAACCTAGGATTGTGAGTTCAACCCTTGAGGGGGCCATTTAGAGATCTGGGGCAAAAATCTGTCTGGGGATTGATCCTGCCTGGAGCAAGGAATTGGACTAGATGATCTCCTGAGGTCCCTTCCAACCCTGATATTCTATGATTCTGATAAAAAATACACAGATCAGTAATCCAGAAGATACCAGGCACACGTCTCCAACACCGTCAGCTAACCTCAGACTTCATGACAATGTTTTGAGGGGAGAAAAAAATGATCCTTTTTCAATTAAAAGCAATCATACTATTCACTATTATTTTATGTAGCTCAAAAGGAAAAGATCAGAATGGAGAACAGGGTTTTAAAAACATTAATTGTCAGACCCCACAGACGGCCTATGGTTAGAAGCTGTCCTTCATCCTTTTCAAAAGTCTTAAAGGCATTAGTATTTTATAAAATTATGGTAATAGCCACATGAAAGATGCCAGCTCCACAAATCTGAAGGCTGAAAAGACCATATATTCTGCTGGTATAAAAGGGCACAGTTCCCATAAAGTATCACCCATCTGCACCAGCAGAGAACTGAGCCCTGAACTCTTCTATTTACCCACAAAATATTTTTGAACAACTGTATTATTATTGCCTTACTATAGTATCTATGGACACTAAGCAGAGACCCAGTATCAGGCAACCAGGACAAGGATAGTCTAACCTAGTGGTCAGAGCAGGCACTGGGAACCAAGTGTTGGAACCCAGGACTAACACCTGGGCAAGAGTCTGTAGTCCGGAAGCCAGAGCCAAGGTCAAACCAGAGGACAGGAACTGGATACCAGAGCCAAGGGTCAAGCCAGGCTCAGAAGCCAGAGCCATAGGTCAAACCAGAGGACAGGAACTGGATACCAGAGCCAAGGGTCAAGCCAGGCTCAGAAGCCAGAGCCATAGGTCAAACCTGAGGACAGAAACTGGAGCAAGCAAGGTAGCAGGCAAGGAGGAGTTCAGGTCAGGGGCAGGACCAAGGCAAGACTGGGTTCAAAGTGGGAGCATCAGGAAGAAACTAACACAGGATTAGTCACAGTGATGACCACAGAGCAGCCAGGAAGCAGCTGATCCTGCTGGCTTCAGCGCCAGCCTGCTGGTCCCCCCAGCCAATCAGGTGACATTGCCAAGCAGGCAGTCTTGTGCGGGCTAGCTGTACTGATAAGATTGCCTAGCTCTGTTGCAGGCTCTGATTCCTGACACCTGGGCCCCCTTGTGCTAGGAGCTGTACTAACACATAACAAAAAGACAGTCCCTGCCCCAAGGAGCTTAAAATCTATGTTTTGGACAAGAGACAACAGATGGATACAGACAGGTGAGGGAATACAAGGAAACCATGAGATCATATTGGTCATCATGGCAGGCAGTGGTCTCTGCGCACAAGCAGCCTGATGGTTGTGAAGCTTTTGGTAGGTATCATGGCAAGGCAGTGCTTTTGAGGAGGGATTTGAAGGCAGATAAGGAGGTAGCATTGTGGCTGTTTATAGGGAGCACCTCCCAAGTGTGGGGAGGCAGTATGGCAGAATGACAGAAGGGGACTGAAAATTTAACCTTAATCCTGACCCAAAGGGCGTGAGAGGGTCATTCAGTTGACATGCCCATTTGGCCTTGGGACTCTTTGAGACTTCCAACAGGGGTGCAAATAGGGACTATGTTTCCTGTAGTTTGGTACGCATAGCCAAAGTATAATTATGGTTTGGTGTCTTTTGTGGACACCTGCCTACTAGGAACTAGAGACAGACCATGGACATACTTCAGACAGGCCATCGGAGAAATGGAAAGCTATAGGGTGACTTTTAAGCCACAGCTTGTATTGTAGGTAAGATGCCGAGGGTTCCACAGGCTGAAGCCCCTGACGGTGGGGACTAGACTTCAGAGCATGAGCTCTACCACCTTCTTGCAGGGGATATGCACTTCCCCTCCTGTTCCAGCACAGGCAGCCAATGCAGGATGGGGACAGGGCTGTGGCCCTACCCTTACCCCGGCTCCTTGGGACAGTCTAGTACTGCTGATGGTGTTAGACTCCAGCATCCCCACTATGATTGAGGCTGGCCTCTGTACTAGAGTGCAGAGTAGGAGGAAAGCTCCTTGCACATTCCCAGCTCTGTGTCCCCTGTCACTCATACTGACTCTGCCACAATCTGTTCTGAAAGCTCTGTGTCCTGTTACTAATCCCCTGAGGCCACTGTGTGTCCTTAGCAATTAGAAGCCAGATCTTCAGCTGAAGTCAATGAAGCTAGATCAGTTTAGGCTTTCATCCTGTACTATTAAAGACAGTGGGAACTTTGCCATTGACTTCAATGGATATAGGTTCAAGCCCTTACTGAGGATCTGGCCTTACATATTATAAGAAAACCTTACCTGAATTTAAACAATCACGGTCACTATTGTGGGAAGCATTGTTTTTTCTTTTCAAGAATACCACTGGCACCTACAGCATAAAAATATTTAAATTCAATAGAATTTAAAAGGCAGCAAAATTAAAGCGATGGCTTTTTAACAGATGATTTATATCATTCTGTACCAAAGGCTGCATTCTGTCTTTCCTTGGCCTGTCAAGAAGGCTCTACCCTCCTCCATCAAATTTGCTGAGATTATATCCTCTTTTCAAGGTTCCATAACTTGGCCAGAGACATTTGCTCTGGGGCCAAATTTATGTCAAATAAGTTCTCATCCTAAAAACAATTTGGGCTTTGGCTTGTGAAACAGATGTACCCCTGGGCATTTTAACCTATCTATGCTTCCATACGTTTTTGAAAATGCCATCTTAGATATCCATTAATGTAGGGCCAGATTCTGACCTCTGTAACACCAGTGTGAATCCAGAGTGACTTCACTGACTTCAGTGGAAAGGTTGAGGATTTAAATTGGTGTAGTTTGAGATCAGAATTTAGCCTGTTATCTCTTGGTGTAACTTCAGAGATGAATGTTCCATTAGTAACATTAAAAGTTTAATTACATGGCCTTTGTTTTCAAAGTGCTGAAATTAAGAAGGCAAATCTACTTCTTATACATTTTCTATTTAGTTAGTTCTTTCCTAAGATAAGCAATAGCAAGAAATACAATTTTCTATTGACACTTTGTTCTTTAATAAACACTTTAAAAACCTAACTATTCCAAGGTCTGAGATATAAAGTTATTGTTGTTGCATCTTGTTCTAAGAGGTAATGGTGAATATCAGCTGGGTAGAATGCTATGAGATAATTCAGGCAATCTGAATGGCTTCTGTACACAGCAGTGAATTAATTATTTAGTAACGCTCAGCAAACATTAATTAAAACTATAGTGTAAGTCCATTGGGAGCAAGGACCATATTTCTAGATTGTGTGTGTACAGTTCTTAGCACCCTGGGGCTTTCGTTCAGGATTCCTAGGCACTACCACAATACAAATCATAAATAATGCCCATAAATATATTCCTGATTTTGCTCTCCTGCTGCATTGGCTTTCATTGAGTTCTTCAGTGTTAGGCCTACTATGCTTATTCCTCTTAGCCTCCTCCTCTCCATTTTTATTTTATAACAGCAGTAATGACCATGGCAAAGGGTATTTCTAATGGATAACTGTTGTGTTTTGCTGCATCTTCCGTGCAGCCTTGAGAAATGTGTCAGCATTTCTTCAGAGTACCAATGCTGGGACTTTGGTGCTTCTAAGTGATTTATCTGGTACAAAGGGTAGCATCTGATAATGTATTCTGCCTCATGTACACTGTACAGTTAGCAGCATCCAAGTGGTTAAATGACCAGCTATGTTTAATGGCTTTTGGCTCACCTCAGGCCGTCAAACTCTTTTCTGCTGGTAATTAATTCCCAGGAATTGCCATGAAGCTTGATCGTTATTACTTAAATGTACAATTAGGGATTTACTGTACAGTGTTGTCTGCTGAAAAATAATAAGGGTAGGTAAGAGTTTGTAGACATTAGGGTGAATGTGCAAGTTAAATTCATTGCAGATTTGTAATTTCATGCACCAATGCTATAACCGCTCCCTCAATTCTCTGGTAGCACAGTGGCTGCTAAACTGGTTCCTGTTGAGTAGTAGTGCACTCCAGAAAGTTTCCCACTCAAGCTTTGTACTCTGCTAATTCCACTTTCTTTCTTACCCCCTTCATATGCTTTCCCCAAAAACACTTCTGTACTTTCTCCCATATGTCCCTGTAAGTATGGAGTGTTCTCTCTAATCTTGCATGACAGGCAAGCTATCATGTACTTCTTGTACATGGTAGGTTGCAGGGCTGCTACTAGCAAGTCAGGGTTTTGTACCAGATTTGTACTGGCTAAAGAGCTTCCTTCCCTCAGAGATACACACCTCATGCGTTCACAGCAAGTTCCTTTAATGCTCTGCAAGGTATGGCTGAGGTTAGCTTAAGAAAGGTATGTTACACACAGTGATGCCTAGTGGCTGAACAGTATAATACAGTTTAGCATTCCATTACTCAAGCACTTCCAAGTCCCACCTCCAAATCCATCTGTCTGTAAACTCACTAACAATGCTCCATACTTGAGGGCAGTGGTTCTCAAACTAGGGCCGTCACTTGTTCAGGGAAAGGCCCTGGCGGGCTGGGCCGGTTTGTTTACCTGCTGCATCCACAAGTTCGGCCTATCGCGGCTCCCACTGGCCGTGGTTCTCTGCTCCAGTCCAATGAGGGCTGCAGGAAGTGGCGCAGGCTGAGGGACATGTTGGCTACCCTTCCTGTAGCCCCCATTGGCCTGAAGCAGCAAACCGCGGCCAGTGGGAGCCGCGATCGGCCAAACCTGCATATGCGGCAGGTAAACAAACCAACCCGGCCCACCAGGGGCTTTCCCTGAACAAGCGGCAGCCCTAGTTTGAGAACCACTGCCCTAGGGCAGAGTCTCAGGCTTGTCTTTTCCCTCTGCTGTTTTAAAATATGATTAGCAGAGACTAGCCACATTCTCTTATTTGCTGATTCTAACCCCTGGCCCCTCATGTAGGAGTACCCAGCAGGTGTACAGGTGGCATAGCCAATTCCTACACCTACAGCAGGGGATTTGTCAAAGGAGGAGCATTTTCAAGGACAGGAACTGGGAGGAGGCATGGCTGGAAAGCACCGTGCTCAGCCTGTCTTGCGTTGGCAGATGATTTCTGGGGCTGCGTGTTAGAACAGGTCTCTTTACTGGGTGATTGGGACTGGGGCCAGGAAGAGAACCAGGAAACAATAATTAGCTTCCTGATAATCCTTCCTCTCTGCTGTATCCAGCAGGAAGTTTGGGCCTTCAGCACCAACCTAGTAAAATCCAAATTAACTGAAAAACCAAACAAATGAAAAAGGAACTAACATGCTGCCTGTCTTAAAAAAAAAGTAATTTTATGTTATGCAACTTGCATCCCTCTCTCTCTCCCTCTGCCTTGACTGAGATGATCTCTCTGGGTAAAATAAACTTCAGGGCAGAACTGATTTAAGTGATGAGCAAGCTGGTGCTAGTCTTTAGCACAAGCATAAATTTCACCCTCTTTCTACTTTGTCATGTCTAGCCTAGGGCTCATCCTGCAAGCTTTGATTACTTGGCATAGTACTTAATAGAGGTGCACTCATCTGGTAGTCTGTGCTTGGAGAATCAGATTAATTGATTGCTGGCTCCTTGGGGCAGACACCAGATCTTTATTCTCTCTGTAAATTGCTATGCACATTTAAGGTGTTATCTCCAATTATTAAATAGTAGTATTGTTTTGGAATTGGCATTCAACCTAAATGGGCTTATGATGGCTGGGAGAAATAAATAAAGAAAACATTAACGATAAGGCAAAAAGTTTCAAATTTATAAATCAAAGTTAATTTTTAATACATTTTTTGGAAAACTTTCCATCCCCAAACCTATGCTTTTGGTGAATGGCTTTGATGGTGTTAGCTTATGTATGTAGATCTCCACATACAGTTTTTTTCTGATGCTGATAACCTCATGGTGTACTCTCAGAGCTGATTTATTGTCTGCACTTTGAAATGGTGGTTACCATATAAAAGAAAAGCTCACAGTTAGTGAGTCCCAATAACCACATTTGCATTTACTTTTAGCATGCACATCTCCAGCAAAAACTTGTATCTGATGCTGCATTTAAAATACCAAGAGAGCAAAATATTGGGCAGAAATGAGAAGACCGTGACTCAATATTTCTGCTAAAAACTGAATTATGTGCCCATCAGAAGGGACATAAATACAAGCCTCTTAATTTTCATTCAACGCAGTTTCTTTGACACACTAGGCTAAGGTCTCCAGAGGATCTATAATGATGCATTTCGTTGTCAATAAAGGATTTCTCAGAAGCACTTACATATACAAAGCACAGTCTCTTAGGTCAATAGCACACACTTTAAGTAGTACATATGTATACAAGATCCATTAAGGTTTATGAGCTCAACACTGTACACGCTAAAGAGTCCATACATATCCATTGACATGACAGGGGGTGTTAAGGTCTATCAAGTCAATACTGCACATTTTAAAAGGTCACTAAAAGGTACATTTAGCCAACAGATTGGATCAGGGATGAACAGGCTGTTACAGGGTAAGATGATCATGATGGTCTCTTCTGACCTTAAAGTCTATGAGTCAAAAGCAGGGTCATAGACAACCAGGGGTGTTTGTGATTGAGGTGAAGGCTACTGCCCATTTCTCTTGATGTAAACATTTTGGTGTAAATCAGAGTAACTCCACTATGTCAATTTACACCAGCTGAAGATCTGTCCCTTTGTTTTACAGTGAACAAACTTGTGACAAGGAGAGTTTAGCCCCTCACCTTATTCTTGATAACATTACATATTGTCTAAACTGCTTAAATAATAGCAGGTGTTTAACATATGATCAATAAATAGGACTTCAATCTTGGCAGCTCTTAGATGTCAATGAAGTACGTTTTAACTTGTTTAAAACCCCCACACAAATGAATTGATAAGAAATGAATTGATATCATAGGAAGGGCCTCTAAAGAATGCTTGATATAGAGCTGAGATTGGTGCCCTTTGGAGATCAGATTGAGCCCTAGCTGTGACATGTTTAAGTACCTATACATGATTTGTGCACGCTTTTCCCTGAGAGATGTGACTGCCCTAAGCAATGCTGTCTTGGAAGACTAGGATGTGGATCTGACCTGTTTAAGAAGGCAACTATAATCCAAGGAGTAGCGGAAGGTATTGTTCCCTCTGTGGAACCTTGATGTATTTCTCTAATCCATATGCAGGGCACCAAACACTGCGGGTGCCATGGAAATACATGTAATAATACAATTAATTTAAATTAAAATGAAATCTTATAGTGTCAAATTATACTCCCAATAGGATCAGAGGGGTAGCCATGTTAGTCTGGATCTGTAAAAAGCGACAAAGAATCTTGTGGCACCTTATAGACTAAAAGACGTATTGGAGCATAAGCTTTCGTGGGTGAATACCACTTCGTCAGATGCATCAATCCTCCCCCTAGGATTGATCCCATGGGAATGGACCTTAGAGAATGTAAACTATACACCTCCTTTCAAGTATCTTTCAGATTCTTTTGGCTTCCACAGAATAATTAGGGGCTGCATTGCCAGCCTTTGGATCCAGCGTGATCTGTAGTAAGCCCAAATCATCTAACATGGAAGCCATGTGCCTTTTCGCTGTCATAGGCGCCCCAGCATCTTTCCTCTTACACCCAAACAGTATGGGTGAGGTAATATCTTTTATTGGACTAGCTTCTGTTGGTGAAAGAGACAAGCTTCCGAGCCACACTGGCATTTATTGAGCACAGAAGTTGGTTCAATAAAAGATATTACTTCACGCACCTTGTCTCTCCACTATCCTGGGACCCACATGCCTATGGCTACACTGCATATCCAAACAGCATGGAAGTATTTTCACTTCACTGCCAGGGTTTCCCCTGCATTGAGAGACACTTGACTTTTCTAAATAATACCTCACACCTGCCGTCCTCCTGTGCACATGAAGATCTCAGGCCCTGCTGATGGCCATCCATGGGATCCCAGGAAGGGGGAAGGGTAGTGCTATGGAGCTGGCTGGTCTCTTATGCATGTCAGTCCCAGCCAGGAGCAAACCTTAGATGACTCAGTACTCAAGACTTTGTAACTTCCATGGTTCTGAAGGAAACCAGTAAGGTCTCAGGTCAATATTTTTAGATCCCAAATTCCTACAAAAACAAAAATAAAACCTAAGAAGGAAGATCACAATTGACAAAGAGCCAAGCACATGTTTGATGATAAATGTACATCTTAATAACAACAAAAATCTTTCTGAATTGTTAGGTTTCAAATACTCCTTCCTTTTTTTAAGGCTCCTGATGTCACACTTAGAACCTTGATTTATGCAATGTATTCTGACACTTTGGATGAACAGAGGGAAGTCATGTTTAGATTCCATCAAAAAATTGCAGCCTGACATGGGATTTTATTTACTTGAAATAAATACTAATCTTCATTTCTCACGGGCATTGCACTGGAAAAGATACATAAAACCTTGTCAGTTGGTAAACCTAACTGATAGTAAAAGAATATTAGTATCATAAAAAAATTAAGAGTAAACGAGGAGAAAATTTGGATGGTGGGACTTAGTAGCCACAAAAGAGGAAGGAAATCTAGTAATAGTGGTCTACTTCGCCCTTTATTAAATGACCTGTAAAAATGCAAAGAAGATAATTTTAATAAAGGAGATGTTGGCTCCAGTCAACCTTTTTTGTCTCAGAGGTGAAATCTTAAATAGTCAAATGAGTTTGAGAATAATATGGCCTCTATTAAAGTGATTTTAAATTTAAGCATAATTTTTGCTAATACCATTGAGCAATGGGAATAATTAGAATGGTTTCAGTAATGCTGAAGATTTGAATAATTAAAGACACAAGATTAATTTCAGAACAGGCATCATTAACCTAAATCAAATATTAGATTTTTTTTTTTGTAAAAGAGAGTTGGGAGGGGGGAGGTGTTAACCATAATCACATTTTTCATTGACGGAGGCTCACTAAATAGCATGGTTTGTGTTTTATGCTGTACCCACAGGATTTACTTGCATGAATATTAGATCTGTGTATATTGAATATAAGCCTTTAAATCCCACATTTTTGTACTATGTAAAGTATTAATTGAATAATCTTGTTTTCACGTTGGATTATGACAATTATACAAAGGCCACTTTCAATTTTGTTTTGTTTTAAAGAAAGGAAAATTAGAAAATCCAAACCAGATTTCTATGCTGGTCAAAATGATGCTTCTCCCCTCTTCACCCCCCTTCTTAATATCTCTAGGCTTCATTTATTTATGTTGCAGCTGCTTCCTTTTGGGTGGGTACTAACTGGCATTTTAATGATTGATGAAGCAAAGAGTAAATACAATACACAGTGTATCAGTGTTGTACTGGAGATTACCAGTATTCTTTATGGGATTGGATTCCTCAGAAGGATAATGAGTATATCTTTTTTGTCTTCTGAATGTTAACAAACACAGTGCAAAATGTATTATTAAAATGCAAAAAACCAGATAATTAAACAAAGAGATTATGATAAAAAGTATGATTTTCTCTATTTATAAAAAAAAGTACTTCATAAATATTGATTTGTGCTATATTTTTCCCCTGATGTGATGATTTTCTATAAATATCAGAATCTCATAATGAGCACTAGAACTACTTATTATTTCTCAACTTGCAAATTTTAATGAATAGAAATCATTTATTATCTGGAAATGTATCTACCTGTTTTGCCTTTGATGAAGCCAGCCCCTGATTTGAAATTTTGACCACCATTAATGATGTGCAAAGAACTGTATCTTATCTTTAATGATAGGCTTGAATTTATCAGTGGAATCCATTAGATGCTAATTTGCTGTTCTATGCATTGCTTAGGCACCTGTTCACTTTTGTATTGTGTCTTGTAATGAGTTTCCTTTGGTTTTTTTCTTCCTTTGCCAAAAATGTCTTTCTGTGATGGTAACATAAAATGGCAATGCATTTTTAGAGTAAGATTGATTTGATTGACAAAAAACCCTTTCAGGCATCAGGAAGCTCCTGAAAAGCATAGAAAGCCAGCAATGAACAATTAATCAGGCTTATGGGAAAGCCAGATTGACTTTTGGTTGAATCTAGCTTTTATGATTTATTCGGTACATTAAAAGGTTCGATTCTGCCACCTTTGTTCATGCTGAGTAGTATCTTACCCTGCCCCAGTTTCTGATCCTGTGCTCAAGCTAAGTTCTTACTCCACAAATAGTGCGAAAGTAGCACCATGTCAAGTTTGGCAATTTCAGTTCAGCTGAGTTCCATCGAAGTATTTGGCTGGATGGGGATTCATCCCTTTGTAAGCACTGAGTTTTGTTTTCATTTAAACCCATGTGGCAAAACCAACATGAGCACTGGAACTGGTAAATTTGGAGCAGCGCCATTGCACTGCCTATTGGTTTACGGCATTTTGGCTTCACCAAAAGCAAACTTCTCCTTGCAGAGTTTCTACCAAATTACTCTCCTGGGGTTAGTAGGGTGGTGGGAATTGACCCTTCACCATGGAAAAGGCCAAGAAGCTGGCTCATCACCCACCTAGAGATGAGTGGGAGAGCAGGACCAACCACTTGGAGATGATGTACATTCTCCCTGGCTCTGTGTTCTTGCTGATCTCTCTTGAGCACAGCTCCATAAAGGCTGTTTTGTCAGGAATTTCATAGATATTAGCAACTCCCAGCACCTACCTTAAAGGGGAGCCCTCACCTTGGGGGATATAGATGTGCTGGAAAGCTCTGTAAGCAGGGAGGGTGTGTGGCTACCCTCTTGCCCAAGCATTCCTCACCTAGCCTGACCACATCTCATTCCATCCATCTTTGTGGATCCCCAGGCTTTTTGCATGGTTCTAGAGGGAAAATTATCATACAGGCAGTGGACACTCCCTTTTCGGCTTGATTGGGAGAGATGTATGTGTGGAAGATCCCCTGTGTCTGCAGATCTGAAGGGGCATATTGAGACCATTACTGGGAAGTAACTACACCTCTCAGGCAATTGCCTCTGGGTAGCAGGAGAGGACCTAGCCTCATTTCCTGTCTCTGTCAGAAGCTGGGAATGAGTGACAGGGGATGGATCACTTGTTGATTACCTGTTCGGTTCATTCCCTCTGGGGCATCTGGCACTGGCCACTGTTGGAAGACAGGATACTGGGTGAGACCCAGTAGGGCCATTCTTATGTTCTTATGCATCTCGTTTTTCCAGTTCCATTATAATCATGACCCCTTCCTTTCCCTCTTTCCATGACTGGATCTATATTTTACCCTCAAATACAGCACTAACCAGGTCCTAATCTTTTCATTGGACTCTGACCAGTCCATTTGCCTCACCATCTCCAACTCCTACTCTGAGTCACTTTCATCATAGGCTTTCAGATCTATAAGTGCTGTTAGCCTCCTGCCATCACCTACTTTCCCAGAGTGGCTGGTGCAAGGAGGGCATTTAACTCATTCCCTGTGGGCATTAATATTTTTAGCCCCTCTTCAGTCAAATTCACTGTCGTCATTAGGCTTTGACACAGCATCATGGCTTGAATCAGCAGCTGTTGACTGACACCTGCTAACCTGATGTTTTTGTCCCAGTCAGTGAGTAAAAGTTCAGACTAATCACTGCTGCAGCACCTTACTGAGGCATTTTTATTTTTTTGAGGAAGCCTTGGAGGAGAACCAATTGTTCTGTTTATTTCCAAAAAAGGCTGTGGGTGCTGGCCTATTGCCAAGTCTTGTGCACATAACCTATAGGACCTGAGTTGGGTGATCTATGCACACCACCTGGCTTGCCCTATTCTACCCAGGGACTCCATCATATGACTAACTTCCTCAAAAGTTAGATATCTATCAAAATCAAAACAACAACCAACCAACCCCCCACAAAGTCATTCTTGAAAATGTTAGATCTGTCTTTCTGTCTGGAAACAGAAAGAAAATGTTGGGTCAGATCCTCAGATCCTCAGCTAGCGTGTATCAGCACAGCTCCATAGGCTTAATGGAGCTATGTCATTTTATACTGGATGAGACTCTGGCTTGTAATCTTATCTCTAAGCCCAGACCTTTTCCACATATCACATTGTTCCTGAGGGCTTTGGGGGGCTATTTCACCTGTCTTGCGTGCATTATCCAAGGCTCCAACTGCTTAAGCTTCATCAGGAGCAAGCTGAGGTGTTTAGGGAGTGTCTTTTAAATTAATAGCTAAGGTGGTTATCTATATAGAGCTTTAGAACACCCTTACACTTCCTTGGGGATGGTTGTGGATCACATCAGTTGCTAGTGCGGCTTCAGGGCTGCTCTTATATCCTATGTCCTCACAAGGCAGTTTTGGGAACTAGGAATTCTTGAGACATAGACACACATCAGTCAGACCCATTTCTTCCTGACCACACCTGCTACACTCTGAGTGATGCTGAGAAAGCTACAAGGATGGCACTATGCCACCCAAGGATTCCCCCAGGCTAGGAATTCTATTAGCCCATTAGCTAGCTACACCAGCACAAAGGCTGCTTTATGCTGCCAGAGTGGCATGAAACAGCTATAGGAAGGCTAGGATTCTGTCCCAGTAGGTAATGTGTTAATTTGCGCAAGCCCTCATATTGAAAAATGCCATGATTCATGCTTGTAATGTGTTTCATAAACTATAGCTCACAATATGTGAAATCAAGCTTCAAAAATCTAGTTCTTCTATTCAAATATAGCACAAAAATGGGGATCTCTTCTTTCTTTCTTTCTTTCTTTCTTTCTTTCTTTCTTTCTTTCTTTCTTTCTTTCTTTCTTTCTTTCTTTCTTTCTTTCTTTCTTTCTTTCTTTTAGATTAGTACAAAAGCACAGAAAAGGGCCTCTATCCAAGGCTCTACCCCTGCAAAATAGTAACAAAAAGAGATGAAATTAAACAGCCAGCAACACAAACGTTGCCCGTCTCACAAATCGGCTTCTCAACAACCTGCTCAAATAAATGTGCATGTCAGTTTGCCCTCACAGTCAACACACAATTGCTATGTCTCATCATGGAGAAGAACAGGTTTCAGAACTGAGGGCCATCACAGGAAATGATCTATCTCCAGCCCTGACTCTTTTGAATGAAGGTGAATCCAGCCTGAGGACCTCTGCTGATCATAACAGTGGTGTTATGGCATAATGAGAGAGGCACTCACCCAAGTCAGAAGGTACCAAGCCATTTAGGTCCAGATTTTTAAATTGACGTAGGCATCTAAAGAAGTAGATAGGTGTCCAGTGCAATTTTCAAGTGTCTAAGCACCTCACTCCAGACTAAGGTTCTTAGGTGTAGGGCTGGAGAGAAAAGAAGAATTCTGTTTCACACAAAATGCTGAGGTTTTGGAATTAGGTTCTGTTCTGCAGGGGAAAGAAAGTGAAATATTTCAAAAAATTTAATGAGGAAGACCCACCCCAGCATACCAATAGCTAGGTGGTTAAAGCACACATCTAGGGCATGGAAGACCTAATTTCAACTTCCTGCTCTAAATCAATCAGAGCAAGGACTAGAAGCTGAGTCTCTTACACCTCAAGGAAATGTTCTAACTATCAGGCAACTGGCTGTTTTGGACACCTATACTTTTTCAGGCCAGAAATTCCATCCCACATCTGAAAGAGTTTCTTCAAAACGGATACGTTTCTGCAAAAAATTTCAGTTTTGACAAATTGGCATTTTCCAATGAAAAAACATTTTGTCAGAAATTTCCCAACCAGCTGTATGTATGTACTTTTGAACCCCTCTAGGTACCTATCTGAATCTTTAGGTGCTGTAATACCTTGTCCTCAGGGCTTCCTAGGTTAAAATCAATACTTTACATTCAGTCTGGAAACCAATAAGTTACTCTTTGCAGAGTTGGACTAACATCTAGGCTCTCAGATATCACTGTGTTGAATGTAATCAAAATCCTTAAAAGAAACATTCATGATTCTGAGAAAATAACTTGATACATTACGGCTTATTTCTTTGTGTTCATTATCAACCCTTAAGTACTCGAAAAGCTTAACACTGTTGCACCTGTTCAGATCATATCATTTGCTTGCTTCCCTGTGATTCTGGATTTTGACTACATTCCAGATTACTTAGCAGTCAGTTCAAAATGTGCCCAAATAATAATAATGTTGCTTAGACCATACTACCTAAACTAAATATCTGAGAAAGTCATTGTCCTTAATTGTATAAACTATTCAAGTATAGATACAAAACTACCAGTAGCAAGTGTTATATAGACAAGTCACTTGTGACAGAAATCTAGTTCACAGTTTTATGTATTTTACAACACTTTGGTGGTTTTATTACTTTTTTGTTTGCTCACCCTAATATTTGCCAGATTCCTAGATTTGGAGCTAAGTGGTCTGAATGTCTTATGCTGTAAAACAAATGTAAAATGACTGTTTTCCAGATGTTGCACATCAAGGTGTACAAAAAAGTTGTAGATAAAAATAACAGATACAAATCCAAATAACATTTCAGTATAAAATTAGAAAAGACATTTTGCATTACCTTCACGGTAGAGTGCCACCATTAAAATTTCAGAAGATTTTTTTTCTTTCTTCTGATAGTTTGTGATTTACAGCAGAAAAGAAGATGCTGTATAAGTGAAAATAGCAATTACCAAATAGCAGGAATACTTGACGTGAGGACTTGTGAATATTTGGGTGACATTTTTGTAAAATGTGTTTGTTACTCCAAAATGAGTGACTCTAAATTGATATAAGACTCAATGTCCCTGCTGGGGACAAGACTGAGAAGATGATTCTGAACAGTCATAAGTTAGGGCAGAATACATAAGGGAATTGTGGACAACTAGGGTGACCCAATGGTCTAGTTTATTTGTATTGTCCTGGTAGAGGGAACATCCCAGTGTCCAAATCAGTTTTATTGAATCTTGGATTTTGTACTAGTTTTAGTAAAAGGATCTGGCCATCCTTCAGTGTGGGTTTGCAGCTGCCTGTCTTCTCAAATGCCACTGCTGTGAGCTAAGCAGTGTCCCCACCTGTAGCATTTCCCCTGCAGCATGTCAATAGGCCAGGCAGGAAAGAAGCTCTTCAGACCTTTGTGGTCCTGGTGGTTAGCGGCATTTTCATTTAAACTGGAAACAATGCAGTTGGGGGTAAAGGTAGAAAGAGAGAGTCCAGGTCTGAGGGCAGAGGAGGAGACTTGTGGGGGAAAAGCTAACCTTGAATATGGGGAAGCTGAGGAGAAAGGAAACATGGAGATGAGAAAGAGAGGCAGGCTGTGGCATAAAAAGGAAACTGCAGAGCAGAGGTGTAAACACAATGTGTGCAAGGTGGGGGAGGGAAAAAAGGCCTGCAAGCTTGGGATTTTCAGTTCAGGAATGAGGTTGCCCTCTGGAGGGTCAGTCAGAGGTAAAGGAAGTGGCCAATAGTTACTGATGGCTGCCACATTCATTTTGTTTTGGTCATAGTTAAGGTGATTTGAGGCAGGTCATTGTGGCGACAAGGTTGATTGATATGCCATCATATAATATATTTGCCTGCAATGGGAAATTGAAAAGCTTGCACACTAAGTTCCACTCTGCCATTTGGAGAAAAAAATGACATAAAAGCATTTTACTTTTAGTCAGGAAAATGTCTCCAACTTTAAGTGAATCCAGACAACGGTGGGATTCATGCACTGTTTCTTTGCAGCCTGCCTGGATAGGACCCATATATCTATTTCTCCTATATCCTCCTGTTCAGCATCACAGTTCTGGTTATGGCACATGCAGCATGCATAGCAGTGGTGTTATGGGAAGGCCTGAGATTTTGAGGGTACATTTACAATGCAAAAAAACCAAACCAAACCAAAATAAAACAAAAAACCAAAGCCATCCCACGGCACCGAGTCTCAGAGAGCTGGTCAACAGTCTTTGCCACGCTGGCTCACGTGATAGCCAGCGTGGCAAAAGCTGCGAGCTTTTGACATTCAGCGAGCTCCAGCCCAAGCGTGAATGTCAATACCCACTATTTTTAGCCCCCCGTAGTGTGAGCCCTGCACACATACAGTCAGTTGATGTGGCTCTGAGGTTCACTTCTGAGTTTCTAGTCATAGTGGGGAAAGAAAGGGAACTCCCCGCTATCTTTCCACCCCCGGTCCCTTCCTTTCCCCCTGAAGAAGTGATAATGGACCACTTGACCTTGAGTGATCCCTTAAAATTTGTATTAACTACTTATGCTAAACAATCTGTTCCATCTTGTATTTAGCTGGGACAATCAGTAGTTTCCCAGAACCGAAGAAGAGCTCTGTGTGACTTGAAAGTTTGTCTCTCTCACCAACAGAAGTTGGTCCAATAAAATATATTACATCAAGCACCTTATCTGAGTACACCAGTATGACAGACATTTTTTGCTGCCCTCCAGCAGCAGCCCTCTATCCCAGAGAATCGAGTGGTTGCTTTCTTAACATTCAGAATATTCTGAATAATGAACAGAAGAGCTTCCCGAAGAACATTTAAAGGCCATTATAACAACAGGGGAAGCAGTCTATATTGGTGAAACCTTGACAGGAGGTGACATCCAAAATTCCTTTTTTGCCTAAGGCTCACCGAATCATAGCAATACCCACTAAACTTATAAAGTGCAAGGTGAAAGAAAGTGGGGCACATGAGTCTAATCCCTGATTTCCAGATAGCTACATCAAAATGCCAGAGGAATAACTACCATTGACTTAATAATGATATGAAAGAGCAAGAAGTGATCACCAGCAAGTTGCCTGCTAAAATTCTCTCTGCTCCAGAAGCCACTGTTGCCATCGAAGAGTAAACCTTGATTCCTAAAGGACATAGGCAACTTTCTGCCAAACAAGGCTTTTTAATGCATGGAGAGATCTTCAGAAACAACTAGGAGTCCAGTGGCACCTTAAAGACTAAGAGATTTATTTGGGCATATTTGCCAGAACTTAGCTATATCCTTCTTTGGACCTTAAAACAAGACAAACAGAAACACAGAGGATCTAAATTCCTGGGTCCTGTGTGAGAGAGCATTTAAGAGCCCTCCTCAAAGTCAGTGCTACACACTATCATCAGAAAAATTGAATTTGGACAGAAGGAGAGGGAGATTAATAGTTGATACCTATGAAAACTGAAGCTGACCTTAGGCACAGAACTGGGCACAGATATCAGAGGCTCCATATTATTGGAGAAGATTAAAAAAGGGAAATTATATTTTCTTCCCTACAAGCAGAGCTAATGACATTGGCTAAAAGGAAAAGATACTTAAGCAACAAAGAGAAGGAAACTGATAGACAATAGAAAGTGGAGGAGGGTAGAGAATTTCGATATATAAAGACATTCAGTCTCCATGGAGTGACCATGGGACAGGTTTTAGACTTTTTTACAATTGAAAAAAATCTCATGATTAAGTGGTGAGAACTGATTGGCCATATAGCCCTGATGGCCAAGGTCTGTCTCTACTGTATTTTATTTTTTAAGTCTACCCTTGTCAGCCCCCCTGGGAAAATGACGATGATATAGGTGCTAGCAGGAATACTAGGAAGAAAATGTGCAAACAAGGGCTTTTCCTAGGTGGGTTTATCGTGACAGTCCTGGTCTAGAACCTCAAAGAGCTTTTCTCCTTTAATGCAGATCACAATGAGATGTTGCTTCATTTAGAACTCTGCCTTCTAGGTCTGAACCTAAAGTGTTCTCCTCCCTGTCAGTTTATTTGAAAGCAGATGGGAGAAATGAGTTGTTAGGTCTATGAACTCATTATGTAGGAAGCTGGATACTACCTGAGGTTATCCCAGGCCTTCTTAATTTGTGGGGAATCCTATGGGGAAAAGTATGGCACTAACAGTAAAACTAATGACGACTGCTAATTTGAGAGTGGCACATCAAAGGGGTAGATACTTCCCCAAAGCTAGAGATCAAATTTTTATTGTTTAATTATACTCCTCACTCTTATCACTCCACTTTATACCATTGTTCAGATGAGGGCCTACGGGAGAGAGAGATGCTAGGTTTTCAGACGGTGCTCTTAAAAAATAAAACAACAGTGTGATCTAGCTATTTTAGATAGAATAATTTTATTAAGTATTGGAGGATATGTATTTCCCTTAGGATGCTATTGGGAGGATCATTTTTTGGAAAAAAAAGAGCTTGAAATCTTTTTTATATCTTATGCACCACAATGTTGCACATTTATATAACCTCTGCTGTAAAGAAAATTTTCCAGTGTACAGGCATTTGCATAGCTTCATAAACAACGTATTTAAAGAATCCTGCTAGCATCTGATGCATACGCTACCCTAATTTAAAAAGCCTTCTCTCATTAAATTGTATTTCTTTATAGCAGAGAAGAACTATGTGTATATTAATTTAAAAATAAAAGCAAAGGAAGGTCTTACGACAAAGACAGGGGCTGTTGCCTTGGTGAAATCACATGGTTTAAAACATGAAACTACAGAAAATTGTTTAAGCAGGAAAGGTAATTGATTCAGCAGGTAGCAGATAAGGCTAGAGCCTGACTATAATACAAGGATAATTCAAATAAAAAATTTGAAGTCAAAGTGAGATGAGCTTTATCTTTTATGATTTTGCACATTCAGAAAAACTGCCTTGTTTTCATTCTGATTGTCAGAGCGATGATGATGGGATTGATATTTTCACATATTTGGTCAAATTTGGTGCCTTTGCAAGTTCACAAAATCCAAATGTATTTTTTGTATTTTTTTATACAAAAATGGTTCTCTTCTCTGAACAAATTTGCGACTCAGCACAATGTGCAAAATGTTGGCTGTGAGCCTGTGAGGAAACTTCATACTGGATGATGGGATGTTCATGCTGAAGGAGGTGAGAAAACATATTCATAAATAGCAAAAGATGAAATTTAGCTTTCACAAAGAGACAGGTTTCCTCCTCCGCAAACACATTTTTCACAGTTTTAGTTTCTATTGTCTTTTCAATCAACAGTTTCTATCAGGCAAGCTCTTAGCTCTTCCAAACAACGGAAAAGATCCAAAGAAATAAAAACAAACAAACAAATCAACTGTGTGCCACTTAAAGTATGTAGCACAGTCACAAGACCCTTCCATAACTGGTGAGTCTAAGCCAAGTTTAAGGGAGATCTTGTGTAGTTACACCTAGCATCATTGGCTCTATTCAGCTAGGCCCCAATCCAAAGCCTATTGAAGTGAGATTCCTTCCATTAGTTTCATTTGGTTTCAGGTTTCCTGAGCCCTGTTTCATTTCTACCATAAGGGAAACTGCATAAGATACCTTAATTCCTATGTACAATTACAAAGAAGAGTAAATATCAAGTTTATTAAATACAGTAAAAAAAGGAAAATTTACAATCCATAGGAAATAAATCTTAACACTGTAATATATGGAGAAGGCAAAAGTGCCTGAATAGAAAAGGAAGGGACTTTTTCACGTTTTAAGACAAGTTCCATTATTATATTCTGGAAGACAATCGTAGCTCATCATGATTAATTGAATACATTCATATGATGTCTGTGAGATTCTCTTATTTACTTCCTGAGAGAAAAGTATTGAAGGCTGGAGAAATGTCAGTCAATCAGGCTGCATTTGCAAATAATGATGTCTTGATTGGTTGTGCTCAGTTCAATGGAAACTATTATTGACCTCTCAGGAAGTAAGTAAGTAGTTTCTAACCTCCTCTCCCCTTCAGAATATTTCTTTTAATGGGGCAGTGGAACAAACAAACAGCTCAGAACCTTCTGGTAAAGTATTCAATTATAGTTGCTCAAAGCCGTATCCTGCTGTTTGAGTGATTTAACAATGAATGCATGCAACAGTACTTATGTAGTATTGTGACTGAGGATACGTCTACACTACGAGGTTATTCCAATTTTACATAAACCGGTTTTGTAAAACAGATTGTATAAAGTCGAGTGCACGCGGCCACACTAAGCACATTAATTCGGCGGTGTGCCTCCATGGTCCTAGGCTAGCATCGATTTCTGGAGCGTTGCACTGTGGGTAGGGTATTCCGTAGTTATCTCATAGTTCCTGCAGTCTCCTCCGCCCCGTGGAATTTTGGGTTGAGATCCCAGTGCCTGATGGGGCAAAAATCATTGTCGCGGGTGGTTCTGGGTAAATGTCGTCACTCATTCCTTCTTCTGGGAAAGCAACGGCAGACAATCATTTCACGCCCTTTTTCCCTGGATTGCCGTGGCAGATGCCATAGCATGGCAACCCTGGAGCCTGTTTTGCCTTTTGTCACTGTCACCGTATGTGTACTGGATGCCACTGACAGAGGCAGTACTGCAGCGCTACACAGCAGCATTCATTTGCCTTTGCATGATAGCAGAGACGGTTATCAGTTGTTCTGTACTGTCTGCTGTGCCATTGTAAATTGGCAATGAGATGATGGTTATCTGTCGTTCTGTACCGTCTGCTGCTGTCATGGGTGCTCCTGGCTGAGGTCAGCTGGGGGCACAAAGACAAAAATGGGAATGACTCCCCGGGTCATTCCCTCCTTTATGTTGTATCTAAAAATAGAGTCAGTCCTGCCTAGAATATGGGGCAAGTGTACTGGAGAACCAGAGAACACAACTGATCCTTGTCAGATCTCGCAGAAATGATGAACTACATGCCATTCTAGGGGGTGCCCCTGCAACAACTGCACCTGTTGCTTCCCTGCTCCCCCAACCCTCCCGGGCTACCGTTGTAGTGTCCCTCCATTTGTGTGATGAAGTAATAAAGAATGCAGGAATAAGAAACACTGACCTTTTAGTGAGATAAAATGAGGGGGAGGCAGCCTCCAGCTGCTATTAGTCCAGCAGGACATTAAGCCATGCGGGGGAGAGGAGCCCAGCATCCCGCTACTATGATAGTCCAGGCAGTACAGAATCTTTTCTTTACACATGAAAGGGAGGGGGCTGATGGAGCTCAGCCCCCAGTTGCTATGATGAAGACGGTTACCAGCCATTCTGTACCATCTACTGGGAATGACTAGGAATCATTCTTATTTTTACCCAGGCGCCCCCGGCCAGCCTCACCTGAGGCCAGCCAGGAGCACTCAGGAGCTGATGATGACAATGGATAGCAGTCACATTGTACCATCTGCCACCGGGGATAGAAGAGGAGCGGATACTGCTCTTCACTGCCGCAGCATCGTGTCTACCAGCAGCATTCAGTAGACATAGGGTGACATTGAAAAAAGTCAAGAAACAATTTTTTTCCCTTTTCTTTCATGGGGGGGAGGGGATAAATTGTCGAGCTATACCCTGAACCACCTCGGACAATGTGTTTGACCCTACAGGCATTGGAAGCTCAGCCAAGAATGCAAATACTTTTCAGAGACTGCTGAGGATTGTGGGATAGCTGGAATCCTCAGTACACCCTCCCTCCCTCCCACCCTGCTTTTCATAATATCTTGTTATGATAGTAATGGAACTTACAACGTTTCTTTTTTCTGCATAAAGGCCCCAATTCAGAAACGTGCTTACACACATGCTTGACTTTAAAGCTATTGAAGTCAATGGAGCTTAAGCATATAATTAATATTAAGCTTGTGCTTAGATGCTATGCCACAAATGCTGAGTTGCATTTCCTGTTCCTCAAACTACATCAGGCTGGAATTTCTGATGGACAATATGAATGAATTGGCAGCTGTTCTTGAGAAAAATCAGAACTATATATAATTAGGGAGATATTGAAATTTTTTACAATTTTTAAAAAATATGAACTTTTTTTTTATATGGCCTAGAATATATTTTATATCTGAACCAGTTCCTGAGGGGGCATAAATTGATGTAATTCCATTGAAATAAATGAAGCTACATCAACTTACAGTAGCTGAAGTTCTTTTCCTTAATATTCTTTAAAATTAAACTATTTTCCCATGCCAAAATTCTTCATTATGGTATTGTAGTGTCTCACAGAAGCCTTGCTTTAAGCATCACAGAAGAGAAAAGGGGAGGACAGCTAAAATCAAAGAGTAGAACAAATTGTGCTTGTTGCAGATGGATTTTCCAGAGTAATCAGATGAATCAGTACCCATGTTATCACCACTCACACTCCTACTTGGGAGAACATGGAGAACAAGGGAGCTTGTGCAGGTGTGGAGGAAATACTTAGAGAAAATTGTATATAAAATTCACTAAAACTAGTGAAAATCATTTGCTATAGTCTAACTGTTCATTTTCTTATTTTTCTTGCAAATTTGAGATGAAAATGAGCATATTATTTTTCTAGAGTTGTTTTATTTTTGTTTGTGTTTTTGATAGGGGAATTATCAAAGGCAGCTGCAGCTGGTGGAATACTGTGATTGTGAGGCTGAGAACAGCAAAACTCGAGAAAGAAAGAAGACAAAAATCAGAGTATATGGAATGTCAAGAAAAATACATTTCTATAGCACTCAAAAGTAAATCTTCACCAAGTTTCATTCATTTTAAGGGCGAAAAAAGACACAGCAAAATGCAAAGGCAGCTGATAAATTCCATTTTGGATAATTATACTGTGGCTATTTCAGCTGCCCCCTAGAATTTCATCTGGGTAAGGAGTTAGACCCTTTTGTTTTTAATTGCTGGGTAAAGTTGCTGTTAAGTGGCTGCTTTCTCCATCTCAGAGGTGGATCCATTTCAATGAGCCATGAAACAATCCTCGTAGATGGGGCTGCCAAATAATTTTGTAATCATCAGGGCCATCATTCAGGAAAGCGTTCCTATTCAGTTAAGCACTTAAGCACACATTTATCTTTAAACATGTGCATAAGTGCTGTTGAAGACAAGGGAGATCCTACAGGCATAGACAGCAGCATTGCCAGCCACAAGCACTCAAAAATCACGAGACAAGCCTCAGAAACTCATGAGATTGGTTTAAAATCCATGCCATATTTTAAAAAATAATAAATTTGATTTTTACCTCTTTCCTTTGTGGTTTCAGGGACCTTAGGCTGTCCTCAGCTGTGAAGGCTAGAAGCTGAGTCCGTTTATAATGAAAGCTGAGGTCACACAGACACAGAAGCTGGAGCTTTGAGAAAAAAAACCCAAATATTACCAGAGCTGGCAATACCTTGCTGTGATACCACATTCTGCTACTGTGACAGGTTCATGGTCTTTGGCTTTCCAGGAATTTAGGAAGAGGGGCATTTTTTCTGCGTATATCATAACTGAGTAATTATGTAACTCATTCTTTTCACAGCTCCTCAATAGTGTTATTGATTCTGTGCTTAAATGTCTCATGAGGTAGTAAACTACCACTCATGGTCAACTGCTTCTCACAAGTAATTATCTTCATTTCACTTCTCTGCATCATGGGACATGGCTCCACAGCTCCAACAGTGCAGACTATGGAGGTGAGTTGCAGTGTATGTTAAAGTGTTGTGCAGTAACTGCCCCATGCTAGCATGAACTAGAAAGTACCTCATTCATGTTAATGTATTCCTGTTTGAATGTGTAGACAAACCCATAGTGTCTCTTCTCCTCCTCCTTTCCACACACATTCATTCCTCAATTTACTCCAATTCCACTTACCTTTCTTGTTCCTCCCCACCAGCTCTACTCTCTTCTTCCTTTTCTAAGGGGTTAGGTCAAGTACGGACGCTCTCAAGTTTTGTAGGATGGCTAATGTCTTTGCCTTGACATGTTTCATCTTGACATTGTCTGTAATGTATTTTTACAGATAGAATTGTTCAAGCATTTATGTACCGATCCTCAGATGGTGTAAACTGTCATCACGCCATTGACACAATCCCAAGATTCCTGTGTCCCGGGCTCAGATAACTGCCACCACCACCACCAAGCTTTGCATTTGGAAATTTTACCTCATGCTATCGCTCACTTTGCTTCCTCATTCCAAGAACTTAGTGCCCAGGGGCAGAGATGCTCACTGATAAACATGATAGATGCTCTTTGAAGGCCATTGCAGGAAAATCCAGTTACCATAGCTCCACTCCAACATAGTTAACAAAATTTTACTTTATTATTTACATCTAAACCCATGAAAGAATTAATTTACTCATGAAAGAATTCCTCTAGAGGGGCATTCTTAGCCTCACAAGCACAAAAAGTCTTATTACAGATCCCAGTTTAGACTTCCTTCTCAGAAGCTGCTGGGTCCTATGTTCTCTGAACTTGGTCTCAAAGACATCTTCCCAGAAGTGTGGACTTGTAGGGTATGTCAACACAGCATTTTGGAGTGAGCAGGAGTAGGCATCCCAGCCTGGGTCAATAGCCATGGGTTAGAGGAGCTCGTGCTAGCACTCTAAAAATAGCTGGGTGGACAATGCTTTGAAGCTGCAATTCAGGCTGGAACGTGGGCTCTGAAGCCCACGCATTTTCCTTAGGTTCCGAGTCTGAGCTGCAGCCCAAGCTGCAACTTCAAAGCACTGCCTACACAGCTATTTTTAGAGCAATAGTGCGAGCCCCGTTAGACCAATTTTGTTGACCGGGGTTGGGAGATTTGCTCCTGCTCACTCCAAAGTGTTATGTTGACATGTCCCTACAGTCCCCAAGGAACTAGCCTTTCATGACTTGGAAATCCAATTCTGGCACCTTCAGCCACACCCTGAAAAAAAATACCCCAACACTTCTAGCCAGCTGGGCATACCTCTCCCTTCCATCAGACCTTGCTCAACAGCTCACATTCAAAACATTCCATGGTGGCTGCTAGCAACTAAATGGACCTTTACAGAGTCCTCAGATGTTAAATCACTGTCTTATGTCCAACCACTGGTTTTATTTCTCACAATCCCATATATCAAATAACATCAACTCACCACATTACCTGACATTCTCTATGGGGACTATGGCAATTCACACCATCTGAGATCTACTCAAAGATAGCACAGGCATTGCATGTACTGAAATAAATAAATACAACACCGGTGCAAGGTAGCAGGTAAAAAACCATGTTAATGCTGTGGCACGTGATCTCATGGCCCCCAGGAGTCTTCCACATTTTCAAAGCCAGGATTTGAACTTGGACTTTCAAAGTCGTGAACTTATAGTAACTTTAATTCATTAGGACAATAAAATAAAAAAAAAATTTAAATGTTATATTGGAAGCTGGTAGCTGGTGCCATCTAAATAACAGTTATGTTGTCACTTGCCACATCAATTATTTGGGGTTATTAAAGTAGGCCAAAGAGCCCAGGCGATTTGTTGTTTTCCAATGTTGTTGTCAGTGAGTTTTAAAAACTACTGTATCATACCAGCCGCTTCAGAAGTGCAAGAGCAAGCAGTCCTCTTATGTTTTATGCTTTGCCTCTGAAGGATGATCATATTTTCCCCTTTCTATGACTGGTTGTTCTCTGCTGTATAATCTAAGATCAAGAATGTGGGGGTGAATAACTACTTCATTCCTTCCCTCCTCTTGGAGTGTTGTGGTTTCCTAAAAGCAGTAGCTGCCGGGACAGTGCTGTCTGCTTGACTTTCGCGGTTTCTTCTTCACATTGTACCTCCAGAAGTCTGGTCCTCATCTCTATTTTTTTCCAGAGACAAGGGGAACTTCATAGCTACACCGTGTGTGATTCTGAAAACATAGGAACCAGTGTCAACTGTCAGACCATAAACATGGACAAAATTCATTTTTTGCTTGATTCATAAATGAATGTTGATCAAAATTTGCAAGACATTCAAAGATTGACAACAACATTTAACCAGTTTAACAAATTCAAGGTAACATTTTAAACAAAACAAACAAACAAACCTGGTCAGTTATTTAATATAGTTTTGATATAGAAAAGCACTTTTTGCGCTTTACAAAAAAAAAAGGTAAGGTATAGTTTTTGAGTGTGCTATTTGTGAAGCAAGGTCTATGTATTTTTATTACTGCTGAGGCATGATAGTTTAAGTTAACATTGATATAATCTGTCATAGGATGATATAAATCAATAATAATAATTATTATTTATATTACAGTAGTGGTTAGGTGACTCAACTGAGACAGGTGCTCTGTTGCAGTAGGTGATGAACAAATACACAGTAAAATACAATTCCAAAGATTTTATAATCTAAATAGACACAAACAAAAAGAGTATATTATTATTTTCATGTTACAGGTGGAGAACAGAGAGATTAATTCATACAGGGAGACTGTGCAGAGCTAGAAATAGATGTGGATCTTCTGAGTCCAGTCCATGCCATAAACACAAAATCCATTCTTTTTTCTAGGGACTCTATCCATCTCTTTCCATCTTTGAATTTCAAAATGGATGGAAATATTCATTAAATTTTTGAAAAAGTCCAAGAAAAAAATTACCAAGTTTTTTTTTGTGATTTCTCTGTTCCTTATGTTTTAGCTAGATAATAAAATGAGTGCCTCTGGATTCTAAGAGCCAAACTCTGCTTTGATGGGTATAGGTATGGTGCATGCATAGAGAAAGTGAGAATTTCTTCCTAAATATGTATTGATTAATGGAAATACCCCTTTGTCAATAAAATAAAGTATAAATAAAGAAAAGTCACTGCAGGTTATGTAGGGCCTATCCTGGTGTTATTTTTCTGCTCTGTTGCCCAAGATCCAGTAGCAGGAGAATGAGTTAATGACTTCTAAATCTCTGCTGACACTGACGATGCTAGTGCAAAAATATAAAGAAGTTGTGTTAATTTCAAACTCTGTTAGACACAGAACACCTCCTCCTGGTCCCTTTGATGTTAATGGTAAAACTCTAATTGGCCACAGTGGTGCAGATTTGATCCCATAGACAGAAAATAATCAATGTTTCATATATGACAAAGAGACATGGTGGGTCAGGTAAATATATTTTATTGGACCAACTTCTGCTGGTGAGAGGGACAAGCTTTCGAGCCACACAGAGCACTTCTTCAGGTCTGGAAAACTAATTCCGAGTGTCACAGCTAAATGTAGCTGGTTTAGCTGTGACACTCTGAGTTAGTTTCCCAGACCTGAAGAAGAACTCTGTGTAAACTCGAAAGCGTGTCTCTTTCACCAGCAGAAGTTGGTCCCCTCAAAGATATTACCTCACCAACCTTGTCTCTCTAATACCCTGGGACTGACACAGCTACAACAACACTGCATACATATATGAACAAGAACATTATTGGATTGGAGTCCAGCTGATATCCTAACACAGACCCACTGAGTCCATCTGGAGTCCTTTCTAGGGATATCAGTTTTCCAATCTAATGCATCTTCTTTCAGGATTAAGGCTTAAGGCAAGTATAAAAAATTAAAATTATATTTGGAAAAGCCAACCAAACAGAACCTTTGCAATTCCATTTTATCAATAAACATCCTAGAACCAGTAACTCCTGATTTCCTTGATCAAAAGTGTCTGCCATTTATTGCAGAATTCATGTGCTGCACAGAGGCAGGAAAGTATCCATCTATCAATAGCTTTATACGTATTTGACATTTAGAGACTTTCCTGTTCCATTATCTTTTCTTTACTTTGTGACATTTTTATCAACTTCAACATTAACATGGCAGATTTTACACCTAATTCAACTGAAAAGGTACAATGAAGTCAGCAGCATCAATTACAAAAAATTACAGCTCCTGCTATTATCTCAGAGGTAATTAAATGAGCTGTAATTATTAGCCTGGATTCATTAGATTCATGTTCTCATGATCTCCTCAGATTAGATTATTGTACTTCTTGGCTGGCAGGTCTGTCTGACACGGCATCACATTGGCCGCAGTTAGTTTAAAAGGCAGTGGCAAGAGTATTATTACACACCAAATGATTTAGTCCATTTCTCAGGCATTACAGGTGGATCATACAATTGCTGTTCTTTATCACTGCTGCACTGGTCAAGTTTGGTATTCAGCTAAACATGTCTCACTTTTCCACTGTGCAACTATGATTTATACAGAGCCATAGGTATGCATGGGAAGGAGGTAGCTTGGGAGGATGAAGGTTACAACAGTGACATATGATGAGATATGCTTATTGCTATGATGCATCTTAGCTTCTTTAAGGTAGTTTAAAATGCAGTATATTAACATGTGGAGACAGTGACCAGAAAGAGGGCTGGTTTGGAGGGCAGTGATGGTAGGCTAACTGGTAGAAGCAATCTGGATCTGAAGAAGTGAAGTGGGAAGTATGGTGCCCAATGTTCTAGGCAGAGACCTAGGAAAGCAAGAGATGTAGTTTGTGAGAGAAGACCTTAGCAGCAACAAGACAAGATGAAGGGGCAGAGCATAGGGTGCTAATGGTGCAATAAGTGTGTTTACAGATGAAATCTTGGCAAGGGAGATGAAAAGGCTGATGCAATGTAGCTATTTATTTGTGGTGCCCTTTTTAATTGCTGCATCTCTTTATTTTGGGTTTCATAATTATAGGGCTTTCAACTTGGGGAGCCCCTGTCATTGGAGCTCTTCAGCAGAACTTCATGACATTGAGAGACAACTTAGACTACAGCATTTAAATTAAAGACCTATTTGTTTGATTTACCTTTTATTTGGGGATTAGTTTTCTAGTGAGCTTTATTATAATTGCACACTGTGTGCTTTCTGTCATGGATTAATGTACTGCAAAGCACTCTGGGAGGTCATAGCTTTATGTGATGTGTATATTGAGGCAGTCAGATAGCTGCACTTTTGATAGCTGTGAGTGAAGAGCAAAAGGAAACACTAGTAAGAAACTGCATATTTCAATTTCATGCTACTTTCCTTAGGTAACAGCAAATGTATTTAACCTTCTGAAAAAAACTTGTCTAAGAAATAGCTATAGAAACTGGTACCTATAATCTCTGTGTTCTTGGGGAACCAGGGCGCAGTACCCAGCCTGTCTGACTTATGAAAGACCTTCCTCCACCAGCCTCTGCTTGAACCAAAGCCGATCACAAGAAGGACTTACAAAAAGCAATGAAGTGTGAGTGCCACTGAAAATCAGCTCAAATGCTGGCTTCAGCACATGTGCCATAGGTTGCCTACCCCGGTCTAGCCTGAACAAAACAACTTTGGTATACTCCCTTGAGCCATCAGTTTACACATAAACAAATTTACTGTTCTCCCATGAACGATTGTTGTTTCTCTACAAAAACCCCTTCCCCTGCTCAAGTAAGTGCTCTGATGCCTGGATCCAAAATCTGCATCAGTTCCATTGGGACTTCATCTTCTCCTGGCTGATTGTGCTCTGGACCCTCAGCTATAACTACCACCTAGGACCCCTGATTGATTCAAGCTTCACGGAGTGGTGAGAACCCAGCTCCCTCTCTCTCTCTCTCTCTAGGTACAGCCTTCTGACCCTGATTTGTGTGATCAGTTATAGTTTTCTAAATCTGACTTTTATAATCAAATTTAAGTTAGATTTAATATTATAACTGTTTTGTTTGTTTGGCTCCCATTGTATAGTTACTACCTGGCAATAAATAACTTTCATGGTTAAGCTGGTTGCTTCTCTCTCTCTCTCTCTCTCCCCACCGTCCTTGTGGGTGTTTTTTGGTTTCCTCAGCAACGCTCCTCATACCCAAGCTAAAAGATCCCTGCAGTACCCAAAAATCCTGTGGGGTTTGCTGACCAAGTGGGTTACTACCAGAGCAACTGTAATGTTAAAGTGGAGATAGGGATGTGCTGAACCTGGAACATATGAGGGTGGCAGCTTGGAAGTGCTGCTTGACCCAGCCTGCTCAGGAGTACTCTACTCCAGTGCAGTGCCCATGGCATATGAGGGTGACAGCTTGGAGGTGCTGTTCGACTGAGCCTGCTGAATCCATGGGCCTAGGAGGGTGACAGCTTGGAAATGCTGCTTGATCCACCCTACTGAGTCCAGGGACATTAAAGGGGTCAGCTTAGGAGTGCTGATTAATCCAGTCCTTTCAGATGTGCTCTGTTAATGTGTGTGTGTTCTCGTCTGATTCTGGAGCTGGAAGAACCCAGCCCTGGGGACCTAAGTCCTGCAGGTTAGCTCCATTGGGAGGGAACCTGCAGCAGGGTGAAGTAGAGCTCCGTATAAGAACACAAGTGACACAAGCAGTACATTGATAGAAGTACAAAACCCCCGCCCCAGAAGTGTAACCCTAATAAACGAACATACTCCAAAGTAACAGGCAAAGCTGGTAACAAAACGTTTCAGAACACATGTGAGAAATTAACATTTCATTTCAATGAGAGAAAATAGAAATATGTTTTGACTTTCCATCTGTGCTACTGGACGTAATTGAAAGGAGTCACACTGAGTCAGAAAAGTTAACTAATGGGTCTGATCATGGGGCCATTAAAGTTAACAGCAAAATTCCCCCTGACTTCAGCGAGCAGGGGATCAGGCCAAAAATCAAAACATTATCTGGATTTCTATGCTTAGCATCAATGCTAACATAGTTAAGCATAATAGGACAGACATGATGTGTTCATTCCGCTTAACAATATTAGCACTGTCTAAGTCTATTTATCTATCTAATCACAGTATAAGGCACATTTTGGGTTACATTTTCAAGCCCTTATTTTTGTGGTTACAGTTTGAGGCTGCAAAATCTGTGCCTATGAAATAAATTGCAAATGTAAATCTGAGCATTTGTGCCTCCAGCTACCTGATTTGCACCCACAATTCAACTCCAGGCACACAGATATGAGTGCAGGTTAAGCCCACAAAATGGAGGCTATCATTCTCAAAATTTGGCCCTTCATGCATCTAGTCTGGTTTATTTTAATTATCAGGACCAAGTAACATCAGTGTAAAATTGCCAATGTTAGGACCCTGCTTAAGAGTAAAACAGACATAATGTATCCCCGATACACCGAAAAGGGCAAATGTATTAATTCATGTACATTACTCATTATAATTAAACATATTTTTAAACAGCTTCTTAATGGAGAACCAATGTCTCATTAATCTTGAATGAACAAATCCGAGAACCCTAGGGAGGCCACTTAATAACTGAAATTCAGGTAACACAGAGTACAGCATACTGAAATGGATTCACCATCATGATCTAGATATAAATGAAATAAAACTCCATCCTCCACAGTGTGGAGATCTTGGAAAATGGGCAGAGTCATCTATATAGCAAATCAGAGAAACAAGCATAATAAATTATCCTCCCCCAAATCCCAAAGCATTTTACAGACCATTGGTCAAATTCTGTTTGTTTTACTAAGCCAATCTCACTGCAGCCAATGGAACAACTTCATGTTTGTGAGGCAAGAAGAGTTTAGCCCCTTATATAGATATACATAAAATGAAAAACAAAAATAAAAACCACCAAAACCTGCTCATTCAGCATTGCTGCACAGTTAAAATGAAAAGTGAGGAAATACACAAGTTTAGGTTCCAAATGTCACAAAAACTTGGCCACATTACTTATCCCATATATTCTGTGATATACATTTACCAACAAAACATATCATATTAATATTTGATACAAAACTGGAATACAAAATTCTACATAGATGCAATATAACAATGCACCAATCCTTCAAGCTGCCTGTGTGAAATTCAGCCCTGTGCAAACATCCAGCAATGGGACTCTGTGCCAATTCATACTTCTTATTCTGGAGGTATGAGAGGGACTTAAGTGTTCCACAGGCCTTGTGCTGGCCCTCTGCACTGGGATAAATTTCACCTTGAGTGTGTGGAACTCCCACTGAACATCTGCTGCACTTGCTGACCCCTCTCCTTCCTGATGACATGACAAACAACTCTGCAGCAGGGATTCTCCTTAGAAAAGAATGAGATTTAGTCACAGAACTGACTTCAAATAAAATAAGCTAGGTATAAAAAGCCTACTTATCCATTCCATCCCTCACTATCTTGAAAAGTGAGTTCAGATATCCCAACATATTCTGTAAGGACATGATTCAAAGCCCAATGAAATCAATGGAAAGATCCCCATTGAATTCATTGGGGTTTAGATCAGGCCCAAAGTCAAAGAAAGCCTCAGAAATTTTACAGTCAGATGGGATAAGAACATAAGAGTTGCTATACTGGGTCAGATCATGGTCCATCTTGCCCAGAATATTGTCTCTGACAATTGCCATACCAGAGCTTATGGGGGGAGTGTACAGAGCAGGACAATTTTGGAGTGATCCTGTCTCCCATTCTTGGTTTCTGGTAGTCAGAGGTTTGATGACGATGAATGAGGATTGCATTTTGAGCCATAATGGCCACTTGCTTTGAAATTAGCACTACTAATTTCACTGGATGAACCTTGTTTTTTGTATTGTGTGAAAGGGTAAATAACAATTCTCTGTTAACTTTTTCCACAGCATTCATGATTTTATAGACCTCTGTCTTACCTTGCCTTAGTCGTCTCTTTTCTAAGATGAATAGCCCAAATCTGTTTAGTCTCTCCTCATCTGGAAGCTGTTCCATACTCTTCATCATCTCTGCTGCCCTACTTTGAATCTCCCCTAGAGATTCCACTATATCCTTTTTGAGATGGAATGACCTGGATACAGTATTCAAGGTGTGGCTGCACCATGGATTTATACAGTGGGGTTAAGATATTTTCTGTCCTATTTTCTATTATTTTTCCAATAGTTCGCAACACACTATTAGCCTTTTTGACAGCTGCTGTGTATTGAGCGAAAGTTTTCGGAGAATGATTCAGAGAATTATTATCATAATCTAATCTGACCTGCATAACACAAGCCATAGAATTTCACCAAGTGGATTGTGCATCAAGCCCATAACTTCTGGCTGGGAGTCTTAGAAAGACACTTAATTTTGATTTGAAGACTTTAAGCAATGAAGAATTCACCACATCCCTAGGTAATCTGGTCTAGAGGTTATTTATCCTCATGGTTAACAATGCGCTCCTTATTTCTAGTCTGAATTTGTCTTGGTTTAGCTAATCTCATAACGTCTCATCATGCAGAGTCTTTCCAAAATACTTAGAGGCCTAATCCAGCACTTTTTAAGTATCCCAAGCGCCTAGAAGGAATAAAGGATCTGGCGCTATCCACTCAAATACTAGTTTGAAAAGAGTTAAAGGGAGGTCCTATTCTACTTCCCAAAATATTTTATTGATGTACTTAATATAATGCAGTTAATTTAGTCATTGCAAAAGAAAATACTTCAAGGGCACAGACAAAGAGTGATGTGACTATAAGTGCAGATAAAAAAGTGATACGCAAGACAAGTAATAGAGGGGAATGCTATTGTGCATTAATGAGAGTGCTGCTGTTACTCTTGTCTAGAAGCAGGAATAAGACCAAAGAGGGACTGCTGAGCTAAATCCGTAATTTGGGTATGCTGAAGATCATATTTAATGTCATGTCTCTTCACCCACACGTGACCCCTTTTTTCACTCTGCACTCTTGTGGGTAAGAGCAGACATGCAGCAAGCTTGAGATTTACATCTACTCAATGTGAACTACATTTAAGACCTGATCTGTCTCCCACTGAAGTCAGCGGAAGTTTTTCCATTGACTTGGACCCTAAATGCTTGATCATTCTTGTACATGTTCACAGCTCCCTACTATAGAGCTTTGCTGTCTACCATTTGTATGAGTACTTGTACTACCAAAGCCCAGTGCAACAAAGAAATATAACTCAAGAGGCCCAGTAGATTGTTTTATATACTAATTAATAAAAATATAATAAATCATAATCATAAAATGCACTAAGTTCAACTTAAACACTGCCTGGTACCTAATACCCATGACATGGGGCTAATTAATTTTCCTTACTATGATATATAAAGTGAAATATTGTAACAATATCAATTTCAATAATTACTACTTCAAGCATTTGAACAACATATTCCATAAAGACAAGATTTTTTAAACAAAACTCAGTAATAGTGAACACATAATACACCAGCCTGGACTTGCCTTGCACTAGAGACATCCCTGCCATGGTCATATTCTCTTCAGTAAAAGGATAGCTAAAAAGTAAAAGCTTTCATTCTCCATGGAAGTCATGTTATAGCAATGGGGTTTCATAACTTCCATGGTACTGATATGAATATATTCGGAGTCTAAATATACTGGCAAAGTGCTGCATTAAAGATTATGGGGCTGCTGGAGTGCTACTGTGATTTACTTAAATCAAAGCAATGCTTGAAAGAGAGTCTCAAATGACAGTGGTCATAAGCTGCAATGCTGATACTGAATATGACTCTTAGCAGCCATTTGTAATGGATTTTCTTGAAAGAGGAGAGATGCCTGGAAATGAGGCACTTTCCACTGCTGGATAGTCTCCTTTAGCTCAAGTAACAGAACTTCTGGATTTTGCATATGAAGATGGCAGACTCTTCCTAAACTGAAAAAACACTATTTTCAGATTAAATAGATTTATTCTTCCCTAATACAGTCCCGCTGGGAAATGTGAGGAACATTTGGTGATGAACAGTTCATCATTTAAGGCCTGGTCCAAAGATCACTGAAGACAAGAGGAATCCTCTGAGTAGTTTCAATGGGCTTTGGATCAAGCTCTACGTGACTTGTAAGAACTTGCTAAACAAGATGCGGTGCTACAAATCAGTGCTTTGGTTTGTTTTTAACCTTTTGGGTGAACAGTCCCTTTATAGCTCCATTACCATGAATATCTTTCTTTCATGCCACTTTGGCTCACTGCCCTACCCATTAAGAGCCTGAAAAGAAGTCCATTGAAGTCAATGAGAGTCTGTACATTGGCTTTGGCTCAGACTCTCAATCCCTCACCGAACTCTTCTCTCTTTCATCATCTAATCCAGTCTCCCCTTACTCACCTCCTAATGTATCACACAGCTCTACCTCTGCTAGCTGTACCGGTCCTTCTATTCTCCTGCATTTTGGCTAAATTTCAAAACTGGTGTAGAAGAAATAACTGCTATGTTTTCAGTAGCTTTAGTTCAAACAGATTCTAAAGATTTCATAAAGATTGGAACAAAACTGACATTATTGTGTAGTACAGTCATGAGTGTAGATAGGAGGCACTTTTCCTGTACTACAGTTTGTGCAGAGAACCAGCAACTCCCCCCAAAACCAGAAGCTTCATAAGAGACAACTGGGAGAGAGAGACTATTAACTGATGGAAAGTGGAGGCTGGTGAGTGCAGAGAAGGGGAGTTACACTTGACTAATTGTAGTAGGAAGCAATTCAGCAACAGTAGAGGCTGAAACAAATAAGGTCAAGATTTTTCAAATGTGACTAGTGATTTGAGGTGCCCCTATTTTGGGGTGTCACATCCTTAAAATGGCTTAATTTTTACAAAATGCTAAGTATCCCTCTGAAAACCAGCTTGCATTAAGATGTCCCAAACTGGGCAACCAAAATCTTAGCCAGACCCAGGGTGTAGATAAAACTTTAAAAATGGTTAAAAATAGAGAGAGATTAAAGTTACTGTGCTGCATCTGGGATATCCACGAGGCTTGCTTACTCACTGAGGCTTGCTGCTAGGATGAAAAGAAGATATACAGACAGGAAGAGGCATACAGGGTAAGAATAAACCTAAATGCTGCAGATTTTCAAGAAACAAAGATATTTCAGTTAAGTCACAGAAAGGTAGGACTGATGGCTGATGATCCAGCAATAGAAGCCAGAGCATGATATAGAAAGTTATGAATGGCTATATGTTCCTAATAGTTATACATGAGAAAAAAACAATGAATTCCAAGATTTAGGATCCCAGTTCAGAAAATCACTTAAGCACATGTTTGATTTCAGTGGGGCTTAATCTCATGCTTAAAGTTAAGTGGTCTAGAAAGTATTTGGTCCTGCCATGAGGGCAGGGGACTGGACTCGATGACCTCTCGAGGTCCCTTCCAGTCCTAGAGTCTATGAGTCTATAAGTGTGTGTTTAAGTGATTTATAATGGCCTAATTGTAGAGTACTGGCATTTGCCTGTGTTTGTCAGAGCTAGTAGTAGATCATTTGTAGGATAAGAGCCAGATTGACTTTAGCACAGTTACTGTGGATTTACATAGGTATACCTGTGATCAGGATCTGGTGCAAAGGTTAGAAATGAAGTTAAGGTAAAGGCAAACACAACTGTGGACTGGATGAGGAGCCTAGAATCATAGAATATCAGGGTCCTCAGGATGTCCTCTAGTCCAATCCCCTGCTCAAAGCAGGACCAATCTCCGGACACATTTTCACCCCAGTTCCCAAATGGCCCCCTCAAGGCCTGGGTTTAGCAGGCCAATGCTCAAAACACTGAGCTATCCCTCCCCCCTGAAGAAATGTAGTTGAAACTAGGAAGGAGGAAACATGCACAGTATCATGAATCATGAGATGCGCAGGCAAAGGGAGGAGGATGAAACCCAGGAGGTGACTTGGCAATAAAAGGAGTATAAAAACATAGCCCTGACTAAATAAAAAAAAGTCCAGAATGAACCCCAGAGTAGAGGCAATGAAGAGGTACAGAATGGGCTTTAGAAGCACCTGTGGAAGCAGCATAGAGTTTGACATTGGGTAAAGCAGCACACAGTATTAGCAGCAACAGTGGTGGCAACTTTGAAACTTTCAGACAGATTTTCATTTTTTGCTTATGTTTTGCTTCTGGTTATTTTCCCCTCCTGGCTGATCAGGTGTTTTCTCCAAATCCCCCCTCTCAAAGTCTCTCTGCCAAACCGTTGCTTTCTTTGCCCTCTAGTCTTTCCTTCTTCCCTTCTCCTTTATTCCCGTTCCTTTCCCTGTTAGCTATGAACTCCTCCCCAACTCCTCCCCTGCTCTCTCCATGGATTATTAACATGAATATGAAAAACAGAACAAAAACAAAGCAAGTATAACCAACCCAAAGACCAAGGAACTAACATAACATTCGCCACTCATCATCCTGATCACTCTGCTTATATGAAACGTATTTCCCTCTCCTTTCCATTCATTTTTCTTGTTTATTTTGATTGTAAAGTCTTTTGGGCAGGGACCATCTTTTATAACATGCTTGTATAATGCCTAACACAATAGGGCTTCAATACTAATTTGAAGCCATTAGGCACTACCAGAATACAAATAATAAATGATAATAATGTGAAATAATGATGTGACAAACCATAACTCCTTGTACCTAATTTACCACAATCAAATATTAATTATTATTAATAATAATAATGATGATGATGATAATGATGAAATAAAATCCCACTAGGAAATTACAAAAAGAAAAATGTCATTTAAACACTACTTAATGTTGCGAAGTAAAAACAGTGTAGTAAGCAGCTGTAACATCATTTGCAAAAAGCAAAAACTGAATAGCTAGGGACATGGTAACAGTGGCACTGCCCAAATACTAAACAGACACATTTGACCAGATCTTTTGGTGTAAATGGAAATAATTTCACTTATTTGATGGAACTACGCACATTTACACGAGCTAAAAATGTGGCCCGTTACTCATATCATGTGTAAAGAAATATATGGTTTATCACAAAACAACACCTTAACGCTGAACCAAAATCAGTAATAATCTTTTACCATAAACACCTAATATATACAGCACAGCCCTGGTACATATTAATGGCACACTCTGATCAGTTTAAAATACATTTGACCCTTCCCTACAATACATGCTTATCTTAAACACGTGAGTAGTCCCATGTCAATTTTAAGCAAGAGAAGACCATAGCTCTGCCACAGGAGGATAATATTATACAATTTCTTAAGACAGCAATTATAACTATCTTACCAAAAATTACACTGTCAATAGATAAATGATAGTATTTTCCATTTAACAGCATTCCTTAAAAGACAACATTTAAATAATGAAATCAAGATAGCAAATAATAGATAATATACCACAACATTCCAAGGGTCAGAGGAAAGGTGGTTGTGTTGTGAGCAGTATGTATTTCACTCTGCTTGAGAAGAATAACCTATTTGTTAAGTGGGTAGTGCAAGGTTTGTGTGATGGCATCTATTCATTTCCTGCATTGTAAATGGTGGGATAGCTTACTAAATTGATTTTTGAAATCAGGTTTTAGATGTACTGCAAATGTGTATCCGTATTCTACTCTGTGAGCTCATTCTGGAGCACTGGGAGGATGGCAATACAAATGTACTGCCTGAGTTGTGGTTATAGTCTGGGGCATTCTGCTTGCACAGGACAAACACAGGCAGAATGCCAGAGGGCACAAAAGGGAATGTGTAGAGCAAAATCAATTATACCTCTTCTATAAAGATAAAGGGTATACTTTTCCTTGCACTTGTCATCAGACACCAGGAGGTTGGCCAATGATCCCTCCCCCATTTAACTGTCCTGGTCTGTATTCTGTCTGCCTCCTTTACAATCACATGACTGGGGAAAGGCTTCTTGAATCCTCACCCCAGCTCATGAACCATGCAGGTGCAGCCAGAACTGAGCCCTAATTATTATTATTTATATCACAACAGAATCCAGAGGCTTCAGCTGAGATCAGGGCCCTGCTGTGCTAAGCACTGTACAAACACATAGCTAGAGACAGTTCCTGACCCATAATTTAAATAGACAAGCCAGACACAAGGTGAATTTTACCAATGAGGAGCAAAGGCACAGCGAGTTTTCATGACTTCTCCAAGGTCATACAGGGAATCTGTGATAGAGCCAGAAAATTGAAGTGCATATCCAGTCTAGTGCCTAAATCACAAGACCGTCCTTCCTCTCAATCCCTGAGAGAAGTGTTGTCATAAACAGACAGTTAAGGGTTAATGTCTTTTTTACCTATAAAGGGTTAAGAAGCTCAGTGAACCTGGCTGACGCCTGACCAGAAGACCAATAGGGGGAGATGATACTTTCAAATCTTGGTGGAGGGAAGTCTTTGTTTGTGCTTTTTGTTTTGTTCGTTGTTCACTCTCGGGACTGAGAGGAACAAGACGTACACCCAGACTTCTCCAGATCTTTCTGAATCAGTCTTTCATGTTTCCAAATAGTAAGTAATAGCAGGCAAGGCTGATTAGTCTTATGTTTGTTTTCTCAACTCGTAAATGTGTCTTTCTGCTGGAAGGATTTTTACCTCTGTTTGCTGTAACTTTGAATCTCAGGCTAGGGGGGGAAGTCCCTCTAGTCTATATGAATCTGAGTACCCTGTAAAGCATTTTCTATCCTCATTTTACAGAGATAATTTTTACCTTTTCTTTCTTTAATTAAAAGTTTTCTTTTAAGAACCTGATTGATTTTTCCTTGTTTTAGAATCCAAGGGATTGAGTCTAAACTCACCAGGGGTTGGTGAGGGGAAAAGGAGAGGAGAAGGTTAATTCCTCTTTGTTTTAAGATCCAAGGAGTTTGGATCGGTGTGAAGCTTCCCAAGGCAACCCAGGGAGGGGAAAGTCTAGGGGGGGAGGGAGGGGGAATGGTTTATTTCTCCTTGTTTTAAGACCCAAGGGGTTTGGGTCTTGGGTTCTCCAGGGAAGGTTTTGGAGGAACAGAGGGTGTGCCAGACACAGACTTCTGGCTGGTGGCAGCGTACCAAATTTAAGCTAGTAATTAAGCTTAAAAGTAATCATGCAGGTCCCCACTTTTTGGACGCTAAAGTTCAAAGTGGGGGAAAAAACCTTGACAAGTGGGAACATTTGATATACCCTAAGTTTGCTGGAAATGTTTAAAGGAGACTCAAAAAACAATTAAATATAGCAAATGGTGCATGGAATCAAATATTTGATTGAATTACATCTTCAAAGACTTGAAACAAAGTCAAAGAGTGGGATGAATGGAGCTGAAACCAGCAATACAGAAGTGCTCCCAACTGGCATACATGGTACATGCTTTCCTTCAGCAGGAAATTGAAGGGTTTTCTTTATAAAGTATACAAAATAGGCTTGGGTAAATAGCCCTTTGAAAGTGAGCAAAGGGAGAAATTAGTAACTGATGATGCTCTTTAAAACACTTTAGAATCCTCTAAGGTACATTTACTGGCAGCATGAAGTCATCTACTTACCATTAGATATTCTTCTGGATGCTATGATCTACATCCCTACAATGGGTTGGTTTAGTAGGAGCTCTGCTGCTGTTTGCTAAATTTAGGAAATTCCTCTGAAATCTGATTGCTTATGGCTAATAAATTTAGAAAGAGGGAATCTAGTTCAGAATGCACTTCAACATGAGATCTTTCTGTTGGATCATCTTTAAAACTTCCTCTTCTGAACCAGGATTATAGAAAGAAAGGTTCTTTGTTATGCAAATATGGGCTTGTATACAGGCATTGGAAAAATGGGCACCTTAGGGGCCCAGCGGAAATCCACTGAAGGATGGCAGGGGAAGACCCAGCAGCAGCACCACCTCGACCCCAGTCCCAACAGTGCTGGGGAGAAAATGGATTGAATAAAAAATTTTAAAGTTAAATTAACTCTCTCTGATGCTTTTTCACCACAAAAAAGGAACAGCGAAAACTAGAAAAGTTGCATACTGATTAGGCGGACTGCATATTCGGAGCTGAAGATCTCACTGTAAAGTCATTGAGCCAATGAAAGAATGACAACCAACTCTGAACAATCCAGAAAGAGGTATGGTTCCTATACTTCCATTGAAATAGGAAGAAAGGTATAAAAATACTCTGAACTGAGCCTCACATACACCCTCACTGATTCCATAGACAGCACAAATTTTACAATTCATCCTGTCCATCTCTACAAATGAACTGCCACAAACAGGTAAGAAAAATATAGAAATCAAGAAGAAACCAGCCCAGTGAAAATCTTCCTAAAACTTTGACAGGGACTGATGAGAGAAAGTTAACTAAGATTGCCAGGGGATTATTCAAAGTCTTGTAATGATTTTATTGGTTTATGAAACTGCTGTATAACTTAAAAAAACTAAAAGTTTTTTCTGTTAATCACCAGGTGTTTTAACCATGTATTCCTGGAGAGTAGACAAAGTCTAGAAATTGGTACACAATAAGCTTTGGCTGGATTTAAAACTCTTAATATTGATAATTGGCACATAAAAGAACATAGGCGATTAAAATAGTGTGAGCCATACTCCTGAGTTGTCAAATTAAAAAAACAAACAGCTGGACTACTTCTTGCTTCCCCAAACTAAATATTTTTACTGTTTTTTAATAACATTACTTGGGATCCCACAATGAAAAAAATTCCCTCTTTCTACCCCACACCGCAGGTGGAAGGGGCAGAATGGGGCCGGACTGCAGGCAGAAGGAGTGGAGAGGGGCCCCTCCACTTGCCCTTGTCCAGAGCCCTACGAAACCTTAATCCATCTCTGCCGATGACAGATGTAGTTAAGCCAACCTAACGCTTGGTGTAGACAGCAATAGGTTGAGACAAAAATTCTGTCAGCCTAGCTACTGCCTCTTAGGGAGGGGATTGCATACAGTAATGGAAGTACCCCTCTCGTTGCTGTAGGAGTTATCTACATTGAAGCCACTGTAGTGTTTTAAGTGTAGACATGGCCAAAGACATTTCATTTTGCCTTCACAGCAATATGGTAGCAACACAGAATAATCTGTCATATATTAAGAAAACTTATGAATGAGTAGTGTACATTTAAGTAGATAAACAAAAGTTAGTAACACCAGTGTTCTCTAGTCTGAAGTATCTATTCTACCTGGTGAAGGTTGGTCTATTTGGAAGGCACCAAATACATTTTCCCAGATGATCCCAAGAAATTAATGGATTTTGAAACTCAAATCCTATCCTCTCTTGAACATTCCTGTGACAGGGTCATAGTTCCTGGTGGTCAGCCCACTTATCACAGGGTTTAGCCCTTTAAGATTTTGAAAGGTGCAATATCTATATATACATAAACACACAGTGGATTCTGCTTATTAGAGGCCCCTCATTTGCCAGCAAAAAGTTGCTATTATTCAGCACCTGTCAATAAACAGAAGGCAGGTTTGCAAGGCAGCAACTAGGGAGGGAAGAGCTGGGATGTGCCTTCATTGGCTGCATACTGCAAACTTGCCTGTGGGCAGGGCTGCAGTGGGGACTTGGGGAGCAGACTGCAGCCCAGATGCCAGGGCTTTTCATGGAGACTGGGGGCACTGGGAGCCTTCAGAGCTGCATGTAACCTCTCTCTGTGGGTCAGGGCCCAGCATGCCCCAGGGCTTCCTTCCCTATGTGAAGTCCCCTAGCAGGGCACAATCAAGAGACCACAGGGAGAGGTACCGTGCAGCTCCAGCACCTGGGCTGCAGGGCCCGCCCTCCACTAACATTTTGCCCACAGCCTTCCCTCCGAACCCACAGCCCCTTTCCTCCTCTGTGTTCCCAGTGTGCAGGCAAGTTTGAAGGGTTGCACGTAGAAAGATGTTCTGGGTTGGGCTGAGCACTAGGTGCAGGCAGTTTGCGGGGCTGCAGCCAGAGAAGCCATGTCTCAGCATTTCCTTCTATGGTTTCAGCCTCACAAACCTGCCTGCAAGAGGTGGTTGGCATGCCCCAGTGCTTCTTTTTGGGGCTGCAATCCCCACAAACCTGTCTGCAGGTGGAGACTTTCTTCCTAAAAATTTTACTAATATGCGGCATGCCATTGCCAGTATCCAGATCCCATTAACATTAAGAGTCAATTGGACAGGATAAGTTACCAACAAAATATTGCTATTACAGTAGAATATCAGAGTTATGAACATTAGAGTTATGAACTGACTAGTCAACCACACACCTCATTTGGAACTGGAAGTACGCAGTCAGGCAGTAGCAGAGACTATATATATATTGTCAGTTCATATATATACATATGTGCAGAGAGGGAGAGAGTACAGTACTTTGTTAAATGTAAACTACTAAAAAATAAAGGGAAAATTAAAAAAAAATTGACAAGATAAGGAAACTGTTTCCATGCTTCTTTAATTTAAATTAAGATGGTTAAAAGCAGCATTTTTCTTCTGCATTGTGAAGTTTCAAAGCCCTATTAAGTCAGAGTTTATTTGTAAATGTTTGAAAGAACAACCATAACATTTTGTTCAGAGTTAGGAATATTTCAGAGTTAAGAACAACCGCCATTCCCGATGTGTTTGTAACTCTGAGGTTCTACTGCAACTGGAAGTTATTAATATCTGGATTGTAATTTAGTGGATTCTATGCTCTCTAAACATGCACACACACACGACCTACAGGACACAGATAGAAAGGAAATGGTCCTGATAATAAGCAGTGCTTGGGAGGAAATCCTATCATTGTGTCTTTAAGAGTGCAGAACCAGGAGCCTTTTAGAGAGGGCAGGGTCAGACTCCCCTCTCACCCAACCAACTGGGGATGAGCTGGGTGAAAGGGACCAGCATATATACTGCCTCCTTCCTCATAGCAGGGCAGACACCAGCAGGAGAAGGCTGGCCAGCTGAATATTATGAGTTTGAGGGAGAAAAGGGGCCAGCTGAGGGAGAAGCTGGCTAAGTCTCTTTAGTTCCAAAAAGAAGAACTGGAGACTTTTTTTTTTTGAGAGATTGACCATTTGAAACACCACCTCAGATCTGGGATGCAGACTTGGGGTGGGGGTGGGGGTTCCTTGAGCTTGAGGACTCAGAGCAGAGTGTCCTCGGGCAACTAAAATGTGAGAAATGATGTAAAGAATTATGTAATCCAAATATAACCTTTCATGTTTTTATTAATATTAATACTTCGCACTTACACAGCTCTTTACATGATCAAAGTGCTGTACAAACATTAACAAATCCCCACAGCAACTCCTCTGAGATAGGTGAGTTAACATTACTATTCTGACTTTACAGATGAGAAGCTGAGGTAAAGAGGTTAAATTATTGGTCCCAGGCTGCAGTGAGACATGGTTACAACTCAGGAGGAATTCCTGGTTCCCATTACTATATTCAGATTAGAGCTGGATGAACCACTGATTTTCTTTCTTTCTTTTTTCTTGGGGTGGGACAGTATGCTGGCAGTTCTGAAAAAAATAAAACTAAATAAAATATGATGTGGGTTGAACTGAATCTGAAATTTTTCAGAATTTTGAGGAAATTCAAAAGGGCTACTTTCGGTCTTTTCCAGAGCAGGGATTTGAACATATGTCTCCTCCCTCCCAGGTGAGTGCCCGATCCTCAGGGTTAATTGTTACTGAGGCAATAGTAGTACTGCTTCTCCTTGTCTGGCTGTTTTGCGACTGGCCAAAACTATTCAACTCACATTTGTGAATAGTTTGGGGTCAACCAAAACTGCATTTTTTTGGTCAAATAATCCAAATAAACAGAATATTTCATGCAATTGTACTTCGGACCACACCTGCCCTTTGTATCTTCCTTAGGGAATTAGATGGTGTCTCTTTAAGAATAGGACAGACATTTGGTTGCTGTCAGATAATGTACTGTACCTATGTAAGGCTATGTCTACACTAGCATTTTTGTTAAATTTTTGCAAAACTTTTGTTGGACAGGGTCTTGAAAAAACACCCCCTTATATGGCAAAAGTTTCACTGACAAAAGCGCCAATGTGGACGGTGCTATGTTTATGGGAGAGCGTCTCCCGCTAACATAGCCACCGCTGATCATTGGAGTTGGTTAATTATGTGGATGGCAAAGCTCTCTCCTGCTGGCAGAGTGGCTACACAGGAGACCTTACCATGGCGCAGCTGTAGCGTCTGTAGTGTAGACATAGCCTAAATCATAGCAGGGTGTGCACAAACACCTCCCAAGAAACAAGGATATGATGCAGGTAAGATCTATGATTTTCTCTGTCTTTTATATTTCTCTCTACAGCTGTGAATACACTCTGCAAGAGAATGCAGGAATAATTCATTGTTATAGTCTAAAAAGAGATAATTATTTTAAATATATTTTTGAAATCTGAACATTCATTTTGTGATGAGCATGTTGAATTCCAGCTATGCCACCATTTGATGGCTTTAAGAAGTAATTCAACCCAGCAGTGTGATGCACAATCTGATTGCTTTTCAGTGTGCTACATTTGTATGAGGGTTTATTTTGCACTGGCTTGTGTATGTTTTGCATTTTTAACAAATAGGACCATTACTGTTCACTTGTACATGAGAATGCTTAAAAAGCCCCAAAATAATCAGCCGTATTTTTGCTCATAGTTTGAGTTTAGTAAGTTGCTTTCTTGAAAGATTCTGGTGAATAGAGAGAGGAAGAATGAATGAGCTCTTCCTGTTATTTCTTAGGCACCAGCTAAATTAAGTAAATTCACACTAGTGTAACTATATTGTTGTAGTTACACAGGTGCGACTCTCTAGTAACAAGGATGTGGCTGGTTTCAGAGTGGTAGCTGTATTAGTCTGTATCAGCAAAAACAACGAGGAGTCCTTGTGGTACCTTAGGGACTAACAAATTTATTTGGGCATAAGTTTTCGTGGGCTAAAATCCACTTCATCAGATGCAAGGAGTGGAAAATACAGGAGCAGGTATAAATACACAGCATATGAAAAGATAAGAGTTGCCTTACCAAGTGGGAGGTCAGTCCAAAGAGACAATTCAATTAACAGTAAGATACCAAGAGAGGAAAAATCACTTTTGAAGTGGTAATGAGAATGACCCATTACCAACAGAAGACAAGAAGGTTGGAGTAACAGTAGGGGAAAATTAGTGTGGAGGAAATCAGGTTTTGTAATGACCCAACCACTCCCAGTCTTTATTCAGGCCTAATTTGATGGTGTCCAGTTTGCAAATTAATTCCAGTTCTGCAGTTTCACGTTGGAGTCTGTTTTCAAAGTTTTTTTTTTGTAGAAGAATTGCCACTTTTAGGTCTGTTATTGAGTGACCAGGGAGATTGAAGTGTTCTCCTACTGTTTTTTTGAATGTTATAATTCCTGATGTAAAATTTGTGTCCATTTATTCTTTTGCATAGAGACTGTCCAGTTTGGACAATGTACATGGCAGAGGGGCATTGCTGGCACATGATAGCATATATCACATTGGCAGACATGCAAGTGACTAAGCCCCTGATGGTGTGGCTGATGCGGTTAGGTCCTATGGTGATGTCCGTTGAACAGATATGTGGACAGAGTTGGCACTGGGGTTTGTTGCTGGGTTTGGTTCCTGGGTTGGTGTTTTTGTTATGTGGTGTGTAGTTGCTGGTGAGTATTTGCTTCAGGTTGAGGGGCTGTCTGTAAGCGAGAACTGACCTGTCTCCCAGGGTCTGTGAGAGTGAGGGATCGTCCTTCAGGATAGGTTGTAGATCCTTGATGGTGCACTAGAGAGGTTTTAGTTGGAGGCTGTAGGCGATGGCTAGGGCATTCTGTTACTTTCTTTGTTGGGCCTGTCTTGTAGTAGGTGACTTCTGGGTACCCTTCTGGCTCTGTCAATCTGTTTCTTCACTTCACCAGGTGGGTATGGTAGTTTTAAGAATGCTTGATAGAGATTCTGTAGGTGTTTGTCTCAGTCTGAGGGATGGAGCAAATGCGGTTGTATCTTAGAGCTTGGCTGTAGATAATGAATCACGTGATGTGGTCTGGATGAAAGCTGGAGGCATGTAGGTAAGTATAGTAGTCAGTGGGTTCCTGGTATAGAGTGGTGTTTACGTGACCATCGCTTATTAGCACAGTGGTGTCTAGGAAGTGGACCTCTTGTGTGGACTGGTCCAGGCTGAGGTTGATGGTGAGGTGGAAATTGTTGAAATCCTGGTGGAATTCCTCAAGGGCCTCCTTCCCATGGGTCCAGATGATGAAGATATCATCAATGTAGCGCAAGTAGAGGAGGGGTGCTAGGAGATGATAGCTGAGGAAGCGTTGTTCTAAGTCAGCCATAAAAATGTTGGCATACTGTGGGGCCTTGCAGCATGTAGCTGTGCTGCACCAGGACAAATTGAGTCTTACACTGGAATAGCTTAATATGGTCACTTACCAGAGTAAGCTGCACTGGTGTAAGCCTTGCTTTTCACAGGTGCTGCTCATGTACATTAGGGTTTGCCCCTGTGCAACTACACTGATGTAGTTACATTGTTGCGAATTTCTTTAATATAGAACAGGACATAATGTATCTCTCTCTCCTTCCACCCTAGTGAATGACAGAGCCAATGGAGGCACTAGTTAAGGCACTAGAGGAGGGACCTGATTTTCTATTGCCCAGAGCTTGGTGTAGTCACTTATGTCAGTGCAGTGGGTGTACAATAGCACCTTTCTGACTTGGTAGCATTTTACACCCATTTTGCACTGGTGTAATGACTTCACAAGAGGCAGAGTAATGGAGATTCTCAAGTCCTGGGCCTCAGAAAACTTGGGTTTAGTTCTAAGCTTTGCTACAGACTTCAAGTGGCATCTGGCAAGTCCCCAATCTCTTCAGTTTCCCACCTGGAAAATGGAGGTAGTATTTCCTTGCCTCTGAAGTGGAATTAGGATAAGGTCATTAATGTTTGGGGTGCTGAGTTGATGTGGCCATTAAAGTAGAGAGGTTGGAATAAGAAGAGCTGCTGCCAGAGACTGATATGAAGACCTGTTCAGAGGAATAAAAGGTGAGAAGAAAAGCAACAAATGCAAGGAATATGTGAATTGAGATATTTTTAACCAGAAGCACTGCAGCAGCATTGATCAGAACGGCTTATCTTCAGAATTTAGTTTCTTTCATTTTATTCAAACCAAGAAAGCAAACTTTAAATGTTGCAAAAGTGTCCTGAATGTTTTTTCCACCATAATCTGGTATGGCTCAAGGTTATGATGATCAAGAAATTTCCACTCTTGCTGTGAACATTTTTTTTAAACTTCTGGGGTGCTTATAAAATTATAGTGTGAAAGGACTGATCTCCTATGGGACAGCATCTAACACTGTGTGTGACTCAGGGAAACCTTAGGTGTTTGGTTGCAGAGTTGTGTTCATCAAAAGATGGCTAATTGCTGTTTATCAATACCAAATTCTGAATTCCCAAAGTGTGAATATGCTCCATTACTTGCCAGTTGCAAAGTTACTCCTGAACGATTTGTACCATGTGTATATAATCTGCATAATTATAGTTGGTGCTTGGCCAATTTGCTACAGGCCATATTGTGCCACCCTTGTTTAGGCAGAATTTATGGATTTCAGTGGATAATTGTAATAAGATTATTATAATAAATCCTAAAAGACCAAAAAGCTTGATAGAAAAACTTTACTTTTTGTAGCATGTTGTATACAACTTACTCTCTGCAGGCTGGATTGGAATTCAGCTCTAGATATGACACAGGATATAAATTGGCAACTATTTTAAAAATGATTTTTTTTCTCTTATCTCTTAGGATTTTTTTCTCTTTTAATTGAGAATAGGAAGGTTCAAATCCCCTTTTTGTGATAGACCTCTGCAGACGTGTTCCAGCCAATGTTCTGTATAGTTAGTTTGGTTATTCTATAATGCAGATTAATTGGCAATAAGTTTTAATTTAGTATATTGATACTGGAATTTATTGAGGTTTTTTTAAATTGCAAACTATGGTCGGATGCCATCATTTGTCAGGAATGGGCTTAAGAAGCATTTTTCTAATAAGCAAGTTCCCCAACACTGAAGATACTTTGCATCTAATATTAGTACACTGATTCCATGCATGTTAAAGGAAGAGATGTCATTATGATTAATTCATATCTGTCAGATTAAGCATAAGAGTCTAGAGGATTATAACTTGGAAGGAATGCATAGTAAATGTGTTGTAAAAATGCATTTTTATTTTAAACAGATCCTGGAAAAATACCAAGGATGGTTTCAGCTAGTTTTGGTTTATAAAAATATAACAGTGTTATTTAGAAGAAATTTTTTTTTCTCCTTAACCTGATGACCATTATGCCTTTATTCCCTTAACCATTTACAGAGTTAACAGGAGATTGTTATATTAACTATGCTTGCCAGTCTCAGGGAGCATCACTGTGACAAAAAGGAACTAGTTTTCTAAATTATTCCTTGCCAGTCCTCCTGATATAAATTTCTTCCACAACAGATCCAAGGGTGTGAGACTTCTAGACATAGTTCACCAAGAGGATTAGTCCAAAAGGGGACAGGAGCCAATACAGATCCATCAGATCCTGGCATACTGAGCTTTATGGTAGTTGAACCCTGGAACATACAGATAATAGGTGGAAGATTATGCTGAACATCCAGGGTCCCTGATCTGGATATGAATATATGTCTGTGACATTATCTGATTAAAGTATGACCATGTAAACCATTGTTGCTACCACTGTTATATAACTGCAATGAATCTTATACAAAACGTGATGCATATCCAGAAAGGATAAATAACCCAGATTCACCCTTTAGATATGTTAGAAAAGTATATGAATGGTAATTAGGGCCACTCCATGGTAGATAGGCTACAAATTTGAAATGCAAACCTGTACCGTTAGAGAATTGGAGGTGATGTCTGTGTGTAGTTATATCTTGTAGAATGTTAGCCATGTAAACAGACAGTTCCTGTCTGTCACTATAGCTATTGATTCAGAGATCAAAAGGCCATATTGATATTTATATGAACTATAAACATAGTAATATCACTGAATTCGTTTCTCTTTGAAATGTATAGCAAATCATCTGCAAATAGTTGAAAAAAAGGCAATTGCCTTATGGTAATCTATGTATCTAATTACCAGCGAAGCTTAGGAAATAGGTCTACCTCAAAATCCCCATGATTGCCTATTGTTCACCAAAGGACTCCAAGCTGTCAAAGAAGGCATGAGACTGTATAAAAAAGGGCTTGGGTCCTAATCCTTTTTATCTCAGATGTGCTTGATGCTTCATGGAGAGATCTCCAGTCCTCCTCTGAAATCACCCCTAATATGAACATTGAACTATAACTTATGGAATATTTCTTTGCAACTACAAAGCTCACCGTCTCTACTATGAATATGATCACAGAACTGTACTTATGTCTGTAGGTATATTGATCTTTTAACCAATACTCTCTTTTCTTTTTAACTAAATTTTAGTTTCGTTAATAAGAATGGGCTGTAAGCTTGTATTTGGGTAAGATCTGAAATATTATTTAATTGGGAAGTAATGTGTCTGATCCTTTGGGATTGGTAGAATTTTTTTATATGATGAATAAGATTTTCAGTAATCCTCATCATATTTGACTTGGGTATCTGGTTGGAGGCCTAATTGCAGGGTTATACAGGGTAAACTCATAAATTGTTCACAGTTTATAACACTGATAGAGAGATATGCACAGCTGTTGCCCACCCCCGATATTAATGCATACTTCAGGTTAATTAATAAGTAGAAAGTGATTTTGTTAAATACAGAAAGTAGGATTTAAGTGATTCCAAGTAGTGACAGAGAGAACAAAGTGAATTACCAAGGGAAATAAAATAAAACATGCAAATCTAAGCCTAATACAGTAATAAAACTGAATACAGATAAAATCTCGCCCTGAGAGATGTTTCAATAAGTCTCTTTCACAGAGTGGACGCCGTCCTAGTCTGGGCACAATCCTTTCCCCTGGTACAGCCCTCTTTCCAGCTCAGGTGGTAGCTAGGGGATTCCTCATGATGGCTACTGCCTTTGTTCTGTTCCACCCATTTATATATCTTTTGCCTAAGGCAGGAATCCTTTGTCCCTCTCTGGGTTTCCACCCCATCCTTCTCAATGGAAAAACACCGGGTTAAAGTTGGATACCAGTTCAGGTGACATGATCACATGTCACTGTAAGACTTCATCACACACTTGCCAGCGCTCAGGTATACAGGGAAACTTACAAGTAAAACAGAGCCATCTGCAGACAATTGACCTGGTTAATGGGAGTCATCAAGATTCCAAACCAGCATTAATGGCCCACACTTTGCATAATTACAATAGGCCTTCAGAGTTATATTTCATATTTCTAGTTTCAGGTAAAAGAGTGATACATTTATAAAAATAGGATGAACACACTCGGTAGATTATAAGCTTTGTAATGATATGTTACAGGACACCTTTTGCATGAAGCATATTCCAGTTACATTATATTTAACCTCATTAGCATATTTTCATAAAATCATATACAGTGCAAAGTCACATAGATGTCACAATATATTAGAATCTCTACACCTCAGCTCCATCAGAGCTTTGATAGTTAAACATGAAATACTGAAATTTATTTCTCATGGTTACAGCAGTGATTTATTATTGGATGCCATTCTAGTTTATTCTCTTCTGCCGATTTGCATTTCTTGAATTGATGTGCTGTTTCTTTTAGCTGTTTTTAATCATGTAGCCTACTGATTGATCCTTGCAGGCGATGATAAAGTCCATCTCATCAATGATATATCTGTAGTCAAACTATGTATTCATTTATTTTGCTTATTAGTTTGCAGAAGATATTTTATATGTTAAAATAAGCTTATGCTTGATTAGGGTTCAGAGAGGGGTATGTGTCACTCCTCTCTACTCTTAGCAGCATGCAAAGCTGAGACATAAATCCATAGTATTTGATTGTCTTTAATTAGGTTGCTGTAATTGCAGTGTTTACCTCAAATGATTTGAAGATTCAATTTGGATAAGAATTAAAAAAAAAAAGGACGTGACCAAATTCTGTAACACTCATCAGCACTAGCAGCTTGCTGAGAACTGGGGACCCTCATTCAATTTTTGTATACATTTACATAATACTTATCATAAAAAAGTCACTTCACACACAATAATTTGATTGTACTTGTATCTTTCTTAGTAAGTTTTATTTTTAAATGCTTCCTGTCTGAGTTCACCATCAAAGTTCACAGGTGTATAAGTATTACTACTCCTATCATACAGATAGCGATACTGAAGTACAAAGAACTTAAAGCATAAGGACAATATTTTCAAATGTGGGTGAATAAAATTAGACCCTTGCATACATACTTAGGTACTTAATGCTAGATGCACAAAGGGATTTAGGAGCCTAACTGACACTTTAGGTGCTTACATCTGAAATTTAGATCTTCAAAACCCCCGTTTAGTTGCTGCCTAAACTTGTAAGTGCCTACGTTCACTAGGTACCTATATCTCCACTGGTAAATTTCCCTAGGCACCTAAAAATCTGCCAGCATACATGCACACAGTTACCTAAGTCCTGATGTCTGCTACCTGTCTCACATTTGAGCCTTGGTGGGATCTAGTCTGGCCTGTGGGGCTACATGTAGTAGATTGGGCTGAGAGTGGTACCTGCTAAAACCTGTAGCCCTCTGGATGCAGGCAACACAGGATCAAATCCCCCAGCCGCATAACTAGAGGCAGAGATTTAAGCCCCGTTTAATCACAGGGCACCTTTTGTTTAATGATAAAGGGTTTAGGCACCTAACTCCAGGAGCATGTTCATAACTGTGAATCCCAAATGGATATAGGCATGTCCATCCAGCCCAGATTTAGGCACCTAATTCCCTTTGACTGATGAGGCTTAGACTCTACCCCTCTCCTCAGCATTTCCTACTGGATCCCATTCTTCGGGGTGTAATTCTTCCCATGCACTGTATAGGAAGTCTGGGTGCCTAACCTGAGGCAGTGGATTCCATCAAGTAGCATGTGGATTCCATTGTGCAGCAGGCTGTACTTAAAGCGTTCAAGGTAACAAAAGTCCAACTCAGACTGCTATATAAAATTGCTTAGAACAAAGTATAAAAGAGAAACCGAAAAATTGTATTTGTCCAAACACTAAAGGTTTACTGACACAACCCAAAGATTGTGTGGAGATTGTGTCTGGGAAACGAAAAGAAGAATGAAACTAGAAATCAATAGACCAAAGATGGTGTGCTGAAAATTAAGCACTAAAATTAGGAGTGTTCTTATCTGCCTATCACTCTCTTTGGGGTCTTAATAAAAGACTCGGGGGGGGGGAATAAAAGCAACTGGGAAATGGATGGGCTGAAAGAAGCAAGCTTCACCATGGCACTGTTTGACTTTCATCGTCCTGAGTGGACCAGGCTAGAGACAGGAATCCGATGATGCTGCCACTTCCGCTGGCTCTAGCTAATTCCAGATCATTCCCTGGGATGTTAAACTCTGGTTGCTGCTTAAGAGCTTGTGACTAGAGAGTCAGAAAAAACATTGCTTTAAACAGCCCCATGCTGGTACACATTTGCCAGGTCTAAAAGTGCTTAATAAACCCAGGTACTGGGTCTGTGCTTCTCCAACATCAAGGCTACAAATGAATGTCACTCCAGAGATAGAAGTGAGACTTTCTATTTGTTGCTGTTCTTTTCTCCCTTCTTTTGTGTATGTTTGTTTTGTTGTGTTTTCAAGGAAACAACATTGAACTTTAACAACAGCAAAAAGAGCTCCAGCCCATCTCAATAAATTTTCTCTTTCCCCCAAAAAGTACAGTTATTACCATCTTTAATGCCATCTAGAACAGTGGCTCGCAGTCTTTCCAAACTACTGTAACTCTTTCAGGAATCTGGTTTGTCTTGCATATCCCCCAATTTTCACCTCACTTAAACTACTTGCTTACAAGATCAGACATAAAAATACAAAATTGTCACAACACCCTATTGCTGAAATATTGCTCACTTTCTCTTTTTTCCACATAATTATAAAATAAATCAATTGGAATAAAAATATTGTACTTACATTTCAGTGTATAGTACAGTGGTGGCCAAACAGTGGTTTGCGAGCCACTTGTGGCTCTTTTACCATTAAAGTGCAGCTCACGGACCCCCCCCACCGCAACTTCTCTCCCATTCTCCACCTACCACACTGGGTGGATGGGAGCTTGGGACCTCCTGCCTTGCAGCAGAGGGTAGGGTAGGGGCTTCTGCTCAGGGGAGGGGCGGTGGTGGTCTTGGGTCTTTAGCCCCATAGGGCACACCTGTCGGGGCTCGGGCTTCAGCAGAAGCAGGGCTGAAGCCCCGAGCTCTGTCAGTTGTGCCCCGGCTCTTGGACTTTTAAATATTGTCATCTGTGGCTCGGCGGGTCAGTAGGTTTGGCCACTCCTGGTATATAAAGCAGAATAAACAAGTCATTAACTGTATGAAATTTTAGTTTATACTGAATTCACTCATGATTTTTATATAGCCTGTTATAAAACTAGACAAGTATCTAGATGAGTTGATGCACCCCTTGGAAGACTTCAGTGTACCCCCAGGGGCACGCATATCACTGGTAGAGAATCACTGGTCTAAAAGACTGTCAGATGGGGTTCCTTATGAAAACTCTGCAGCTAATGGAGAAAGGGATATTGTTACAATGAAAACTTTACATCATACTTTTACCTGTTCTTCCTTCTTCATCTGTATCTTGAATAAAAGGCTTAATTAAACCCTTAATGGGTTGTGTGTCTTTGGACTGATAAAACAGAGATCTCTGTATTTGAACCTCCAAGTCATGTGGAACTGTTTAGTGCTGTAGAGTAGGAGGTTGATGTTAACACCTTTGTCAGTTTGGGCCCATTAATTCCATTGAAATGAACACAATAGGACTCACGTCCTCTTTGTAGATCTTCAAGCCCCTAAATATTTTTTCAGAGGTGCTATGCACCTGCATTTTCCATTGATCTCAACAGGAGTTGGGGAGCTCTGAAAATCAGGACCTACATATTTCAAATGTCAAAAAGTGAAGGCCCCCAAATTAGAATATACTGTTGAAAATGAGGTCTGAGTTGCTCATTCAAGATCACACATTAAAACCTGGAATAAAACATGGGTAACCTGAGTCTCCAGCCTTTTCTTTATCCACTGAACCAAGTGGCTTCCCTAAAGAATGGTAATTTTACACAAGCGTACACCATGATTTCCATATTATTCTCTGTTTACTAGTTACACTGTTTAAATATGCTCTAGGTAAATCTCAGCATCAAGATCAGAGGTCAGTTGAACATTTATCGTTCATAGTCTTATTGCTGATGGTGACATCAGACCTAGAGTACAACACAGAACCTGGCTGACTGATACATTTAGGCTACTCAGCACATCAAGGACTCAGAAATAACAGATCTAAGACAGAGGAAATGTTCAATTTCCATTCTGGGTTTAAATGCAAGAATCTCCCTCAATACTAAGTTGTTCCATTGTATGTATTTAATCTGTGGCTTCAGAGAGGATTTCAGCTTGGCCATCATGTTACTTTGTAGGGCTCCAGACATGGTAGGAGTTGACTGAAACACCATCTGATAAAATAATGAAGTTGAGAAGCCATCACCATCTTGGTAGTTTTTAGCATCTGTGTGAACCAAGCATCTGATCTAATGGCACCAAATCTCCTATCCAATCTCTCCAATTAAGTTTTGTCACAGGTAATTTCTGGACCCCACAAAGAGATGACCACACTGTGGATCGGATCAATGGGATGGATGTGGACATAAGAACTATCCTTCTATTCTGCACTGTCTATATCAGATGGAAACAAAAATTATCCCGGCAAGAAGAAATTATTACCATGATCTGCCACCAAAAACTCAGACACTGCCAAATTCAGAGATTCACTTACAGCAAACTCTACCCAGTCAAGAGTGTAAGAAGAAGTATAAATGAAATACTACAGCCACTGACACAGAAGCAACACTTTCACACCATCACCTAAACAGATCACCATAGTTTTCAGACAGACCACTAGATTTAAATTCATCCAGATTTATTCAAAACAGAGCTCTGAGACAATGGTAGTTGCACTAGAGATACATATGTCAATAGACATCACACTTTAGTGAAAAAATTCCATCAATAGATGATATAGGCATTATATATGTAGGTTACCTAAGCAGCAAAGTAGTTGAACAAATATAGAAGAAGTATTTTAAATGTGGCAAGAGGCTTACAAAATTGCCAACAGTTAAGTAGTGTACATATGACAATCACTGCAAAAAGATTTGAAGACAACTTTTTTTAAAACAATCTTCACTGCAGTTGTTAACAACTCCAGACGCATTATTTAACCACAATATTTTAAAGCAATTAATGTTTTGTCACATAACTCATAGGTCACCCCTAATAAGGTTGTCAAGGTTCCTTCCCCACTCTGAACTTTAGGGTACAAATGTGGGGACCTGCATGGACACTTCTAAGCTTAATTACTAGCTTAGATCTGGTACACTGCCACCATCCAGAAGTCAGTGTCTGGAGCACTTCCTGTCCCCCTAAAACTCTCTCCTCCCTGGGTGGCCTTAAGGAACTTCACCAATTCCCTGGTGAACACAGATCCAAACCCCTTGGATCTTAAAACAAGAAGAAATTAACCATCCTCCCTCCTTTCCCCCACCAGTCCCTGGTGAGTCCAGATCCAATCCCCTTGGATCTTAAAACAAGGAAAAATCAATCAGATTCTTAAAAAGAAAGCTTTTAATTAAAGAAGAGAGGTAAAAATCATCTCTGTAAAATCAGGATGGAAAATACTTTACAGGGTAATCAAATTTGTATAGCCCAGAGGAACCCCCTCTAGCCTTAAGTTCAAAGTTACAGGAAACAGAGGTAAAATCCTCTCAGCAAAAAAAAAGACATTTACAAGTTGAGAAAACAAAAATAAAAGTAATCCACCTTGCCTGGCTGTTACTTACAATTTTGAAACACGAGAGACTGGTTTAGAAAGATTTTGAGAGCCTGGACTGACGTCTGGTCCCTCTTAGTCCCAAGAGCGAACAACCCCCAAACAAAGAGCACAAACAAAGACTTCCCTCCACCAAGATTTGAAAGCATCTTGCCCCCCTATAGGTCCTCTGGTCAGGTGTCAGCCAGGTTTACTGAGCTTCTTAACCCTTTACAGGTAAAAGAGACATTAACCCTTAACTATCTGTTTATGACAAAGGTCATGTGAATTCATAAGTATTGTGTGAATAATGTGAACAGCTATTAAATAGAACAATCCATTGATTTCAATCTCTTTCTGTTCTATTGTGGTTTTTATGTTAAAATCTCAGCTCTTGATGGGTAGCCATTAGAATGAATTTCTTTACCTCTGAAATATTTGAGCATCTTAACATTTTATTTGTGTGCCTTATTTAAAGCAAGGAGGGAGAGGAGGGGAAGGGGGAACTTTACAACAGATAGTGCCTGACATATGTATTACGCTTAACAGGTGTATTAAGATACAGCTAATCAGAACAAGTTTTTCCTCTTCAGTTAAGCATGAGCTGCATATTCCTGTGTTTGTTTATACCCTTATGGAGGACAAGAAAGCCATCAAGATGTCAATTGGCTGTTAGATTCGTACAGAGAAGTGTATGTTCTGAACACAGGACATTATCACAGTTGGACACCAAAGCCTATTGTCAATGATGCGAGAAAGGGAATCAAGAAGAATATGTTTAGTTCATCAAAAAGATGAGAATTTCCATGTGGTTAATGTGTTCTGTTTGTTATTGCCAAAGCCAAACAAACTCCGAGAGCATCACAAATCTATAATAAAAATGAAATCTTTAGTGCAGCCTGGTCAGAGATTATGATCTTTATCAAATTTTCTTTCTCATTTAAACCCTGTATCAGAGGAATTCTGGAACAGAGCAATATCAGTACTTTTCCATTTGTGATTTTTTTTTAAATTAAAAACTCAGTCTGGTTATAATTTATATTGCAGAAGGCCAATAATTCTTCTAACATAAAAGAAAAACTGAACTCAGCACATCTTTATTGTCCATGAATTTTCGGATGCCCTTTTCTTAAGGAAGAGCTTGGAAGGTAGAGTGGTATAACAAATTATTAAATTGATCAAAAAGTTCTATTTAATGTAGGCAGCTGCTGAGGAAATCAGAAGTTGTACAGTGGATCATTTCTGATTTTTCCATCCAGGCTTTTGCTTTAGAATCCAGCAGAGGAAAGGAAACACACCGAGCCAAGTTGTGCAGTCTGATATCCCATGAGAGAAATTAATTTGGCCTATTAACATCAATGATGTTCCAGGAGTATGAGCCAGTGCACAATTAAGTGCATTTGTAGCTAGACACTTTTTAAAAAATGTACTATTTTCATACATAAAGTTACAACAAGACAAAGGGCCAAAAATCAGCTCTGTTCTAACTCCATTGATTTATTTTTAGAAGGTTGCTCTGAACACCATAGCATCCATATGACCAACATACTTACAGTTGTTTATATATAGTCACACTAATGTAAGGAGCTGATAGCTTTTCTGTGATAAACTCTCTCACTGATAAGTTAAACATGCATTTCTCTGTGTGGTAGAAGTGGGGATCATTCTTATTCCATCTTGGAATGAGTTCACTAGTGTTGTCCCACTCTTGTGAAAGCTATGTCTCCAGTAGCTGAGTCTCCCCCTGTCTGTGTATAGATTTTTTTTTTCCAGAGGAACAAAGTTGTCATGTGGAGTTATCATAGGAGAGGAGATATCTCAGGTAGCTAATGCCATTACTGTACAGGGCTATGAAAATCAGTCTCTGTGCAATGGGAGCAGTTCACAGAGACCTGCTCAGTGTCTGAGAGGATTAGGAATAGTCCTCTGGCCAGTCATAGCTGGTACTTCTTGCCACTGGGGTTATTTGAGTGCCTAGTCACACTGAAGAATCTAAGACAACCCCAACACTGGATGTTAGTGAAGTCACACCAGGAATGAATGTGGCCTATTGTTGTTAACTATATTTCTAAAGGTGATAATGTAATGTTGACTAAAATGTCTTTCTAATGTAATAATACAATCTTGACTACAAAGTGGAAATTTTATAGCTAGATGCTCTTTTTATGGCCCTACTAATAACTATATTACTTTAGTACAGAAAGCGTATACATTGGGGCAAATTCTGGTCCCACTGAAGTCATTGGCAAAACTCCTTTTGGTGTCAGTGGAACCACAATTTGACTCGGCCAAATGACTTAAGAGCCAGTCTTTCATAAGAAAGTGCACAATTTTACTCTCAGCACTTCCAATGACATCAATAGGCCTACTCAGATGATAAAATTATTCATGTGCATGTTTGCAGTACCGGGGCCTAAATCTTTACATTGAAAAGGCACATTGTCATGCACTAGGGACTAGATAATGCAGGCAACTGATAGTGGGGTACAGAGCTTTACATCTTTGGATCATTCATTCACAACCGATGCACGTCTGACCAGTGTGAAATAAAATGATGATCTCAGTCCTGTTTCTATAGGACAGGGCTTTGCAGTCCAAAAATCACTACTACAGTTTAGCACCCTTGTTGGCAGTCTCATTAGAGAACAAGTATTGATTCAGTGTGCTGCCTGATGCACCATCTTGTCAGGATCCCAACACAGGCAGTCAGGAGAAAAGGTCAGAACAGGAGCAAATCTGAGGGAGGGAGTATCAGAGGAGGGCACAATCAGGTTCCAGGCCAGGGTTAATACCAGGGATCAGAGTCTGAGTTGCATTTCAGGGTCTGAGTCAGAAAGTGAGGTCTAAATCAAGCAGAGGTTGAAGCCAGGAGTTCAGGAGCAAGGAATGGTCATGGCAGCTGCAGAGAATCCACACTGTCACTAGGGCACTTTCTGGAATGTGCCTTAGATTTGTATAGAGTGGGGAGCCAATCAGGGCCATGGAGCTGCTGTCTGTCAGACTTCCCACATTCCACAGCCAATTGGAGGCAGTGGAGAACAAGCTGGTTACAGCTTTGGGTGGGTGGCAGCATGGAGATACTAACTACTTAGCAGTTCTGCAGGCCTGGGTTCTAGACATGTGGGGCCATACACATTTCACTCTTGTGAGGTGATCCATACCTACAAGAATTGGGGTGTATTAACCAAACAGTTTACACTAACTGTACCCTTAAGAACTGATAGAGGACTTCAACAGGGTGATGTTAATTTCACACCTGTCAAGGGTATACTTAAAATACAATTTGGTGCTGTTAGTTAGAGCTTATTGGCAAAAGAACTCCTCAGGATGTTCATGAATTTCCTTTATTTTGTGTTGAGGTCATTTTCAGCAGCACAAGCACTTTTCAACCAGTTATACTATCAGCAGATAATGCAATATTCACTAAAAATGAAACATACTAAGTGGAGTACAAAGAAGGCAAAAGACTAGCATGTGTCCAGCAGAAAGAGTCTTCAGTGCTTAATAAAAAGGAAGCCAAAACATCAAATAATGAAAGAAGTTCTTCTGCAGATGTGCTAGTTCTAGCATCTCTATACCTCTCATGTATTTTGGAAAAAGAAAAAGGTTGTGATAGTGCACTCCGGGATTCAAATGGCAACAGCTCTGACATTTAAAAAAAGGCATTTAGCTGAAAGTGCATTAAACAATGTGCAATATGTTCACAAAGTTTAATATCTGAGATATTTGTTCTTTAAAGAATTAAAGCAAACGTATGCACAGTAATGGTAGTATATGCAAAAAGCAATGTAAACAAATAGAACATCTGATTATGCAATGGTGACTAGTACTGAGTTAAGGGAACTAGCCATATTGTCACAGCAAATTCCCAATATTCAAGTGTTTTCTGTCTCCTTTAGAAGTGTTCACTGTGTGCAAATTAGAATCCGGGTGTGTGTAGAATCCATTCAGTTGCACTGTGCATTAGTTTATTTTGGCTATATTATTGAAATTGTTGTAAAAGATGTTGAAAGATGACATCTATGGAAGTCCCAGTTGTTATCAGTGTATCCAGGCAATTTCCTTCACACTGAATGTTCCAAATCTTAACTCTGCTGTAGTGTTTAATGTAATGAAAAGTGAGATCATTTCTATTATCACAAACAACAGAAGGGTGCTGATAGGACCCCTTGGTATTATAATGGCATATTATAATTAGAAAGGTGCCATATTTTTGTATCCCGATATAATTCTGTTATCAGTAAAATGTGGTATCTGGTGTTTCACATTAATGCTTTTCAGCTTCCTTTCAAGCTGGGTACCATCTAATATGTGTCCTGCCTTTAAATTTCAATACTTAGTCCTGTATTGCGTGGTTAATCGTGAAAGTTGTGCTGTATGATGACTTCACACACTGTCCTACGGTATGTCATGCCATGCAATGTGAAGCCTTGTTACTGATTGCCCAAGATGACATGTCATAAGTGTAGCATATTAGAGAGCTAAAATATACAGATTAGGTAGGAGCAACAACTGTCAGGCCTAAGCCTGCTGAAGATCAAAGTGTGACTTAAGATTTGGCAAGTATTTCTAAATTAACTTGTTTATGTTCTAGGATGGAAAATTTCTGTTAAAGCTACAAAAAGGTAACCAGGCTAGAAGTTGTGTAAATTGCTTTCTGGATAAGTGCTAATAGGGTGTCCCCACCTAGGTCGCTGACCAGAATAATAGGAAAATTGAGATAAACAAGAAAGTACCATTATGGACAAGCAAATAGAAGCAAATAGAAAAGTATAGTAGAGAAAACCAACCATGAGATAAGTAGCCAATTGATGTCAGCGTCACCATATATGGGTTATGTATGCTTGATAATTAACCAAAGAAATGGCTAGTAGTGTAAAGGTGTTTGATGTTATTTGGAAGATATATAATGCTTAATGTTGATTGGAAGGATAATGAATATGTTTAAATATAGATCATTGGAGGAGAAATCCATCATGACACCGTCTATGTCCAAGGAGAAGGAAACAGATTTTTTTTCTGCCAGTCTGTTACTATTGCTTGCTTTAATAGTAGTTGTTAACCTCAAGAAATGCTTTTGGTTCAAACAAAGGTTTGAATTAATAACTCTGAGTGTCTCTGTCTGAGTGTGTTACAGTGCACCCAACAAGTATAGCATACTAGAAATCTGCTGCCTCCAAAGCGTGTGTATAACCTTCTGCCAGGTGTGGTCTGCTGTAACAAGGGCCAAGTTCAAATACCTAGGGATCACTTTTAAAAATAACAAACATCACCAACTTAAGGCCCCACCCAGAATTTCTGGGATTGCTAAATAGTTGCCCTGGGCTCCCTTAGTAGACAACACTTCACTCATAAGCCCTGGTCTAGTGTATGGAAACAAGAAAAAAGCATTAGTAGGGAAAAGAGAACATAGAATTAACTTGGGAAAACACAACCATATGACTATATGAATGATAAATAAAACATTTTCTCATGGTAACTTTAGCAGTAGTCCATGAACTCAGCTCCCCACCTGCTGGTGTGAACAGTCAATAGGCAAATGTCCTTTTGTCATCTCACTTCACTCTCCTCCCTCAGCTAAACATCACTTACCATATGGTGTCTGCAGTAACATAGTCCCAAAGTCTTGAGGTACACTTGGGTGAGTATGCCTCCAGTTTCTTGGCATGTGATACCTGGTCCTGTCCTGAGGGCCCACTACTTAACCCAGATACTAGTGATTTAGTGATTGGGTAGAAGGGGCCTCATTAGAGTTTACACAGCTGTATTGCTGCCCTCTGTAGCTTCAGCAAAAAGCCCTCTTTGTTTTGTCTCTTGTCAAAGAGTCCTTTCAATGGTGAAACAGACAGGAACAAGTAGCATTTAAGAGCCTTGAGCTATCTTATAACAACTGGTATACTTCTAGCCACAGGTAGCAACCCTCCTTCCCCCACCCACTTCTCCCCTTTCAGTTCAGTTCCACTACCCAATGAATTCTGAATATATGTACAGTTACGGTGCCTTCCGAAGTGTCACAGGAAGAAAGTTTATGTAAATACAACTCTCTGTAGCCATACTTTCCCCTATTCACCATTAAGAGGGTGGCAGAGATCTCCTTCCCTTCTGGAGCATCTGTCCATTTAGAATTCTAGTTAAATAGCTTATGCAGATGAGACAATTCTATAGCCATTCTGCCCCCTGTTCACTAACTGAGGTGAGCCAAGAGCTCTTTACCTTCTACAGCTTCAGGCCACATGGCTTACACAGGAATCCCCCAAGTCAGAGTGTGGGTAACTGTCTACCCTGTAGATATCACAGTGAAATAACTGTAGAGGCTTTGGGGAAGAAGCCAGGTGGTGTGGAGAGGAACAGGGCAGGATCCAATCCTAGGGTCTCAGCAGGAGGATAACTTCTGTTTAAGTCCAAAAAATGTGTTCTGCTTGTGTGTATATGAGAAGTTGTTCTCATCTGTGCACCTTACAGTGCTTTCACTCTCCTTAGTCAGTGGCAGGAGGAAAACGGAGGCCTCAGAAAAGTGTGTGTGCGTATGGAGAGCTGCTCACCAGTCATAAGACATGTTAAGAATTCTTTAGAGTTTTCCCCTTGCTCCCATCTCCCGGGATGCTGATGGTTAGGTGATGATAAAAGTCTTGTTACTCATTCTTCCATGCAGGGAATGAGTCTCCTGCACAGGGGCTGGAATCCCTAATAAGGGATTCACCCCAACCTCTCATTTCCTACTGTGGTTTAATGTCGAAGTGGGAAGTCTCCCTTCTTTCCTGCAGAGATCAGGGTGACTGAGATGGGATGGACCTTTTAGTCTGGGAACTGCCTTTCTGCCCCAGCTGCTGCCCTCCTGACTACTGCTCTTTTCACTAGCCAAGGGGGAAGGAAAAGAGGATGATCGGCAGGTCACCATCGTTATGTGTGTTATAGTGAAGAAATACATTTGCTATTGGAAATATTGTGTAGAAAATACTGCAAAAAACAGAGAGAAAATTGTATAGTATGATGCAGGAAGTGTTCCTTGTCAGGGGCACCCATTGTTTATAATATTTGTCCATGCTGCAAGGTGGTTTATTCCATGCTATTCTATGAAGCTTATTTATAAAGGGTTTTGGTTTACTGTGTTTCTGCACAGTACATATATACAAATAATGCCAAGCCCAGTGTTTGGAGGGTTTTTTAAAATTTTTATTCTTCAATTTGCCTAGAAGCAGAACAAGAATTGTTTGAAGTGGAAATGGAGATTATATTTGCTGTATTCTGTCACAAGTGAGCAAAAGAAACTGGAAGTGTATAAAATGCTCTATTATTCAGGTGCTTTCAGTTATTTCCCCATAAAACCAAACCACTATAACTGAGTTATTTTCTGAATCAAAACATTGCCTACCTTTGTTCAAGTGAACTAGGAGCATCTTCAGCTTTTATACCTCATATGATTGACTCTGTGCATTTGAAAAGTATATTTAATGTAACACTTTTGGAAAGTAGTCTGAACTATCTAAGAGGATGGCTATCGTCAGTCTGAAGGATTCTAAACTTGTTTAGTCTACATGTAAATTAATATATCAGTTATGTTCTGCTGGCAATATAAAATACTTCATATATAAGCATTGTTATGCTGCTTTTCCATTTCATCCCATATCTCAATGGAAGATAAAATGCACTTAAAATGACCAGAGTTTGATATTTACTGTATGGGGGAATATGACTATGAAAAATTCCTTCAGTTAGTTGCTATCACATTAAGGTCATAGACTAAAAGAGCCTTCCCTCTAGTTTGGTGCCTGTCTTCCTGAGCCCTGATAAACTAAGTCTGGAGTTTAAGCTGCCATAGGGAAAAAGGTTTGTCAGAGCTGAACAGCAAAAACTGATTTCAATGATCTCCTGTCATACGCTAAAAGGGGATAGAGTGTGACCACTGATTTTGCTTACTGGCAACATGTGGCTTTCCTTGAAGCTCTGCAGACTCCGTGGGGTACTTCATTGTTTTCTTGACATTTTGACAAATTTGACTTTAAAGTGCAGTTCTACTCTGAAAAGTAGCTGTGTAAAGTGGTATCATAGTGTTCCATACTTGTCTCTCATGGCTTCCAGAGCAAATGTGCTCTGTTGACCAGTAAAAATGTTTTTCTAACTGCCAGTCCTGCAAACTTAACCTGAGATCTCAACATCAAGCTGAGATTTTACTTCTCATTACTAGTAATAGAGGCCATGAAAGTCAAACTCCGCCCCCAGTGCTGCCAGTACTATGTGGTTGTCTTCAATTTATGCCTTCATTGTCATATACAGCATACACTTAATAGGGTTGCATAGGTGTATCTGATTGGGCCTTTAAACAGAACTTGGCAAATAATTTGTGACTGGACAAGAAAGACTAAAGGTCATTCTGTCTTAGATGTGTTGGCTCTGCAGGGCTAACAGGAGCAGAAGATGGTAGAAGGTTACTTTCTTCCCATAAGTAAGCAGACATGACTTGGAATACATGTGAGGAGAAGACTTGTTGATAAGAAAGTGCTTTTTATTTTTTTAACTGTTCAGAGTAGAACTGCACTTTAAGGTGCACACTTGTCTAACAGCAAGAGAAGTAAACTTGGCACCATTTGATTCCCCTCCACCAGTTTTGATGGTTATCAGTGTTTGTTTAAGATTTCCCCCCTATTTTAAACTCTTTTTTATAGTTGGGGAAGTAGGTAGGATTACAATTAGGGCAATGCTGACAGCAGGGCTGCAGGGGGTTCCCTGGACAGCCAAAGGGCTGAGCCAAAAGGACACAAGGTATGGGGGGAGGCTGCGGTTTTCTTGGGCTGACAGAGCAGAGACCCTGAGCAGGTAGGGTTACCCCTTGGCTGGTATGTGACTGGCCTGGCTGTTGTTTTAATGGACTTGCCAGTTGCCAGAAAAATAATTTAGTCTACCTGGTGTTTTTTTTTTACGTGGCTCTACAGATTGGCATCAGCATCACAATACACGGTGATATCTAGGGTTAAAAATGTCTGTGTCCAGCTAAAGATGCTGCAGTGTTCCCACTTCTGCAGTTTAAATAAGAAAAGGATGTTCTCAATCTTATCTATGTGTGTTGTCTCTCTAGATACTCTAAGTGGCTGTTGTAGGCAATGTTGCAGAGTTGCCTTGTGGTTTAGGGATTGGGATTGTGACCCACTTGCCTCGTGGGGTATGGGTTTGGTTTTTTGCATTTCAAAGGTGGTAACACTATGAGCGGGGTTGAGGAGAATGGATGAGCCCCCACCCCGGGGGAAGATACCTTACTGTTGAACAGTTCTTGCCTGGAGGTGGGTTTCCCACCTGCCCCACCCTGCTAGCTAGTCAATGAGCAAGCAGGGCCATGACTGTGGAGTTCCTGCAGGTCCCTGCATGGCTACAGGACCAATGAGACTGGATCCTTGCAGGCACAAGTTGCAGGGACAGCTGTGGGCCTGGCAGGGCATAGCAGATATCCTCCTTCTCATGGCCATGGCTAGCACTGAGGCCCCTGGCTGTGGGGCAGGATACCCTGCTGCTGGATGGCTCCTGCCCAGGGATGGAGTGGCTACCTCTGTGTCTGGAACACATGACTTCTTGCAGTAATGGCTGTGGGTCTTGGCTCTGCTGGACCAGGACTGCAGCCTTGCTTGCATCTTGTGCCCATAGGGACTGGGTGATCATTAGCCTCACTCACTCACCATCCAAGAGTGAGTGAGCCACCTCCGGGCAGGAAATGGTCAGTCCAGGGGTGACTTCTTCCACAGCCGAGGCTTTGTCCTCCTCCTTCTAGATGTGGCTGGGGGTTTCTGCTCTGTTGGGCTAGGATAACCAAAGTGTCCCCCACACCAGTGCCTGTAGGGATTGCGTGACACCAGCCCTGAAGCCATGCAAGAAGCACTCGGCAGCTCAGCTCTTGTGGTTCTGGGCCAGCAACACTCAGTCTCTACAGGCACAAGGTGCAGGGTGAGAGCCCAGGTCTGTGACAGCAGGGCTGCAGAAGGCTCCTGGAACTGCCACAGGAGCCATTCAGCAGTGGGATGGCCAGTTGCTGCAGGTTTCTCCTCCTTGCAACCCTGGAAGGGAGGAGGTGGTCTCTGCTCTGCTCCAGCAGGACTGCAGCCTGCTTCTGCAGGGATCAGCAGTTACCAGCCCCCAGGCAATGCAGGGAGTGCTCAGCAGCTCCACTGTCATGGATCCAGTCACTCATTTGGTGACAGCAGGGCTGCTGAGGGCTCCCTGTGCTGCCTTAGGGTGAGTAATATTGGCTCCCTGCAGCCATGCCAACTGTTACTGATTGATATTTTTTTGTTGTTGATTCCAGTGTCATTGGTTATGTTGCGATGCCAATCTAATGGACAATCTCCGTGTGAGAGTTGGAGGAAGTGGTGAGCCTAGAACCCAAATAGCAAAAGCTGGAGACTGCTTCAACAGCTTCATTATTCAAAGAGATTGGAGTTGCAAGTCCTAGATTTGAATTCAGAATAATTGCAATATCAGGAGTTACATCAGTGTTGCCAATTCTCATGATGTGATTAGGTGTTTGCCATATTTGGTGTTTTTCGTAAAACCCCAAGAGCTGGAACCACACAACTGCAAGAGAATCTCAGCTTTAATTTACTTCCCTCCACCTTGCTCTCATGATTGTGGAGGAAAGCTTGAAAACATGGAGTGAGTGCACCATAAAGGCCCATAAACGAGATGGCAACTTTCTCCCACCCCCTCAGATATGTATTATTAAGTCTCATGATTTTTAATCAAGCTCCTTTTTTGTGGGCCTGACATGAGTTTTGAATGCTTGGGGTTGGCAGTACTGTTATTGCACACAAAGTAGAAGTAGCCAGGTATGACAGGCTTCCCAGGGTGCAGCCAGGACTGTGGGACTACTGAGCCCTCCAAACCCACCAATCTGGGCTGCCTTTCACACTGTGATGCTGATGTCAAGCTCAAAACCTCTGATAGGCACTGCGTAGCTGTCCGCAGGCAGGGACACACCCAATTGTGTTACTTGAATGCTCTCCCAGTCACTCATGAACCATCAGTAGGGAGGCTCCAGCCAATTCTCATCAGCTCCCCAGACTTGCACCCCAGAACTGTACTATATTGCGCTGGTCAGAAGCCTGGCCAGTGTAAACTCATTGCTTAGTTTGCCACTTCCACATAGGAAAGTGGACATGCACCAGCCTTTGTAAGCTGAGCTGAAATTTCCCAAGTAACTTAGACAATCTTACTGGTATGGATAAAACATTAAAATAAGTTTGTTTAACTACAGACAAATACATTTTAATTATTATAAGTGGTAGGCATAAAGGTCAGAGATAGTTACCTTAAGAAAATAAAAAAAATAAACATTCATTCTATGTCCTAAATCTTTAGTCTAAGCAAGAGTTGAATCAAACAGCTTCTCTCACACTGACAGATGGTACAAGCAGATTACAGTTCCTCAGTACATAGGCTGGAACAACCTTCCACCTACGAGCCTAGGACCAAACTTTCCCAATTCAAAGTCTTTGTCCTCCAGATGTTCTTCCAGGTGTTGAGTTGGTGTCAGGGGGGAAGAGACCAAGTGATGATGCCCTGGTGTCTCTTTTTATAGCTTCTTTCAGCTTGCTAGAAAGAACTTTGCTCTGATGAGTGTTAGTCTGCTCCCACGGTGTTCGTGCCTGTGACTGGAGTCCCAGGGGGGCCTCACTGACATTGCTCAATGAAGGCAACTACAAAGAATGGGCCAGACAATCCCCCAAACTGGTGGTTATTTTTAATACTTAGATTAATCAAATCAGCTTTTACTGTATCTTACAGGTTATCCAGAAGCTAAAACACAGTTCCCTGAAAGCAATTCAGCCTTGGGTATCCACACAGGTAGCCAAGTCAAATATGATGAGGACCACTGATCTTGTTCATCATATATAAATTTTTACTAATCCCAAAGGATCGGACACATTACTCCCCTGGTAAATGACTATTTCAGATGTTACTCAAACACATGCTTAAAGCCAATTCTTATTAACTGAACTAAGATTTATTCAAAAAGAAAAGAGAGGATAGGTTAAAAGATCATTAAACATATATGAATAAAGTTCTTAGGTCAGTTTCATAGTGCTGATGGTAAGTTTCAGTTCATAGACAGTTTACTAAAAACTTCAGAGAAATATAGACAATTAATACTGCCCAGTTCCATCTAAAATTTAAAATAGATTCTAAATGTTAATATTCCCTTTTGATCTCTGAATCAATAGAATTAAGTAACAGACAGGAACCATCTGGTAACATTGTTAACCTCTAACAATATATATGTAAACACAGACCAATACAATCCAGTTCTTTAACAATACAACTCTACATTTCAAAGCTCTAGTCTATCTAACATGGCTTTGTTAGCTATTTATAAGGAATAGTCCTAATTACCATTTATATACTCTAATATATCTTGAAAGGATTATTTAGTCTGCAAGTTGCTTAACCCTTTGTGGCTCAGTGTCACAGTGTCTTCTCTGAGAAGTCTCTGTGATAATGGATTGGGTATTGATGAGCCCTTAATTGTCTGTCTGGCTATCCATGGCTACTCCTTTGCTGTAACTGAAAGGCTGGTTGTGGGTGTTCCCAACCTCATAACGTATTTCAGTAACACATATACCAACATGTCATAACGTCACGCATAATGATACCACACACAGTCCAACAGGATATTAATGTTCAACAGACTCAGACTTTTAAAATGATACCTCACAAGGCATACTTTGTATAAAACATATGAATTATGTGGCAGTGGTGAATATGGTGGTTCTGGGGTGCTACTCTGAGATACACAGCGTCACACCAGGGTATGGTGAAACAATGCAGGGTCAGAGGACAAGAACAATAAATGAGTTCAGAAGAGGAAAAAGACCTAAACAACTCAAGGCTATGGCATATGAGATTCTGTCTGTGGGCTTGTCTTCACAGCAGATGCTGTGCATGGGTTACCTACAGTAGGTGGAAACAGGTTAACAATAGCAGTGAAGACAATGCAACTGGACTCACTAGTCCATGCATGTGCTCAGGGCTCATGCCGGGCTTGTACTATACATACTGAAGCCTCCACTGAAATGTCTTTACTGCTATTGTTATCTGTGCTCTTGGATTGAAACTAGCCCATGCATAGCTTTTGCTGTGCAGTCATACCCTGCACACTACCAGCAGGGGCATAGGACTGAACCTGCCTTGTTTACATTATGGTAAAACTAGAGTAAGTCATGGCACCTATATTTTTATATTGGGATAACCAACGCGTGACAGTTAGCCTGTGGGAAGAAGCACATCTCCTCTTAGCAGTAAAGACAAAGTAGTCAGTTGCCTACTCTTGGAGACAGGCTCTGCAGTGTGAGGAAAATGGCTGCATTAAAGAGTTGTTGGATTTTTATCACAACATTGAATGAATGAGGTGAGACATTTCTGAGGGCTACAGTGAGTAAAAGAAAAAAAAATTCTCGCCTCACCTGTTTTCCAAGCAAATGGTTACTATCAGCCAATGGGCAAAGTAGCACCATTTTTGCCACAATAAATAGCTGTCAAGTCTTTGCCAACAGAAATATTTTCTCCTATGGATGAATATTTTGAATATTAAACTGTTTCTACACAGGAATATTTTCCAAACAAAGGGTGGGTTTGCACATCTTTGCAACTAACTTTAGTATTAGAGACGGTATAGCTGATCAAACAGGAAAGAAAATAAATATGGCTATTGTTTAGAAACTTCTATCTTTGCCAACTGATACATATACCCTGTTTATGCTAGTTGTTTTTCCATCTATTATTCTAATGTTAATTACACTGATTATTATGTAAACTATAGTTATTGTTATGGAAATGAAAGACATTAAGATGACATTAAAATTCTATTAGTAGTCATAATTAATAATAAATAATAATAGACTCTCCTGAGAGATATAGGAGTCTTTGCATTAAAAAAAGTAAAAGGAGAATTCCATGTTTCCTTAGGAAAAGTATAACAATTAATATGTTTGACAGAATAAGGTTATGGCTACACTTGCAGCTGTACAGCACTGGGAGTTAAACCTGTCTTTGTACAGCTGAGTAGGGAAAGCGCTGCAGTCTGTCCACACTGACAGCTACCAGCACACTGTCATGGCCACATTTGCAGCATCTGCAGCAGTACTGGGAGTGGTGCATTATGGGCAGCTAGCCCAGTGTTCAAGTGGCTGCAACTTGCTTTTCAAAATGGGGGGATGGGGTGGAGATAGAGAGTGGATTTTTGGAGCTGACACTGTGTCAGCACCCTGCCTTGGAAGTTCCGACCCCCTCCCTCACCTCTCTATCACTCGCTGAAAGCAAACTGACCAGATAAGCAGCCGCTCTGAAATGGAACCCCCTCCTCCTGCCCGCTGCGCTGCTTCTCTTCTCGATCCACCTCCCTCCCCCTCTCTTCAAGCAAACACTAGCTGTGGGCGTTCCAAAGGGAGCCCCCCTGCCTCTGCTCATTCACAGCAAACAGTATCTGTGTTTGTTTTTTGATAACCAGCTCCGGAGCCCGGAGTTCACAACAAAACAAAGAGCGGGACCTTCAGTTAAAGGATTATGGGAAGCTTCCGGAGGTCAGTCACAGCGTACTAAGATTATTCCCTGTTTACACTGGTGCCCCAGCGCTGCAGCAGCAGCACTATACTCTTTATTCCTCTCGGGGAGGTGGAGTACAAGCAGCGCTGTAGCCACGGAGATACAGCGCTGTATGTGCCTTGCCAGTGTGGACGGGGAGTGAATTACAGCGCTATAAAGCCACCAACAGCGCTGTAACTCTCAAGTGTAGCCAAGGCCTAAGTCCATATAATTTATTTTCAAATGCATTGCACAAGACCTGAGGTTGTAGAAATCCCCACTATATGTATCAGTATTAACTACACCTGCTGTGAGGTGGCTTTCAGGTTGTCCCATTGGAAGGAAAAAACAAATATCAAATGCAAACTTGAAAATCTAGTACAACATTTGTTACATCTCTGCTACAGGTATATCAAGTGTGTGAATATCGCACCACGAAAAGTTTATCAGATTTTTAGACTTTTATGAATATACCGGTAATTAATATTTCAATACAAAGTGTCTCAAATCGCAAACCACTGTTTTCATTAGGCAGTACTTTTGCCGTTACTGATATATTTCAGGTCACATTTTTATAAATTAGCAATTTTATTTTGTTTGCAAAAATAAGCTTAAGAACTGAAAGAGTAATGACCCTTTTGGGGGATGTGTTTTTGAAGAGCAGGTGAGTGACTGGGGTTTTTTACAATTAAGTTTTCATCGGTGCAGAAGGGAAGCTGGCATTATACCTCCTACTACTTTTGGGAGGGGACATTATAAGCTAACTGCAATATAATTATTTATCCATTATAAACAAAAGAACAATTTTAAACATCTGGATTTAAAATGTTGTACTGTAACCAAACAAATAGTCAATGTAGCATTCCAGTTAACATTACACTGCACTTTCCCAGACTAATCCCCATGATTGCCTATGGCTCCATTAATGATTTCTTCAAGAAGAACAGGACAATCATTGAGTCCATGTTGATCTGACATGCTGCTTATATTTGTTTCCAGTGCTGCAGCTGCAGTGTTACCACTGCTCCATTTTGACTTTGCCCCCCTTGATTTGCTCAACACAGACAAGCTCTCAAACTCCAGTTAGCACTTAAGTATCAGATTGTCTGTGGGAGGAGTCAGCAACCTTTCAGAAGTGGTGTGCCGAGTCTTCATTTAGTCACTCTAATTTAAGGTTTTGTGTGCCAGTAATACATTTTAATGTTTTTAGAAGGTCTCTTTCTATAAGTCTATAATATATAACTAAATTATTGTTGTATGTAAAGTAAATAAAGTTTTTAAAATGTTTAAGAAGCTTCATTTAAAATTAAAATTAAAATGCAGAGCCCCCCCGCCCCCCCCAGACTGGTGGCCAGGACCCAGGCAATGTGAGTGCCACTGAAAATCAGCTCGCGTGCCTCCTTCGGTACACGTGCCATAGGTTGCCTACCCCTGGGCTATGGTATTTAAGCTCCTGCTTAAGTGCTTTGCTAAATCAGAGACTTAGGCCAGGTCTACACTATAAACTCACTATAAACTCGCTCAGTGGTGTGAAAAATCCGCACCTGTCAGTGACGTAGTTATACAGATCTAACCCCCAGTATAGACACCGCTTTGATGGCAGGAGGGCTTCTCCCATTGATATAACTACGGACTCTTGTGGAGATGGATTAACTGCGCCAATGGGAGAAGCTCTTCCATCGGCCTAGTAGCACCTTCACTGAAGTGCTACAGCTTGGCTTACCATATTGCAGGCTCCCAGAAAAGACACTGCCCTTATCTGTGCTTGGTTCACTAACTCTAGTCTTATCAGTCAGAGAAATTGTGTTTAATCGTTGATGTCTGTGTTTCTTTCCAGACACTGTAGCAGAGACTAGGGCTACATTATTAGTCCTGGAGCTCAAGGAACTTGGTATTAGGGTCAAAGTAGTAAATGACCTCTCCCTCCTACACTGATGAAAAAATTGTATTTGCAAAGACTCACAAAAATCCAATGAATATGGATTTTATTTGTTGTCTAAAACCTTAAGTAAAAGCAATATTCTGGCCTGGATTATCTCCTCTTGTAGTAAAACCAAGGAAAATCCTTTCATTCGATTAGAGGGGCAATGTTTTCTTCCTCCATAAGTCACACACAGCTGCTTATAGCCCTGGTATCTCAGAACAAGGAACAAGTCTAATCAAAATACTGGACAGAAAGAAAATCAAGATAATTTTTTGTTAAGTAAATCTCCCCCCACCCCCAACACCAGGGCTACATCAACTGACATTGTAAGTGAAAAAAAAGAAACAATGTACTCCCTTTGTCAGGTTCTCTCAATTGTTAAAGGGATAAAACTTCCCCTTCACTACCTGAGTTGGGGTGGGGAGGAGAAGGAGAGGAGACGGGGAATAATAGGAGAAATTAATTTATACAAACTAAGCCTTCTCAAACATCCTTTATCCTTCCAATTGCTCCAAAAAAGAGGGCATGGCAGGCAGAGGGAAGCTAGGTCTCAGAAGATCTCTCTCTAAATACTGCCTTCCTGAAATGGTCACAATAGTGAGTCTGGTCTATATGTAGAGTAGATTCTGACATAAATTTTTGTTTTTATTCTATTCCCTTGTAGTCATCAAGTGAAATCTGGCCTCAGTGAAGTTAACTGGGGTTTTGCCACCAACATCAGTGGAGCCAGGATTTCACCCATAGTATCTAGGTCCCAACAATAGTAGGATTCTGAGGAGGAAACAGACCAACTTAGTTATTTTTACTGGTATTATTATCATGACATGGCAGCACATAAACTACTACACCCTCAGTCTCAAACTTATTTCCTTGCCTGGGGCTGCCTGAGAACGTTAAATTCAAACATCCCCTTGGCCTGCATGTATAGGATCCCATTCAGATTCCCATGCCACTTCTGGGTATGAATTCCAATTCCATACTGTAATGACTCAGTGTGGCACAGACAGACATGCACTATGGAATGAATGACATACACCTCAGAAGCCAGTCCTGGAACCAGTGTTCTTCAGGGCTAAAAACACAGGCCTCTCCCAGCTTGGCTTAAACTATTACCAAAGTATTACTGTTTGTTATTAATTGTTTCTGGTAGTGCTCACAATGTGCTAGGCATTGTAGAAGCACAAAAAGGTACAATTCCTGCCCCAATGAGCTAATAATTGAAGGGTATGTCAGACAAGAAAATCCAGTGGCTTGCCCATGCCAGCCGACTTGTCTTAGGAAGCTTGGACTGTGGCGCTGTTTCCTTTCTGTGCAGACTTCTGGACTTGGGCTGGAGCCTGGGCTCTGGTAGCCTCCCACATTGAAGGTTCTTAGAGCTCGGGCTCCAGCCTGAACCCAGAAGTCTACACATCAATGAAACAGCCCTGCAGCCTGAACCCTGTGAGTCTGCGTTGGCTGGCATGGACCAGCTGCAGGTTTTCTTTACTGGATAGATGTACCCTAACGCCTTGCCTGACCTTGCAAAGACTGACATGCATATTTAACTGTACGCACAGTGAACAGTTCCATTGGGTTGCATGTCACAGTGCATCAGGTTGCATGTCTAAGTGCAGGATCAGAGCCTAAAACGGACAAGTTGAAGGAACTAGGGGCGGGATCCACAAGAATACTTAGAGTAATTTCCATTGAAATAAATGGAAGTTAGGCACCTAAATACATTTGTGAATCCAATTCTAGTTTCCTAGATATAGTCAATCTGTTGTCCTAATGTGTTTCCACCTCTATGGGTGACCATTAAGATTTAATGAGCCCCTCCCCCATTGCCCCTGATCTGGCAGGTATGGCTGATGCACTACACATTGAAGCACTTCATGATACAGCAGTTTCATAGCATCAACCAGAAATCATAAGTTGTATATAGACAGATTCCCCAAATTATCCCAACTCTCAAATGCGTTCACATGGAAGAATCAAAACATTCTGAACAGGGAAGAAATTCATACTAATCGTTTGTCGACAATTTGCAGACAGGAAATAGGACTAAAGTCACTAAATAAATTGCTGCAAATTGTTCATGAAGTTCTAATAGTAAATTGCATATTTATATATAATAAAAAGGAATTGGAATTATTTGTTGTTTTTTCCAGCTCAAATAAGCATTCAGTATCAATATGTGCCATATGGGGCTGAACATACTTTTACTGTTTCCTTTAACTAATTGTGAGTTAAATAACTAAGAAGAAACAAGGATTGCCATTAACATTGCTTTTTGCTAAATTAAACACATCACTTCTGTTATCACAGTCCACCTATTCATGTCTCAGTGTGTACAAACTCACATCTATTGGGAAGATATTTGAAGTTCGTTTTCTTATCACTTATTTTAGTTTGATGGCTTCATGTCAAATTAAGCCTATGGAAACCTCTAATGCTGTGTAATGTCTCATGAGTAATGAACTGTACCACAATTCCTAATGTGGTCTTGACTGATTCACAATGTTGATACCTTCTTTGCAATTTTGAAATGTCTATTTAGGAAAAGATTCATGGTATAGTGCCTTTTATCATCTAGGAACATGATATAGGTTAATAGAATTTCCTGAATGTAGCCACTAACAGTTAGACTTCAGGGTATTTTCTTCAGTTAACATATGATTTAAGACCTGCTGCTAGTGGACTTGCTTGTCAGCAGAATGGGGCAAAGGTCTTACGAGACTAGCAGATGACATTTAACACACTTTCATTTTTATTAGTACTGTACTCTGTCAGGATGAGCATATAAAACTGCCTTTATGCTCATGTCACTCTGTATTTTAGATTAAAATCTCAACCAAATTTTAACTGCTGCACTATTCAAAACAGAATTTCTTTATCAATTAATTGTGACAAAGTGAAGAAAAATAATTGGCCTATAAATATTTTTTTAAACACAAAGTTCTTTCTATTGCTGTCACAATAAGACGAAGTGCCATTATTACAAAAACTGAGTTTAACAAAGATGTGCTAACGATTAGTTCAATGTAGCTATATTAAAGCAAAAATAAGCAATCTGTACCTATCTTTACACACAGTACACAGGAAGATGCTTGTCTAGAAGGCCATCTGTTATTTAAAATGTTTTTATGCAGTTACATTGTAAATACACCAAAAATACACTTACAACTAAATAGAAAAGGTCAAAACATTCTTTATCAAAACCAGCAGTATTTTATGTACAGTGTAATTTCAAGGGGAGATCCACTGGGATTCTTATTTACTCCCCACTAGAATTTTTCCCTATTTTCCAAAATTCTCTGCTCCCCATGAATTCAGCCCCCATATGATCTCACATGATCCTTTTCTAAACCTGTTAGTGAGTGTGTGTTACAGGTCCCCCTCTGTGCTGTACCCCAGAGGATATAAATGTTTACAGTTGGCCTTAGCTCAGGTTGGAGCAGCTCATGTTTTTAACTTCTGGGTCAGTCCTTGGTGTGATGGCCAAGAGTGTGGCTGCCACACCTTCACTCAACCTCAACCTTCTGCCTAACAGCTCCCTATATCCTTCTCCCATTGCCATTTTCAAACCCTTTCCCATGCCACCCTTTGTGCATGAATTAATATTCTCTTATTTGGTTGCAAACTAACGCCTTTGAATCCTTTCCAACATATTTCTTCCATGAAACATGGAAAAGTTTGCTACAAGAGTCTTACATTAATTCCAACTCAGAACAGCATGCCATTTACTACATTCTTCTTACAACAAGTAGCAGTTGCATACTTTCCACAAGTACATCAATTCTAGTCTTATTTCTTTACAAGCCACTTCAGCAAGATGCTGGACTTTATCACGGTGGCCCTATATTTCAGTTTATGGTGTCTACAAGCTACTTTAGTAGGAGGTGCTGAAACAAGTTGGTCAACAGTAAGTTCTCAGGACTGGATTGGATTCAGAGTTCTGAAAAAACTAAATGGCTGAGGTAATAACAAAAATATCCATTATCATTAAAAATTGTAGGGTAGCAAATATATCCATCTTTTAAAGTCACATTGGACATTGCAGATCACTAAGTCTTATTTCAGTACTGCTTAAACTAGCTGAAAATTAAGGATAGAGTTTTAAAAAAAGAAAAAACACCTAGAACAACATGATATGACTGAAGTAAACTAGGAGAGAGAAAATTATGCTTCTTCAGTCTATTCGTCAGATCTGTTGCTCATGTAAATTGACATCACTCCACTGACATCATTGGTGCTATGCTAATTTACACCAGATGAGGATCTGGTCCTTTGAGAGTGTCACTGTGAAGAAAACTGACCTATAGTGTAATTTATTTGGATATTTAACATTCCTCATCACAAAACACTATTAAAGAAACTAAGTAGTAAATGGGTTGAAGGGTAAAGTACTGTCATGAGTCTGAAAACTAAGAAGGAATAAGTGGTCAGTTGTTAACATGGCAAAAGTTTAAAGCACATTGCTGTGAACTGGAAGGTGGCCAATCAGATCATTTTTAAACTCTATCCTAATGAATCATTTCACCGAGTTTGAAAAGGCAAAGAGGAGAAATGACAGTTATACAAATTAATCAGTGACAAAGACAGTAAACCAGGTACTATTATCTCCTCTTACTTATAGGAACAAAAGGTTATCCAGTGAAACTGAAAAACAAATTTATTTCTGATACAAGAAAATACGTTTTACCTTGTTTATAAGTGACCTACAGAACTCATTGCCATGAGAAATTATTGATATCAAGAACTTTGTAAGATTAAAAATAGGATAAGACAGTATGTGGAAAATAAGATCCACAATTACTTTAAATAGGGTAAATGTCTTACATAATATATAAACATTTGTACTTCAGGATAAACTAATCCCTAACTGATGTGTGTTAGGATGAAAAATTCCCTCATGAGGTTTCTCGCACCTTCTTCAGAAGCCTCTGGTATTGGATACTGCTGGAGACGGGATAGTCAACTAAATGGACCACTGATCTGCTCTGGTATGGCAAATTCCTCTATTTTTTCTTATTGTTAGTTGGCACATGCTGATGCTCAGTGAAGGAATAATAAAGCAATATAGTAATAATGGGTTGCCATAACATTTCTGGCACTTTATGCATCTTTTTAGGCTGGAAATATTATTGGCCTTATTTCAGAACTTCCTAGCCTATGTTAGGGCTCTCATTTGGATTCTCAGATCAGGGGAGAACAGTAATTGAGAAAGATGAATGCATCAGGTAAGGCATTTTCAAGATTGAACAGAAATAAATTCTTCTAACATCTATTTGCTTGGCAATCCCAAAATTCTAGGGTAATCTCATCATATTAGGATATTTTTTCATGTCTCCAGCTATAATGGAGAGCCTTATAAAGAGACTGGAGGGTACCTGCATGACATCCTCAGGACTATTCTGTGCTATTATAATGAGTACTGCTGGAACAGAGGATAAAGAGCTAAATTCAGAGACCTCTATCATTATTTTTCATTAGCTAGATTTCTACATAAAAATCATTAAAATGGTTCATTGCAGGAAAAAAAATGGGCAATCTTTTGTTGAAACAGAATACTGCAATAATAAAAGGCATATCAATTGTGTTAGAAGTTAACCAATTTGCCAGATGCCTGCAATGATAATGCTTCATGAGTTGGGAGTTCATTTCAATGATGTGATGCTGTTATTAGTATTAGTGTCAGGTCTGAAATTATGGGTAATTCATATCTATTAGTCATGAAAGAAGCTACATGTTTTCTAAATTCTCATCAGGTACACCATTAGCAAGTTTTAAATGAAATTGTTTGATTTAAAACCACAGATAGTTTTAGAAAAAAACATAATTGAGTATATAGTGAGTTTGGTTTATAGATACCACTATATTAAAATGTAAAGACTTTTACTCCGATTATTAACATTTTATATAACATTGCAGAAATGCAAAAGAATATAATACAACCAATATGCCACAAGAGTATATCAGCAATATATCCAATGAGAGACCAGGACTCTCACTTACAACACACACTTAAAAGAAAAATCAAATATACTGCTATCAATGTTCCCCCAAGGAGTCTGCATCTTAGATTACAACAAATGTAATGTAATTAGAGGTGAGAAAAAGAGAAATAGAGTAAGACACGATGACTTAAATATACAGAAGAAAAAACTGTTAAGAGTTATTCAACATGACAAATATGGGAAAGCTTTTACATTCAGTGATAGAAACCAGATAAAGTCAGACAGAAACAAGCCAAAGCAAAGTGTGAATACAAACTGGGGCAAGAGTGACTGGGCATACGAAGCATGGTGTATGTCAGCAATGGAGGGAGGGTTCCTGGGGGTCCGTGGGTGAGAGTGGTGGCTGTGCCCCCTCAATACACTGGGGTCAGTGGTGCCAGCTGGGGACTGCCTTCATAGGTACACCAGTTTAATAATACTATGTAGGGCCCCATAAATCCTAAGGATGTCCCTGGACAGGAATATGGAATGGCCTGGATCAATTCACATTGGAACCCTCTAATTTTTTACATCCATGTGTGGAATGAATTTTATGTGCACCCAATATGTGGGGCCAAGGGGTTTGGAGTGTGGGAAAGGACTCAAGCCTGGGGCAGAAGATTGGGGTGCAGGGAGGGGAGCGAGGGCTTTGGCTGGGGCCAGGGATGAGGGGTTTAGGATGCTGAAGGGGGCTCAGGGCTGGGGCAGAGTTGGAGTGCAAGGGTCTAAGGACTCTGGATGAGGGTGTGGGCACTGGGGTGGGGCCAAGGATGAGGGAATTAGGATGCAGGGTGCCACAGAGCTGCAGTGGGGAGAGAGGACTCCCCCCAGATCTCTCTCACTGCAGCAGCCTACTGCCGGGGGAGAGGCATCTCTTCTCGGCTGTGGCAGCTCCAAGGCTGAGGCTGCAGGAAAGGCATCTCTCCCCATCTGTGTGGCCCTTAATAGCCTGCTGTGTGGCCATGCGGCCGCACAGGTTAGAGAGAACTTAGACTGGAACTTGTGCATTGCAAAATCTATTAGAGTCTTGGTCACAGAATACTCAGTTCTTTGAGTGAGAGAAGAAATACCTCATCATTTAACAATCACCCCATTTTCCTAAACTGGAAGCAGTACTGATAGGCTCCAAAAGGAATTCCAATCAGCTTATCTCTGAGAAGAAAAGTGAAATATAGACTTTTGAGAGCTGGAAGTGAAAAGTGGGTGGGGAAAATAGGAGCATCCTCAATGGAAGTATTCCTATAAATATGTCCTATGAATTAACTGGATGTTCCTCCAACTGTGATAGTGTGACTGAATTCAGCATTCAAAGACTATCAAAGAAAATTGTGGTCAGTTATTTGATAACTTATCTGGCCAATCTCATCCCATGGCCAACAGTTTATTGCAAAGCAATGATCTGAATCCTCATCTTAGGCAAAAGTTGTGGGATCTCCTCCCTCAACCCTAATGGCAATCTCCCTATTCACATCCTTGATATTCCCCTAAACTGGAGACCAGTTATGCTAAGCACAGTACAATCAATGAATAATAATTAGCTTTGCAAGGCAGGGATTGATGTTCATCACCATCACTGCATGTCTGATTTTTGAACTGGAAGACCATGAAAATGGAAATTGAGATACTGTAAATACATGCTGTAAATTGATTTGTTTTATATTTAGCCACTGTGCTACTTTTGGGCATTACATACCTCCACTGCGTAAATCAGGGATTCCAAAAGAGAGGAAGCCGAACAATTTAAATTATTATTAAATGATTTTTTTAAACTTAAATTTTGTATTTTTTTCAAGGAAAATCTTAAGTCATAATATATTAAATACTGATAATAGAGTTTGATCAATCAGAATTTGGTTTTTCACTTTTTTAGCCAAGATGAACATTTTTTTTGTGAAAATTTTTCATTAAAAAGCCATTTTTCATTGACAACTGTTTTTATGGAACATATGATGTGATCTATTCAAGAGAATTGCCAAGTATGAACATTGGAGTCTTGGCACTTTTTTTTTAATCCTTTCTACAGAATCTAAGATTTCATTTTCAAAACTTTAAGGTTCTAGCTTTTTTCAATCCAAAAGATCTTCTCAATGTAAGTGGCTGTTATTGCTAAACCTGGCAATAACCCCAGGAATCTGACCCATGGATCTTGGGATATATGTCTAGAATACCTGCCCTGAAGTACGCTTTCCATGTTCCCCCATTCCACTGGAAGCTTTGTTGGATCGTTGTCATGCTACCATTGATTCTCCCATAAGAGCTGTGCACTTCCTCTCCCTTTGATAGTGATGAAAGCTGTGGAATGTTAGTTAATGTGAAATGATTCTGCAAACAGAACTAGGCAGAGAAGCCAATATATGTGAGGTAGAAAAAAGCAAAGCAACTAAAAAATGGGACCCAGTTCTAAGGGAAAAGACTATCATAATTCTTCTCTATGAGACACTTCTGGCTTAGTTTTGCTCCATTCCTTCACATCCCCTCCTCCTGCCCACTCTAGATAGATTAACCTTTCACTTGTAGATTAAATTGGCTAGTTGGTTCCCACCTCACTGAGCTGCCACTGTGGTCATATTGGTCCACATGTGAATAATTTCCAATTCTAGCCACCTGTTTGATGCAACATCCTCAGAGGACACAATTCTGAGATTGCATGCCCTTTACAAAATCAGCAGATTGACTTTAAGTGACAGATCCTGGATGAACTGGTTGCCTACAAGTGAGATGAGGAGAAGATCCAGCTTCCACCGCTCCCCGCATCGCCCTCAGTAAGTATGTCTCTGCTTGCTGACAATGCAGCATGAGAAACAATAGGCCAACTAATTGAGAAGGTCTAAATAAAAACCTGCCAACTGCGGGAAACATGTACACATGAGGAAAGTCAAACTCTTAGCCAGGATCTCAAGTAAAGAATTCAATTCTGAAGATCAGCAGGGAAACCAAGATAAAGTCAAAGAAAAATATCCCAGGCCCAGTTGTGCAGCCTTTAATCACAATAGTGAGCACTTACTTACATGAATCATCCCATTGACGTCAAAGAAATTTCTTGATGCACAACAGGGCCCACAACATGCAAAGAACTCAGCTAAAAAGTACAGTAGAACCTCAAAGATACAAACACCAGAGTTACGGACTGACTGGTCAACCGGACACCATGTGGAACCGGAAGTCAGTAATCAGGCAGCAATGGAGACAACTCCCCCCAACCTCCCCTCCCCTGCAAAAAATAAAAAAACAAATAAAAAAACCCAGCAAATACTGTACTGTACTATGTCGGTATTGCAGGTTAAAGGTACACACACCTGGGCTACCTGTCCCCACCCGCTACTTGCACATGGGGGGGGATAGGGCAGCCACTTACAAATAGGAGGTAAAGATGCTGAGTTTCACAAGCACAGCTGTAAGAGACCCTGAGCGGGTGGAGCAAGAGCAGTGTTTAGGTCTGTGGCTTTCCTGTAAGCCACAGGTACAGTCCCCCTAAACTTCCTGAGCTCCTGCTGGAACCCAGTCAGAGTGTTTGCTGCTAGAGCTGGAGTCCAAGTTCCTGCCTGCATGCTGTGCTCTGTAGGAGCAGCTGAGTTTTAAAGAGCCACAGCCTGCACCACGTGCCCACTTACACTGTGGTACCCCAGGGTGCCTCAATCATCACCCCTTGTAGCCAGGGGGCTAGAACCAGCTGCCTGTGCACACTCCCACTTGCCGGGCAGCCATGTACAGGTAGAAGGTGAAGACGCTGAAGTTCACAGGCACAGTTGTGAGCCCCTGCTCTCAGCAGTCCACCCTGAAAAGCATCCCATAACATTTTGTTCAGAGTTACGAACATTCCAGAGTTACGAACAATCTCCATTCCCGAGGTGTCTGTAACTCGAAGGTTCTACTGTAGAAGACTCTTGGGTAGAGTAGGGTCAGAACATTTTTGGCAAAATGTATTTTTGCCAGAATAGACTGTTTCATTGAAGCAGAAACATTTCACAGAGAAGTATCGGTATTGACTGAGGTTTCATTCGGATGGTTTTTGGAGGACCAAGGCTAAATGATCACTTCTAATGTGTGAGAAAGGTACCAAAAACTTGACCATCGGGTTTAAAAAAAACAGACATTTTGATAATGTTGGAAATATTTTATTTTCATTCCAATGCAGAATGCAAACAAATTTTAAAACCTCGAAGAGTTGTGAAATGGAATTGTTGTTCTCCAGTCTCTTGAGTAAAGAATAGCTGTGTGCTTAAAAGCTGCCAATAATTATGGGCATTGGAATCATTTTGCCCAAATGAGACCACATGTATGTTAACAATAAAATACTGGCCAGATTTAGAGAGAAATATAGTGACTTGAAAATATGTGCTTGCCTTAAGAGTCAGTGGGTTACATATTCACTCTAATTTCATAACAATCACATCTCTTTCATTGAAACTGAACAACACAGCAAGACAAGTTTAATTTTTATTGATGTATGTAAATATATTGAAAGAATACCACTATAAACAAAAGGAAGACAGGAACACCGAGAGTTCTGTGTAGACACCATTTTGCCTCCAGTAGCCAGACAGGCTATTATTAAGTCAGAATTTGTTGCAATCATCTGTTACATTAATGCCAGTCTAAGATATTTGAAATAACTTTGATACCCTGTATTTTCTATAAGCAGTTAGTTCAGTGGAGATCAGTAGGTTAGAAGAAACTGTCAGGATTGGGAGGATAATTAGAAGACTAATTGTTTCAGTACTGGTGATGGTTGGGCATTGACATATCTAGATGCCTATAGTTATTCTGGAAATATAAAATATATTTAAATACCAGGTGAGGCCATATTTTTACAATACTCCTAAAGATACTGCCTCTCTGCTGCTTTCAGTAGTGGTAGGCAGAATCAGCCATGCAGTGATAGCCAAATGTATGATTTCACCTAAGAACTACTGCTTTTGGTATATTAATTTTTTTTAAAAATAAGATTTCCTGAAATTCATGAAATACATTAGTCTGTTGACCCTGACATTCCTTTTCATCCATAGAACATTTGCAGTACAGGCCTTAGTAGTAAAGTTTCTTCATGTTGCTCTGCCTGTGTGCTACCTTACTAGTTTGCATGCAGTTTAGTTGTAGCCATGAGAGTCCCAGGATATTAGAGAGACAGGATGGGTGAGGTAATATCTTATTAGACCAATTTCTGTTGGTGAAAGGGACAAGCTTTCTGAAGAAGTTACCTCATCTACCTTGTCTCCTTACTTGTTTAGCAGGGAATTTAAGTGTGTGCTAAATTTAAGTATTTACATACTGTGCTGAATAGGATGTAGTTGAGTTAGCTGGGAGGGGAGGAAACACCTGTTCAGATATATGGATAACAGAGCTTTTATGCTTACTAAATTTTTTAGGCCACAGTACTGCAAACATGTAATCACATGCAACCTTTGCTCACATGAATGATCCATTTGGCTTCCAAAGGATTACTCTTATAATTAAAGCTGAACATATTCTTAAAAGGTTTCAGGATCAGGGCTGTAGCCTCTCTATTGAGCCTTCCAGGAAAATTAACACAGTTCATGTATCTCTGTAGCTAAGGACCCAGTACTTTGTACAGGAGTTGTCATAACCTTAGTCCCAGATTTGGACCTTAGCGTCCAAAATATGGGGGTTAGCATGAAAACCTCCAAGCTTAGTTACCAGCTTGGACCTGGTACTTGCTGCCACCACCCAAAAAATTAGAGTGTTTTGGGGCACTCTGGTCCCCCTGAAAAACCTTCCCTGGGGACCCCAAGACTCAAATCCCTTGAGTCTCACAACAAAGGGAAATAATCCTTTTTCCCTTCCCCCCTCCAGGTGCTCCTGGAGAGATACACAGACACCAGCTCTGTGAAACTACACAGAGTGACTCCCCCTCTCTGTTCCCAATCCTGGAAACAAAAAGTACTTTCCTATTCCCCCAGAGGGAACGCAAAATCAGGCTAGTAATCCAACACACAGCTCTCCCCCCTGATTTCTTCCTCCCACCAATTCCCTGGTGAGTACAGACTCAATTTCCCTGAAGTAAAGAAAAAACTCCAACAGGTCTTAAAAGAAAGCTTTATATAAAAAGAAAGAAAAATACATACAAATGGTCTCTCTGTATTAAGATGATACAATACAGCGTCGATTGCTTAAAAGAATATTGAATAAACAGCCTTATTCAAAAAGAATACAAATCAAAGCACTCCAGCACTTATATTCATGCAAATACCAAAGAAAAGAAACCATATAACTTACTATCTGATCTCTCTGTCCTTACACTTAGAAACAGAAGATTAGAAAGTAGAACTACTTCTCCAAAGCTCAGAGAAAGCAGGCAGACAGACAAAAGACTCAGACACAAACTTCCCTCCACCCAGAGTTGAAAAAATCCGGTTTTCTGATTGGTCCTCTGGTCAGGTGCTTCAGGTGAAAGAGACATTAACCCTTAGCTATCTGTTTATGACACGCCCCCCAAATTGCAGACAGTGGGGAAGCTCACTGGCGGCGATTTCCTTCTAGAACTTTAAAATAAACAGATTACTACAACACATGCACCGTTACATATACCCCTAAGTATATAACTAACAGACTTCTACATTTTAAGAACACTTTTTAACTACTGAATTCTGGGAAACTCTCAGGGGAGAGTGCATCAGCTACTTTGTTAGAAGCTCCTGTGATGTGCTGAATTTCAAAATCAAAATCTTGGAGAGCTAAACTCCAACGAAGAAGTTTCTTGTTGTTCCCCTTGGCAGTATGAAGCCACTTTAGTGCAGCATGGTCAGTTTGTAGTTGGAACCGCCGTCCCCAAACATATGGGCGTAGCTTTTCCAGGGCGTACGCAATGGCATAGCATTCCTTTTCACTGACTGACCAGTGACTTTCCCTCTCAGACAGTTTCTTGCTGAGAAACACGACAGGATGGAAGTTGTGATCTGTTGCTTCCTGCATGAGCACTGCTCCTATACCACGCTCAGATGCATCCGTGGTTACTAGGAATGGCTTGTCAAAGTCCGGGGCCCTGAGTACAGGGTCAGACATGAGCATCACCTTAAGCTGGGTAAAGGCCTTTTGACACTCATCAGTCCACTTAACTGCATTTGGCTGGGTCTTTTTGGTCAGGTCGGTCAGTGGGGCAGCGATTTGGCTGTAGTGTGGTACAAATCGCCTGTAGTATCCGGCCAAGCCTAAGAAGGATTGGACCTGCTTCTTGGACCGTGGGACAGGCCACTTTTGGATAGCATCCACCTTGGCCTGTAGGGGGTTTATGGTTCCTCGACGCACCTGGTGCCCCAGGTAAGTCACTCTGTTTTGGCCTATTTGACACTTTTTGGCCTTAACAGTTAGTCCTGCCTGCCTGATGCGCTCAAAGACCTTTTCCAGGTGTAGCAGGTGTTCGGGCCAGGAGTCTGAAAAAATGGCCACATCATCGAGGTAGGCAACTGCAAATTCTCCCAGTCCAGCTAGTAGACCATCTACCAGCCTCTGGAAGGTGGCGGGTGCATTTCGAAGGCCGAAAGGAAGGACATTGAATTCATACACCCCCGCATGGGTGACGAATGCTGACCTCTCCTTGGCAGGTTCATCTAGCGGTACTTGCCAGTACCCCTTGGTTAAGTCTATTGTAGAGATGAACTGGGCACGTCCCAACTTCTCCAATAGCTCATTGGTACGTGGCATTGGATAGTTGTCCGGACGAGTTACCGCATTTAGCTTACGGTAGTCCACGCAAAAGCGTATTTCCCCATCTGGTTTGGGTACCAGAACCACTGGAGATGCCCATGCACTGGTAGATGAGCGGATTATACCCATCTGTAGCATGTTCTGGATCTCCCGTTCTATAGCAGCTTGGGCATGAGGAGACACCCGGTAGGGTGGGGTTCTGATTGGGTGAGCATTACCTGTATCAATGGAGTGGTATGCCCGTTCAGTCCGTCCTGGGGTGGCTGAGAACAATGGGGCGAAGCTAGTGCACAGCTCCTTGATTTGTCGCCTCTGCAGACGTTCCAGGGTGGTTGAGAGGTTCACCTCTTCCACACCACCGTCTTTTTTCCCATCGTAGTAGACACCGTCAGGCCACTCAGCATCATCTCCCTGGACTGTAAACTGACAAACCTGTAAGTCTCTGGAATAGAAAGGCTTGAGAGAATTAATATGGTACACTTTAGGCTTTAGTGAGGAATTGGGAAATGCTATGAGGTAGTTTACAGCTCCCAGGCGCTCTTGGACCGTGAATGGCCCTTCCCATGATGCTTCCATCTTATGGGCCTGTTGCGCCTTCAAGACCATAACCTGGTCTCCTACCTTGAAAGAACGTTCTCTGGCATGTCTGTCATACCAGGCCTTTTGCTCTTCTTCAGCATCCTTTAGGTTCTCTCTAGCAAGGGCTAAAGAGTGTCGGAGGGTGCTTTGTAGGTTGCTTACAAAGTCCAGAATGTTAGTTCCTGGAGAAGGCATAAACCCCTCCCATTGCTGCTTCACCAACTGTAATGGCCACTTAACCTCGTGACCATACACAAGTTCAAATGGTGAAAACCCTAAACTGGGATGTGGTACAGCCCTGTAGGCAAACAGCAACTGCTGCAACACTAGGTCCCAATTATTGGAGAATTCGTTGATGAATTTTCGTATCATGGCCCCCAAAGTTCCATTGAACCTTTCCACCAGGCCATTGGTTTGATGGTGGTACGGGGTGGCAACCAAGTGATTCACCCCATGAGTTTCCCACAGTTTTTCCATGGTCCCTGCCAGGAAATTAGACCCTGAATCTGTAAGGATGTCAGAGGGCCAACCTACCCTGGCAAAGATGTCTGTTAGGGCCAGGCACACAGTGTTAGCCCTGGTGTTGCCTAGAGCGACTGCTTCTGGCCATCGGGTAGCAAAGTCCACTAAAGTCAGTACGTACTGCTTTCCTCTGGGTGTCTTTTTTGGGAAAGGACCCAGAATATCCACAGCTACTCGCTGAAATGGGACCTCAATTATGGGGAGTGGCTGGAGAGGGGCCTTGACCTGGTCTTGAGGCTTTCCCACTCTTTGGCATACCTCACAAGACCGGACATACTTGGCAACGTCCTTGCCCATCCCCTCCCAGTGGAAGGACTTCCCCAACCGGTCCTTGGTTCTGTTCACCCCAGCATGGCCACTGGGGTGATCGTGGGCTAAGCTTAAGAGCTTCCCCCGGTACTTAGTTGGAACCACCAACTGTTTTTGCGGCTGCCATTCTTCCCGGTGTCCACCAGAAAGAATTTCCTTGTATAAAAGTCCTTGGTCTATAACAAACCGGGATCGATTAGAAGAGCTGAGAGGCGGTGGGGTGCTCCGTGCCGCCGCCCAAGCTTTCTGAAGGCTGTCATCTGCTTCCTGGTCAGTTTGGAACTGTTCCCTTGAGGCTGGGGTCACCAGTTCTTCCTCAGACTGTGGACTTGGGCTTAGTCCCTCTGGAAGCGATGTAGGTGATGGGGTTGTTTCCGTTGCTGGTGAACCGCTCTCCGCTGGTGCACCTGAGGGTATTTCAGGCTCTGGCTGAGCCTTTTGGGTATGGCTGTCTGTTGCTTCTGCCAGTTGTGGCTCGCCGGCGCCCACTGGCGTTGAGTTTGAAGATGGGGTTGCAATCGCTGGTGCTGGTTGCTGTTCCAGTTCCGGGCCTGGGACTGGAGGTGCTGTGGCTGTTTCAGTGGTTGGCATGGAATCTGGATCCACGACCTCTGTCTGGGTCTCTGGTAACCCAGACGGGGCGTCTGTGGACGGTTCAGGAACAGGAATGGGTCTGGAAGCTTGCCTGGTTTGGCTACGTGTAACCATTCCCACTCTCTTGGCCCGCCTCACCTGGTTGGCCAAGTCTTCCCCCAGTAGCATGGGGATAGGATAATTGTCATAGACTGCAAAAGTCCACATTCCTGACCAGCCTTTGTACTGGACAGGCAGTTGAGCTGTAGGCAACTCCACAGCTTGTGACATGAAGGGGTAAATTGTAACTTTGGCCTTTGGGCTGATGAATTTGGGGTCAACGAAGGATTGGTGGATAGCTGACACTTGTGCCCCCGTGTCTCTCCACGCAGTAACCTTCTTTCCGCCCACTCTCAAATTTTCCCTTTGCTCCAAGGGTATTTGAGAGGCATCCGGGCCTGGGGATCTTTGGTGTGATGGTGGTGTAATGAATTGCACTTGCATGGTGTTCTTGGGACAGTTGGCCTTGATATGTCCCAGTTCATTACACTTAAAGCATCTTCCATCTGATGGGTCACTGGGTCGAGGTGAGTTACTGGAGACTGGTGAGGTGGAAGGGTAGGGTGTCTGTGGCTTTACTTGGGGGGTATGTGGGGTCTTTGGCTGTCCTCAGTTGTAGGGTTTATGGTCTGTGTGCCCCCTGGGGTAATCGTTCCCCTTGACAGTAGCTTTCTTGCTTTCTGCCAGTTCCATCCATTTGGCTCCAATCTCCCCCGCCTCAGCGAGATCTTTGGGTTTTCCATCTTGTATGTACCGTGTGATGTCTTCAGGAACACCATCCAAGAACTGCTCCATTTGTATGAGGAGGTGCAGTTCTTCCAAGGTTTGAACGTTGTTTTTTGTTATTTAGGCCTCATAGTTTTTTGCAATGTAGTAGGCGTCTTTGGGAAATGACACCTCTGGTTTCCACTTTTGGGTTCTGAAGCGCCGATGGGCATGATCTGGGGTTATCCCCATTCTGTATCTGGCCTCGGTTTGAAAAAGTTTATAGTCATTCATTTGCTGCTTAGGCATTTCAGCTGCCACCTCTGCTAAAGGTCCACTGAGCTGTGACCTCAATTCTACCATGTACTGGTCTTCGGGGATGTTGTACCCAAGACAGGCTCTTTCAAAATTTTCCAAGAAGGCCTCGGTGTCATCCCCTGCCTTGTAGGTGGGAAATTTCCTGTGCTGTGGAGCAATAATTGGCGCCGGGTTGTTAGGGTTGGCTGGCACATGCAGCCCAGCTTTTGCCAAGTCCAGTTCATGTTTTCTCTGTTTTTCCTTCTCTTCATTTTCTTTTTGTTGTTTTTCCATGTCTCGGCAGTGGGCCGCCTCTTCTTCTTCGTGCTTCCTTCTGTGGGCCAACTCATCTTCTGCTTGTTTCCTTCGGTAGGCCACCTCTTCTTCTTCTAGTTTTCTTTTGTGTGCTGCCTGTTTGATTTGTTCTTCTCTTTCTTTCATCTCCATCTCTTTTTGTTTTATTTCCAGTTGTCGCCTGTGTTCAGCTTCTTTGAATTGCTCTTCGGCCTCAATTTTTGCCTTAGAAGTCATGATTCCTATTTTCTTGTGTTGGGGTGCCCTCCGGTGTTTATCTTCTGAACTGCAGGCTCTCTGTTGCCTCCTGAAGTCTGCCTAGCAACAGTGCCTTTAGCTAATCTTCAATGTTAAGTAAACCTGAAAAACCACTTTATTTGCATATATATAGTGCTGGTACTTGCCTCCTAATGGGAGGGCTATTGTGTGACAAAAGACCCTTAACAGTCTGGTAATGGCTTCTTGCTTAACATGCAAGCCACAAACTGCCAGAGAGAGCAGAAAAAAAAATTCTCTCTGGTTCCCTATTAAAACCAAACTGTTTCTCTCTGCTAAAAAGCCCTTAGCAGAGAAAAGAAAAATATAATATTCCTACTGGCTTCTGGATTCTGTCTATATCCCACCACTGCTACACCATGTCATAACCTTAGTCCCAGATTTGGACCTTAGCGTCCAAAATATGGGGGTTAGCATGAAAACCTCCAAGCTTAGTTACCAGCTTGGACCTGGTACTTGCTGCCACCACCCAAAAAATTAGAGTGTTTTGGGGCACTCTGGTCCCCCTGAAAAACCTTCCCTGGGGACCCCAAGACTCAAATCCCTTGAGTCTCACAACAAAGGGAAATAATCCTTTTTCCCTTCCCCCCTCCAGGTGCTCCTGGAGAGATACACAGACACCAGCTCTGTGAAACTACACAGAGTGACTCCCCCTCTCTGTTCCCAATCCTGGAAACAAAAAGTACTTTCCTATTCCCCCAGAGGGAATGCAAAATCAGGCTAGCAATCCAACACACAGCTCTCCCCTCTGATTTCTTCCTCCCACCAATTCCCTGGTGAGTACAGACTCAATTTCCCTGAAGTAAAGAAAAAACTCCAACAGGTCTTAAAAGAAAGCTTTATATAAAAAGAAAGAAAAATACATACAAATGGTCTCTCTGTATTAAGATGATACAATACAGGGTCGATTGCTTAAAAGAATATTGAATAAACAGCCTTATTCAAAAAGAATACAAATCAAAGCACTCCAGCACTTATATTCATGCAAATACCAAAGAAAAGAAACCATATAACTTACTATCTGATCTCTTTGTCCTTACACTTAGAAACAGAAGACTAGAAAGTAGAAACTACTTCTCCAAAGCTCAGAGAAAGCAGGCAGACAGACAAAAGACTCAGACACAAACTTCCCTCCACCCAGAGTTGAAAAAATCCGGTTTTCTGATTGGTCCTCTGGTCAGGTGCTTCAGGTGAAAGAGACATTAACCCTTAGCTATCTGTTTATGACAGGAGTAAGTTCAATATTTTCTTAATTGTCGTTTCCAGTAGAGGCAAGACACAAACTTTGTATAGCTTAATCAAATACATTACCAAATAACAAAAAAATTTACTCTAGCATCTTAAGATGTTTTGTTTTAAATTAATTGCAAGTCTTAGGAAATAATGTGAAACATCTACATAATGTATGAGAAGAGAAAGGAAGAAAGTAGTAATTTTAAGGTTAACTGGGGCACATTTTTCAAAGTTTGAGTGCCTAAAATTAACCCCCTACATTCATATTTAGACAACTAAACAAAAGGCCTAGTTTTCAAAGTACAGCTGGGACATAGACTCCACTGAGATGAAAATTTTGTTGGACATTTTTTAACAAAATTCTTCGAGTTCCATCTCACCTTATGATAATGTGAAAAAAAAGATTTAAGCTTGTTGAATAGGAGTCATCTAGATTTATGACTGGAAACTACTGGATTGGAAATAGCATACTAAAAGTTTCATAATTTTTAAAAACAGATGTTGAGTGATATCGGCAGTAGTTCTTTGTTTGAAGCTTATTTCCTAACTCATGCACTTGGTGGTTCTAGAAAGCACTGACAGTACAATGTACAATGTACAATTGTACAACAGTACAATGAGAGCCAAAAAATTAGAATTTGCATCAATATCAAAATGATATCCAGCAATGGTGACATTTGTTTTGTTGACCTCTGTCCTCTCAGATATGGACTGGAGCGACACACATTTTTCAAACCAGGTAGCCTTCAGACGGTAACAACTTTTGGCCACTACCTGGAGATGGTATACTCTGCAGCATGGCACGTCATCTAGGCTGAAGGCAATTTGTGCAGTTTAAGGGGAAAAATTTTCAGATATATCCAACTTCTAACAGGGCTCTAATACACCATAGATATAGATAAGTCTTGTGAGCTGTATTAAGTCAAAATTATCTTGTGCTATCAAAAAGAAATCTTATCCAAAATTATTAAAAATTATCATCTCCAGCAAAACTAGTTGTTTCTAGATAGGTAATGTGCTAAGCAGAGAAATGAGCAGTAGACTCAGAAGGCCCGTTTGCTCCAAAGGATAAATTTGGCCCACATTTTATAGACATCCTTTACTCAATTAAGTACAGTGCTTGCAATTAGATAGTAATCGCTGGCAAAAGTTACTATTAGAGATAACATCATAGTTTCCTTACAATGGAAAATAACTGTTAACTGTGTTAGTAAATGTTGGCTTTTTAATCCAGACCACTGTAAAGGCTTGAAGCACTGCTATAGATCAAAATGTTTTACATCTTATTCCAGTGGTGATAGCAAGCAGTAGATGGCCTGCTTCCGGACAATTTGCTAAACAGAACAAATCTGATTTGTCCCACCTTGTTTTCCTTTCTTTTTCTCCTGTTTCAGAGTTACAACTTTTCCCCTGCAGCCTCCTCTACCTAATGGAACAGAATGATCTGTGTCAGAAATGTTTTGAGACACAAAATTCTCTGAGGCTACCTTTCACACAATATCTCAAACATATTTATACAAAAAAAATACCATGAAAGTGACCATCATTTAGGTATCTTGCATTTGCTCTAGAAATACTGGGACTGATTAATGTTGGGCTCTCCGTCCTACAAACATCCTTCTGCATCTGCTTAACTTTCCTCTCAAGATTTCAGGAGGACTGATCAAATGCATAAAATTAAATACCTATATAAGTGATGACAGGATTGGGACCCTGTTTTGTATTAGGAAGCTGATATGAATCAGCTGAAAATTCAAGTTGATTATATCTTACACTCAAATATAACACAAAGGCAATTGTTCACTAGACTAGGGATTTTTTCTAACAGTCGTGTGTGAAATACTTTTAAGTCAAGTAGACTAGAACTGTCAAATCCATGATAGTCCTACATTATCCTAGAAGGAACAACTTCCTGATATGAAAGGTCAATTGTATATTTAAATCCTTACAGAAACAATTTGCTTACTCTGTATCAAGTCAGTGTTAATGTGCTTACCACGCAGCATACAAGTTACAATAAATGGCCCATAAGCTAGTAAAAGTTTCTAAAATAAAGTGTTTTACTTTAAAATTAAAGTTCTATTCTTTCTTGCATATAAATATTTCATATCTATGTGTCAAAATAGTTTGCAAAGAAATGTCATTTAAGGCTCTGAGTTTATTTTCTTTTTCAAACAAGTGCCAAGGTGACAGATGTCAGCACAGGAGAGGGGAGAATGTTACAGTATGTTTTGTGCTCTCAGGCCACCAGCAAGTCCTCGGAAGGTCAGGTATTGAACATGCCTACGATCATTCTAAACCAGCCTTGTGAGCCATCAAATCACATCAAACTCAGCCATATGAGAACAAGCCTTAAGGTATAAGTGTGACATTTTCATTCTCTACAGTCTAAATCCTCACACATATCAAGCTGTCAAAGAAGAGAACAACTGGGGATTATCTTCTAATAGCTACAGCTGCACCCACAGAACTGAAAACAAAGATTGCTTATTTCCCTCCCGCCACCATTTCAGTTCATTGATTGATTTTTCCTTCTATTGTCTTTCCTTCTTTCAGATCTTTTGTCGTTGTTGTTATTGCTGTTTTTTTACACTGATACCTTTCCTCTGGCTGTGAGGCCAAACCATACAGAACAGTCAGAAATTGTAGCAAGGATTGACTAACAGGTCTGTAATCTGCACGTGTTCTCTGACGAAGAGGATGAGTTTATCCTTTTTGGGGCACAATGACTGTGTCTTTGCCTGAGGCCTGGTATTTATGGGAACAGATGTTCCTAGAGTAGTGACCTTACTAGGATCCCATTCCTGCTCCTAACAAAGTCAATAGATTTTTATGTTGATGAGATTGGAGCAGAATTGGGCCCCTAAGGCCAGACTAGCCTGAAATTTCAAACCCACTCTTCACATCATGGGTTTGAGAGTTCAACTCAGACATTTTTTGATTTGCAATCTATTTATGCAATGTTGTAAAAAGAAGCCAAGGGGGCCAGAGAGAATGGGATTAAAAATAAAGTGAAATGAAAGCAGAGAGTGAGCAGATTGAAAAACAAATACAGGGAAACTGTCAAAAAAAAAAGAGCAGAGGGTAGAGAGGGAAATCATTTAAAGTGTGCACACTGTGGTAGCTTAATTTGGTTTTCCTGTCTCTTTCCTCCTTCTTGAGCTGCCCTCCTTACACAGGCATTTTCTTTCTTGTGCCCCTCTGGAATATTTGACTGAGTCTACCACAAACACTGCCAGCTTCCAGTATGGCTTGATTTGTCAGTGGATTCCAGCAGTTGCTCTTGGAATCCATCAGGATGCCAAAACATCAGATGTTGAAGCTGATATTACATGTGGCAGGCTTGATCACTGTAGAGAGAAAAACATTTTCCATCCAATGTACTTTCCCAGCAGGATTACTTTGCAGCAGTTATTGTGTAATACAGCCATATGTTGTGTCTTTCTGAGTCAAGCTGAATTGGAATACGATTACTATATGTTGCATTTTGCAAGCACAATAGAAAAATAGTTTAAAAAACATTATACACAAGCATGAATTGTAGATGTGCCAAACTGAGTAATTGAGAAGGACAATTCAAGTATTAACCAATTTAAAGTATTGTAGCTTCTAATCTACTTCCATGAATGAAGACATTTCTAACCTACACAAATGTTAAGGGATCAAGAAGTACTTTGTATGACTGCCTGACCCTTCCAAAAGGTCCCCTTTCTCTTCTGTGAGCCCTAGAAGATGATAGCTTTCCAAAGAAACTAGGCAAATGCAGCCCATGAATAAATGCATTAATGGCTGGAATCCCATGGGATCAATCTTAAGCGGGTAAATCAGCATAGCGCCTTTGAAGCCAATGGAACAACACCACATTTACAGCAGTATACTTAAGCAATGTCACTATTGTCACTACAGAGTAGGGCAACGAACTTATTACTCATAACAAGTTATTTCACTGCCACAATCTCTCCTCTGGTCTGCCTAGTCACTATCTCTTCCTCACTTCACTCCTGCCTGAAAACTCACATATTACATGTTATCTACAATAGAGTTAGCAATACTCACTCTGTCTTATCCAATTACTTTTATAAAAATCCATAATGCTTAACAGAACCACCAAGAAATACACATGTCCAAGCTGAGTAACAGTTACCACATTGTGATCACCTTTGTCTTGTCTCTCCAGCCCCTCCATTGAAATAAATGTGAAAATCTCTCATTGACCTCAAAGGGTCAGGATTTCACCCAGGATTTCAGGTTTAACATTTAGGATCTGTGCCTGTACACATGTATACACAGGAGTTACTCTACTCACGTGAGTAATACCACCGAGTTCAATCACATTACTCATGTATCTAAAGTTCTCATATGCACACACTGGCAAATTGTGGTCCTAACATTGTATGCTCTTCTTGGGTAGGCACTGGTTATTTTACTATTTCTGTGAAGCTCCTACCATATTGTTAGTCTAAATGACTCCAATAATAATGATAGTATGTTAAGCATGTAAATATGGAGTAGATGAAATTAAATTGCAATCAGTGTTTAGATACCCCATCCTATATGCAAGTAGCTCACATACAGGCTGCCAAAAGCTTATGCAATTCACTGAAATTTCTCCTCCACATTTGTACATCCCTCACCTTTAAGCAACCTGAGTCATATAGTAATGCCTATTGAAGCTAAATAAAAAAAAAGTATTGGAATATCATGCTCCACAGGGCAAAATCCATGTAGAGAACTCACTGCAAAATTTGGGAGAAAAAAAAAAAAGAGAGATGCATGATGAAGGTTGCCACCAGGCAGTTTTATGTATTTTCTGCCCATTTTGTGGATGTTATAAAATATTTCCTATGTTGCTGGGTATAAATAGATACCAAACTACAGCCGAACAACTTGGAGAATATGAATTATTGTGGCTTTGGAATAGCAGAATACAACATAGCACTCATACCAGTCAGTTACCTTTTAACCAATTTCACTGTTTTTTAAGCAAGCCAGAAGAATTCTAGTATCTTAACCAGGTCCTCATCTTGTGTGCAACTTCACAGAGCACTCCCTGTTTATATTAGCCAAAATTTTGGCACATTTATTCTCAAATATTAGGGTTGTAAGCTCAACTAGTGTCAATCAGCATTATTCCATTGGCTTCCATGGAACCAGTTTTCACCAGCTGAGGATCTGGTCCCATAAGTCAAATCACAGAAAGCCCTACACATTTCTTTATTACTCTAGTTTCAAATGAGGATAACTTGATTGATTTCAATGAAGTCACTTTGGTAAAAAGTTGAAGTAACACAGTGGTGAATCAGGCACAAAATATCTCCAATAAAAAAAGGTCTTCCTTAATATGATTTTGAGGAATATCAAAATCCTAAGAATACTTTTCAGTACTTCTGATGGTAAAAATATTGGCTTATCTTCTGATAAGTCCACTGGATGCCCTATCATTGACATTCTGCCCATGAAAATAGCTTAGCCAGCCACAGGAACATTACTCCAGACTCAAGAGTTTACAGACAGCAGGGACCACCATATTGTCTATTCCAGGGATCGGCAACCTTTGGCACACAGCTCGCCAAGGTAAGCACCCTGGCAGGCCGGGCCAGTGTGTTTAACTGCCGCCTCTTCAGGTTCGGCAGATTGCGGCTCCCACTGGGACAGCAAACCGAGTCCAGTGGGAGCCACGATTAGCTGACCCTGCAGACTTGGAAGATAAACAAACTGGCCCGGCCTGCCAGGGTGCTTAACCTGGCCAGCCACATGCCAAGGGTTGCCAATCCCTGGTCTAGTCTGAGATCCTATATACCACAGGCTAATTGCAACACCCAGCACAATAAATCCAGCTGTCAAAATTAGACCAAAGTATTATAGCCAACACAAGGTTAGACTGTTATTTGACACAGGCAAAGACTATGACTGAGGTGCACCAGTTCCTGAGGCCCCTGCAATAGCAGGGACATGATGAAGTGAGATACAGTCAGATAATCCTGGCAAGTGACCTCCACGCTCATCCATAGGGAGAGGTGACCCTCCTCCTACCCTCTAAGGTAACTACCAGTCTGAGTTTTGTAGAAATCCCTTCCTGATCCACATATGCCATCAGTTAGACCCTGAGCATGTGAGCAAGTACCAGCCAGCCAAGCACCTAAGAGAGAGAGAGAGAGAATGCTCAGTGCCATCTCAGAGCCCTGGCCAATGCCTTATCCTGTCTCCAGCCATGCCCATACCTGATGCTTTAGAGGAATGAGATTAAAAGGCAACACCACCACCTCCACCAAGCTGGCCTTCTCCTCAGCTCATAAAGGACCATTGACCCATCTAAAGTCCCTATCCAGGCAGTTGTATTTTCCCAGACATAAGCAAAACAAACAAAAACATTTCCTCAGCCCAGGGCTCCCAGATCCCCCCCCCCCATCCCATACCTCTCAGTTGATCCTGTTTTCAGGCTTCCTCGGGAATATTCTGTGCTCTCATTATTGAGTACTGCCACACAGGAAGGCCCCTTTTTAACAGCAGTTTCCCACTGCCTCTCTTCCTAGGGGACTCTGACAGTCACTTCCAAGGCAATTCCTGTTCCTGTTTTCACTCTGTCTCCCTATTGCCAGGGAGCCAGCAGTGACAGTCCCATATCTCCTCTTTCTACCCCTTTCTTGGCTGACTCTCCAGCCTTATTCATCCAGATTTCCCCACTCTAGGGCCCATGTGCCTTCTCTTCTGGTCCAATCAGAGTCAGCTGACCTAGCAAAAATGCACTGGCCCTACTCCTTCTTAAAGGGCTATTATCACCCTGTGACACTCCCCCATATGGAGAGCTCCTCCCACATGGAAGAGCATGCTTGTCCCCTCATGTGTTGCCTCCCTATGCCCAGTCACTGTCATAGGAGGAATGGATAGAAAGAAGAGGGCATGGACAAGGCTTCCCTATGTCCTGCTGAGCCATAGCTCTTATTTTGTCCCTTAAGGCCACTGACAGCCAATCGTGAGAGCAAGCATTACACTGCTTTAACTTATGCCTAGGGACTGACCCAACACAGTCCAGGTTCAAGGTCAGAGGAGTACAAAGGTGAGCTTTATTCCACTCTTGCATGCCACCCTTGAATGCACATGTTCTGAGTCAAATGCAGTTGGCCAAACACCGGGAATTGAGCTATAGTGTTTTGGATCATAAATGCAGCCATTACTTATTCACAGATGTTAGATTTTTCAAGTAATGTTTTTTTCAGATGCCTTTAGCGCTTTTGAAAGATACCAGATGGAAAGTAGAAATGCTTAATATCACTCTCTTATGCATCTTCCTATAGCTTTTATTCCTTTGATCTTTTGAAATTTGCCCTTCCTATTGATTAAAGGCTTGATCCATCCAACAGTCAGCACTTAAAATATCATTAGTTTCAATGGCATTTCTGCACACAGAACACTTCCAGAATCAAGCACTAATAAACCACCTTCAATGGCTGGTGAACAAATTATCCAACCACGCCTACCTAAAGCAATCAAAAGTGATTGAAGAAAAAAGGTGAAAGTAGTGTTATTTTCAATACAAATTTATATGATTCCTTAAGTTTTTACTGGATTAAATAGATAGTTGAATTGGATCTGTGATCAAATTAGATGTAAGCAGTGTAATAATTTCTAGCTGTGACCCTGCAACTGAAACAAAAAGGTCTTCACGACCATATTCAGTTTTTATATACCTGTCACCTAAACTTTACTTTTATTATTATATTTATAATAAGGGCCCCATGCTGAATTCGTGGTTCACCTAAACTAACACTGACATCACTTGGAGTTATGGCTGTGCAAGGAATACAGAATCAGTTTGGAGGTGAGCAGTTGCTTTAGTCTTCAATTTCTCTTCCAAAATTTGTTGTAAAACAGCTATTGGGCTTGGAGTTTAAACTATAGGACATTCTATTATTGCTGCAATATATTACTCTAATTGTTTCATAAATCAGGCTGAGGAGTACAAATGTCATGTAATAAGCCTTTGTTTAGTAATCCCCTCAAATGTATTAACAAAAATGAGAGCTCAGGAGAATAACTATTGTACACAATATGAATGTGGATCTCTGCAATTGAATTAAAATTTACCAAGACACCATCTTTTATGTCATAGACTTAATATTCCCCTCCTCCACAGTATAATACTCTTAGACTAAATGAATTTTAATATGGAGAGCTCACCTCATACTTTGGTGCTATTGTGCTAAAGGATGAGGAGGTATTTTATAGAGAAATGCATCTGGAATTGATCTGTGTTAAGTTGTGTTTTAGCCAGTGGTAATACAGTCACAAGCCTTTTAGAGAGATGATGAATGTAATGTAATGTCTTTGACCATGATTTTTTTTCTGGTGGAAACTAATTAACGAACCTAAACTACTTCTATTCAAACACTCTGAAAAGATAACTCCAGTCACAAATGTTAAATATCTGTTTTGCTTTTCTTTGCTTATTCATGCATTTATTCAATACTTCCTATAGCAGTTTATCTAAAATTAGGGCCAAAGTAATTTGAGCAGCCATACTCTACGTAAAAGAGTCTGTGGAAGGCTTTAAATCAAAGTGACAGCCATTACAAGTTACTTAAAGGAAAAGCATTTCTGAATAACTCTCAGGCATACAATGAAAAATTTAAAAGTATTTTAAAAAACCGATATGCATATTTGAATGGTCTCTACTTATGACAAATTATACAGCATGTGAAGTCTGGTGACCCTCTAGAATATCCATTATATATATATTATGAGTTAATATTCTACTCAGTGAAATTATACCCTGTCAACACTTGGTTTAATTCATTTGAAGTTTCCTCAGCTTTGTCCTCTTCACCCACCCTTAGCTTGATGCTATTTGGAAATAACAGGAACTATGGTCAAGATTTTAAAAAAAAATTAGGCTTTTAAGGCCACATTTCAGCAAATGCCCTAATTTCCAAGTGCTGAACTCCAGTTACTCTCAATGAAGTTAATGAGAAGTTACACACCTGAGCTTGTAGCTGCCTTACTCCTCATCTGATTGGCTGCCTCACTTCTCCATTCACTCTCTTCTGCTTCAGTTGCAGGTCTACAGTTACCCCACTCATCTGCTGGAGTAAGGGATTTTCAACCAAATGGATGCTAAATACTTGAAGTTTGTATCCAAGACGGAAAGTCAAAGAGCTTGCTCATGCTAGACCCACTCTCTGACCATTTTGCATGACGTAGTGTACTGCAGACTTGAAATACATAGGAGAGCAAGGTGGGTGTCTACAGATAATAGCAGGAAGAAGTATTCCTGATATATACCTAGCCTGACTAGCATGCTAAGGATCTAGAACTCTGCTTTTCATAAATTAATTGCCCCCTAGCTCCTTTTATTGCTGATACAATGAAAAGTACATATATCTGATCCTTGAAATGGTGTTTTTTTATATTTGCCTTGGAACAACCCCTGATTAGCAAATAGTTTCAAAATTCCTTTTTCTTTCTCTAAATAATATTATTTGTTATGATGTTTAAAGATCATAGAAATTATTCTCCACATAAAACATTTGCAAAGAGCTAGGAGTTTATGGCTGAAATTAGAAACAATCACACTGTCTGTTGAGAGGTATTAATCCTTCTGATCCTGCTTCTGTTCTAGTGAGGAGATGACTTTCTCTAACTCAAACAATTTGAGGAAAAAATGAAAGCTTTGAAACAGCTTTAGGGTGCCAGTGTGGGGTTTTGTTATTTTTATTTCTTGAACTGTAGTGTTCACAGAATTAAAACCATGAATCACATTTTAACACTCTCATGCTTTCTATTTATTATTGATGGGCCTGAGTCAAATCCACTGAGCCCAGACACCTTCAAATTTTGGGGATCTTTGCCCCTTGATCTGGATCCAACTCAAGCAAACTTAAGTTCAACTCTTTATTTTACCTATTGCTGGGGAAAATCCTTCCTGTACAGAGCCAGATGTTTGGCTGGTGTAAACTGGGATGGTTCCATTTAGGTTAATGAAGCTACCCTGAAGATCTGGTCTACAGTGTCTAGGGCCCTGATTCTTGACGGTATTTACTCTATTTGAAATTAGGTTCTTTAATACCTTTGAGGATCTGGGCCTAAGACTTATATTGGCTAATATCAAAAACAGTTGATAACACAGTGTATGTTCAATACATATGGTATAACCAAAAGACAAAGATGAAAGCTTTTTCATTTATTAAACAACATACAAATATGAAGGGTCAGATTTCTGTAACTACTTATAATAAATAGCTCATGTTCACATTGACTAACCCTATTAATTTCTCTGGGTTGAATAAGGCTTGATGAATCTGTCCCTAAAAGATCACCTTTACCTTCTTGCAGTTGTTTTTGAAGTAGGAGTTTAGGCACATTTACTTTTTTCAAGTACTTTCTAACAAAATATTAATGCCATTCTGACATTCTAGAATTAGCAATTAACAGCAGGTTTAATACAAGGGTAAGTGAAGAATGGCACAAGTTGAGCAATTGTCATCTTTTTTAACTCAATCTTTCTAAACAAAAATAACTCATAATGCAGATTCATGTTGCTGAAAATATCAAAAAGGCTCTTCCATACATCACTTTAATCAGAAACATGATAATGCATAATTCCTAGTTAATGAAACATTTATGTACATATAATTATATTATAATTTTAGCTACAGATATTTACACAGAATATGGATTGGTGCAATTAGTTACCTCATATATTTATAGAGTTAGCACAGTGCCTGTGTAGACATTACTATATAAATACGCATATTTACAAAAAAGTATAATGTAGAAAACTATGTGGCAGATACAATGGACTGGATTCATGAAAGCACTTAGGTGCCTAAGTCCCTGTTTTAGATTCATGTACCCATAGACTTTAAGGTTGGAAAGAACTTCATGGTCATCTAGTGTGACCTCTTTCATATCACAGGCCACAGAACCTCACCCATCGGCTTCTGTAGTAGACCCTCAACCTCTGGCTGAGTTTCTGAAGTCCTCAAATTATGGTTTAAAGACTTCAAGTCACAGAGAATCCACTATTTACATTAGTATACACCTGCAAGTGACTTGCGCCCCATGCCGCAAAGGAAAGCAAACTCCCCCACCCCCAGGTCTCTGCCAAACTGACCTGGGGGAAAATTCCTTCCCAACCTCAAATATGGCCATGAGTTAGATCCTGAGCATGTGGGAAAGATCCTGCTGCCAGACACCTGGGAAAGAATTCTCTAGTAACTCAGAGCCCTTCCCATCTAGTGTTCCATCACCGGCCATCGGAGATATTTCCTGCTAGCAGTCACAGATTGGCTACCTGCCATTGTAAGCAGTCTCATCATACCATTCCCTCCATAAATTTATCAAGTTCAGTCTTGAAGGCAGTTAGGTTTTTTGCCCACACTGCTCCCTTTGGAAGGTTTTTCCAGAACTTCACTTCTCTCATGGTTAGAAACCTTCAACTAATTTCAAGCCTAAACTTGTTGATGACCAGTTTACATCCATTTGTTCTTGTGTCTACACTGGAGCTTAACTTAAATAACTCATCTCTCTTCTGGTATTTATCCTACTGATATATTTATAGATAGCAATAATATCTTCCTTCAGTCTTTTCTTGGTTAGGCTAAACAAGCCAAGCTCTTTGGGTCTCCTCTTATAAGGTAGGTTTTTCATTACTTGAATCATCGCACCTATTCCAGTTTTAATTCATCTTTCTTAAACACTGCAGACCAGTATTGCATGCAGTATTCCAGATGAGGTCTCAACAGTGCCTTGTATAATGATACTAACACGTCCCTGTCTCTACTGGAAATACCTGGCCTGATGCATCCTAGGACTGCATTAGCCTTTTTCACAGCCACATAACATTGATGACTCATAGTCATCCTGTGATCAACTGATACATTCAGGTCTTTCTCCTCCTCTGTCATTTCCAACTGATATGTCCCCAGCTTATAGCAAAAATTTTTGTTAGTCCCTAGATGGATGATCTTCCAGTTTGCACTATTAAATTTTATCCCTTTTCTATTACTCCAGCATAGAAGGCCATCCAGATATTCTTATATGATATTCTGGTCCTCCGTATTGGAAATCCGCAAAGAATCCTGTGGCACCTTATAGACTAACAGACGTTTTGGAGCATGCACTTTCATGGGTGAATACCCACTTCATCAGATGCATGTAGTGGAAATTTCCAGGGGCAGGTATATATATGCAGGCAAGCTAGAGAAAATGAGGTAGTTCAATCAGGGAGGATGAGGCCCTGTTCTAGCAGTTGAGGTGTGAAAACCAAGGGAGGAGAAACTGGTTCTGTAATTGGCAAGCCATTCACAGTCTTTGTTTAATCCTGAGCTGATGGTGTCAAATTTGCAGATGAACTGAAGCTCAGCAGTTTCTCTTTGAAGTCTGGTCCTGAAGTTTTTTTGCTGCAGGATGGCCACCTTAAGGTCTGCTATAGTGTGGCCAGGGAGGTTGAAGTGTTCTCCCACAGGTTTTTGTATATTGCTATTCCTAATATCTGATTTGTGTCCATTTATTCTTTTCCGTAGCGACTGTCCAGTTTGTCCAATGTACATAGAAGAGGGGCATTGCTGCCATATGATGGCATATATTACATTGGTGGACGTGCAGGTGAATGAACCGGTGATGGTGTGGCTGATCTAGTTAGGTCCTGTGATGGTGTCGCTGGTGTAGATATGTGGGCAGAGTTGGCATCGAGGTTTGTTGCATGGGTTGGTTCCTGAGCTAGAGTTCCTATGGTGCGGTGTGCAGTTACTGGTGAGAATATGTTTCAGGTTGGCAGGTTGCCTGTGGGAGAGGACTGGCCTGCCACTCAAGGCCTGTGAAAGTGTGGGATCATTGTTCAGGATGGGTTGTAGATCCCTGATGTTGCGCTGGAGAGGTTTTAGCTGGGGACTGTATGTGGTGGCCAGTGGAGTCCTGTTGGTTTCTTTCTTGGGTTTGTCTTGCAGTAGGAGGCTTCTGGGTACACGTCTGGCTCTGTTGATCTGTTTCCTTATTTTCTCGTGCAGGTATTGTAGTTTTGAGAATGCTTGGTGGAGATTTTGTAGGTGTTGGTCTCTGTCTGAGGGGTTAGAGCAGATGCGGTTGTACCTCAGTGCTTGGCTGTAGACAATGTATCGTGTGATGTGCCCAGGATGGAAGCTGGAAGCATGAAGGTAGGCATAGCAGTCGGTAGGTTTTCGGTATAGGGTAGTGGTAATGTGGCCATCACTTATTTGCACCATGGTGTCTAGGAAGTGGACCTACCGTGTAGATTGGTCCAGGCTGAGGTTTATGGTGGGGTGGAAGCTGTTGAAATCATGATGGAATTTTTCCAGAGTCTCCTTCCCATGGGTGCAGATGATGAAGATGTCATCAATGTAGCGTAGGTAGAGAAGGGGCGTGAGTGGACGAGAGCTGAGGAAGCGTTGTTCCAGGTCGGCCATAAAAATATTGGCATATTGTGGGGCCATGAGGGTGCCCATAGCGGTGCCACTAATCTGGAGATATATATTGTCATCAAATTTGAAATAGTTGTGTATGAGGATAAAGGCACAGAACTCAGCAGCCAGTTGTGCTGTGGCGTCATCAGGGATACTGTTCCTGACAGCTTGTATGCCATCTGTGTGTGGGATGTTTGTGTAGAGAGCCTCTACATCCATGGTGGCTAGGATGGTGTTTTCTGGAAGGTCACTAATGCATTGTAGTTTCCTCAGGAAATCAGTGGTGTCACGGAGATAGCTGGGAGTGCTGGTGGCATAGGGTCTGAGTAGAGAGTCCACATATCCAGACAGTCCTTCAGTGAGAGTGCCAATGCCCGAGATGATGGGGAGTCCAGGATTTCCGGATTTGTGGATCTTGGGTAGTAGATAGAATAACCCTGGTTGGGGCTCTAAGGGTATGTTGATTTGTTCCAGTGTTAGTGTAGGAAGTGTCCTGATTAGATGTTGCAGTTTCTTAGTGTATTCCTCAGTGGGATCTGAGGGAAGTGGCCTGTAGAATTTGGTGTTGGAGAGTTGTCTGGCAGCCTCATTTTGGTAGTCAGACCTGTTCATGATGACAACAGCACCTCCATTATCAGCCTCTTTGATGATAATGCCTGGGTAGCTTCTGAGTCTGTGGATGGCATTGCGTTCTGCACGACTTAGGTTATGAGGCAAGCGATGTTGTTGTACCACAATTTCTGCCTGTGCATGTTGGCGGAAGTATTCAATGTAGAGGTCCAGACTGTTATTTCAACCTTCAGGAGGAGTCCATGTGGCGTTCTTCTTCCTGTGCTGTTGGTGGGAGGGTACCTGTTTATCAGTGTTCTGTTCAGTGTTGTCCTGAAAGTATTCTTTGAGTCGGAGACGGCGAAAGTAGGCTTCCAGATCGCTGCAGAACTGTATCATGTTGGTGGAGGTGGCAGGGCAGAAAGAGAATCCCCGAGATAGGACAGTATTGGAAATGCCTCCCAACTTGGTATCATCCACAAAGTTTATTAGCACACTCCCTCTTTTTTTAATGCCAAAATCAATAATAAACACTTTAAATGAGATTTGTCTCAAGAATGATCCCTGAGGAACTCCACTTGTAACATCCCTTCAGCTTGACAGTTCACCTTTCCTTATGACCTGTCTTTAACCAGTTCCTTCTCCACCTTTCAATTCTCATATTAATCCCCATCTTCTCCAATTTAACTAATAATTTCCCATGTAGAACTGTATCAAATGCCTTACTGAAATCAAGGTAGACTAGACCTACTGCATTTCCTTCGTTTAAAAATCAGTTATCTTCTCAAAGAAGGAGATCAGATTGGTCTGGCAGGATCTACATTTTGTAAAACCATGTTATATTTTATCTCAATTACCATTAACCTTTATGTCCTTAGCTACTAGAATAACATGAGGGGGAAAGAGTCCAGGACAGCTGGCTGTATTTCAAAGAATCCTTATTGAGGTTGCAGGAACAAACTATCCTGACTTGTATTAAGGATAATAAATATGGCAGGTGACCAGCTTGGCTTAACGATGAAATCCTTGCTGATCTTAAACAGAAAAAAGAAGCTTACAAGAAGTGGAAGATTGGACAAATGGCCAGGGAGGAGTATAAAAATATTGCTCAGGCATACAGGGGTGAAATCAGGAAGGCCAAATCACACTTGGAGTTGCAGCTAGCAAGGGATATTAAGAGTAACAAGAAGGATATCTTCAGGTATGTTAGCAACAAGAAAAAAATCAAGGAAAGTGTGGACCCCTTGCTGAATGAGGGAGGCAACCTAGTGACAGACGATGTGGAAAAAGCTAATGTACTCAACACATTTTTTGCCTCTGTCTTCACGAACATGGTCAGCTCCCAAGCTACTGCACTGGGCAACACAGCATGGGGAGGAGGTGACTAGCCCTCTGTGGAGAAAAAAGTGGTTCAGGACTATTTGGAAAAGCTGGATGAGCACCAGTGTGTCCGAGAGTGCTAAAGGAGTGGGCGGATGTGATTGCAGAGTTATTGGCCATTATCTTTAAAAACTGGAAAAAGGCTAATATAGTGCCCTTCTTTTAAAAAAGGGAAGAAGGAGGATCCGGGTAACTACAGGTGAGTCAGCTTCACCTCAATCCCTGGAAAAATCATGGAGCAGGTCCTTATGGAATCAATTCTGAAGCACTTAGAAGAGAGGAAAGTGATCAGGAACAGTCAGCATGTACTCATCAAGGGCAAGTCATGCCTCACTAACTTAATTGCCTTCTGTGACGAGATAACTGGCTCTGTGGATGAGGGGAAAGCAGTGGATGTGTTATTCCTTGACTTCAGCAAAGCTTTTGATACGATCTCCCACAGTATTCTTGCCAGCAAGTTAAAGAAGTATGGGCTGGATGAATGGACTATAAGGTGGATAAAAAGCTGGCTAGACCATCGGGCTCAACGGGTAGTGATCAATGGCTCCATGTTTAATTGGTAGCCAGTATCAAGCAGAGTGCCCCAAGGGTCGGTCCTGGGGCCAGTTTTGTTCAACATTTTCATTAATGATCTGGAGGATGGCGTGGACTGCACCCTCAGCAAGTTTGCAGATGACACTAAACTGGGAGGAGTGGTAGATATGCTGGAAGGCAGAAATAGCATATAGAGGGACCTAGACAAATTAGAGGACTGGGCCAAAAGAAATCTGATGAGGTTCAATAAGGACAAGTGCAGAGTTCGGCACTTAGGACAGAAGAATCCCATGCACTGCTACAGACTAGGGACCTAGTGGATAGGCAGCAGTTCTGCAGAAAAGGATCTAGGGGTTACAGTGGATGCGAAGCTGGATATCAGTCAACAGTGCGCCCTTGTTGCCAAGAAGACTAAAGACATTTTGGGCTGTATAAGTAGGGGCATTGCCAGCAGATCGAGGGACGTGATCATTCCCCTCTATTCGACATTGGTGAGGCCTCATCTGGAGTACTGCGTCCAGTTTTGGGTCCCACACTACAAGAAGGATGTGGAAAAATTGGAAAGAGTCCAGTGGAGGGCAACAAAAATGATTAGGGGGCTGGAGCACATGACTTATAAGGAGAGGCTGAGGGAACTGGGATTGTTTAGTTTGCAGAGGAGAAGAATGGGGGGGGATTTGATAGCAGCTTTCAACTACCTGAAAGGGGGTTCCAAAGAGGATGGATCTAGACTATTCTCAGTGGTAGCAGATGACAGAACAAGGAGTAATGGTCTCAAGTTGCACAGGGGGAGGTTTAGGTTGGATATTAGGAAAAACTTTTTCACTAGGAGGGTGGTGAAGCACTGGAATGGGTTACCTAGTGAGGTGGTGGAATCTCCTTCTGCCAGGGTTCCCTCCCAACTTTGAACTTTAGGGTACAGATGTGGAGACCTGCATGAAAGACACCCTAAGCTTATTTCTACCAACTTCGGTTAAAACTTCCCCAAGGCACAAATTCTTCCTTGTACCTTGGATTAGGTAAATGCTGCCACCACCAAGTGATTCAAACAAACATTTAGGGATTGGCTATCTTCCCCTAATATCCCTCCAAGCCCTACACCCTCTTTCCTGGGGTTGCTTGAGAATAAACAAGACAAGCACAGAACAACATTGGTTTTTTTAGGACACTAAAAAAACCAAGCAGATTATTAAAAAACCAGAACTTTATTAGAAAGAAAAAAGGTAAAAGAAGCACCTCTGTGAAGTTAGAATGAAAGATAATATCACAGGGCAATCAGATTCAAAACACAGAGGATTTCCCTCTGGGTAAAACCTTAAAGTTACAAAAAGAAAAGAAAAAAAAAACAGGAATAAACCACCTTCTCCGCACAGAAAAAATCACAAACCAAACCAAAAGATAATCTAATGTATTCCCTTGCCAGTACTTACTAGTTCTATAGGAGCGGGATTGCTTGCTTTCTTGATCTGTGTTTGGCAAGAGCCACATGGAACAGACAGAAGAAAGCCTTTCCTCCCTCTCCCTCCCCAATTTGAAAGTATCTTATCCCCTTATTGGTCCTTTGGGTCAGGTGCCAATGAGGTTACTCAAGCTTCTTAATCCTTTACAGGTAAAAGGATTTTGTGCCTCTGGCCAGGAGGGATTTTATAGTACTATATACAGAAAGTTGGTTACCCTTCCCTTTATATTTAGGACACCTTTCTTAGAGGTTTTTAAGGTCAGGCTTGATTTAGTTGGGGTTTGGTCCTGCTTTGAGCAGGGGGTTGGACTAGATGACCTCATGAGGTCCCTTCCAACCCTGATATTCTATACTTTCTCTTTCAAAATGTGTTCCAAGACCTTGCATAAAATTGAGGTCAAACTAATAGGCCTGTAGTTTCTTTGATCACTGTTATCCCCTTTCTTAAAAATCAGATCTATATTATCAATTCTCCAGTCATAGGGCACAACCACCCTTATTATTGTGCTTGCAATTTCATGTGCCAGTTCCTTTAATATTCTTGGATTGAGATTATCTGGGCCCCCCAATTTAGTCCCATTAAGCTCTTTGAGTTTGACTTCCACCTCGAATGTGGTCATTTCTACCTTTGTAGCCTCGTTCCTGTCATAACCTAGTCCCAGATTTGGACCTCAGCGTTCAAAATATGGGGGTTAGCATGAAAACCTCCAAGCTTAGTTACCAGTTTGGACCTGGTAAAGCTGCCACCACCCAAAAAATTAGAGTGTTTTGGGGCACTCTGGTCCCCCCAAACCTTCCCTGGGGACCCCAAGACCCAAATCCCTTGAGTCTCACAACAAAGGGAGAGATACATAGAAGCAAGCTCCGTGAATCTAAACAGAGGGATTACACCCTCCCCGTTTCCAGCCTTGGAAAACAGAAGTACCGAGAGCTAATCTCTCTTCCCCCCTCACCCAGAGGGAATGCAAAGTCAGGCTAGTAAATCTAACACACACAGATTTCCCCCTGACTTCTTCCTCCCACCAATTCCCTGGTGAGCACAGACTCAATTCCCTGGAGTTCCCCACTAAAGAAAAACTCCAACAGGTCTTAAAAAGAAAGCTTTATGTAAAAAGAAAGAAAAATACATAAAAATGGTCTCTCTGTATTAAGGTGACAAATACAGGGTCAATTTCTTAAAAGAAAAAAGAATACAATTTAATACATTCCAGCAACTACACACAAGTAAATACAAAAAAACCATATAAATCACTATCAGATCTTTTGTACTTACAACTGGGAAACAGAAGATTAGAAAGCAAGAGACAGAAATCCTCCCATAGCCGAGAGAGAGACAGGCACAAGACGAGAACAAAGGACTCACACACAAACTTCCCTCCACCCAGATTTGAAAAAGTCTTGTTTCCTGATTGGTCCTCTGGTCAGGTGTTTCAGGTTACTTCTTTCCAGCTGTAAGAGACATTAACCCTTAGCTATCTGTTTATGACGTGCCCCCCAAATTGCAGATAGTGCGGAAGCTCACTGGCGGCGATTTCCTCCCAGAACTTTGAAATAAACAAATTAATACAACACATGCACCTTTACATATACCACTAAGTATATAACTAACAGACTTCTACATTTTAAGAACACTTTTTAACTACTGGATTCTGGGAAACTCTCATGGGAGAGTGCATCAGCTACTTTGTTAGAAGCTCCTGAGATGTGCTGAATTTCAAAATCAAAATCTTGGAGAGCTAAACTCCAACGAAGAAGTTTCTTGTTGTTCCCCTTGGCAGTATGAAGCCACTTTAGCGCAGCATGGTCAGTTTGTAGCTGGAACCGCCGTTCCCAAACATATGGGCGTAGCTTTTCCAGGGCGTACACAAAGGCGTAGCATTCCTTTTCACTGACTGACCAGTGACTTTCCCTGTCAGACAGTTTCACCAGGCCATTGGCTTGATGGTGGTACGGGGTGGCAACCAAGTGGTTCACCCCATGAGTTTCCCACAGTTTTTGCATGGTCCCTGCCAGGAAATTAGATCCTGAATCAGTAAGGATGTCGGAGGGCCAACCTACCCTGGCAAAAATGTCTGTTAGGGCCAGGCACACAGTGTTAGCCCTGGTGTTGCCTAGAGCTACTGCTTCCGGCCATCGGGTAGCAAAGTCCACGAAAGTCAGTATACTGCTTTCCTCTGGGTGTCTTTTTTGGGAAAGGACCCAGAATATCCACAGCTACTCGATGAAATGAGACCTCATTTATGGGGAGTGGCTGGAGAGGGGCCTTGACCAGGTCTTGGGGTTTTCCCACTTTTTGGCATACTTCACAAGACCTGACATACTTGGCAACGTTCTTGCCCATCCCCTCCCAGTGGAAGGACTTCCCCAACCGGTCCTTGGTTCTTTTTACCCCAGCATGGCCACTGGGATGATCATGGGCTAAGCTTAAGAGCTTCCCCCGGTACTTAGTTGGAACCACCAACTGTTTTTGCAGCTGCCATTCTTCCTGGTGTCCACCAGAAAGAATCTTCTTGTATAAAAGTCCTTGGTCTATAACAAACTGGGATCGATTAGAAGAGCTGAGAGGCGGTGGGGTGCTCCATGCCGCCGCCCACGCTTTGTGAAGTCTGTCATCTGCTTCCTGCTTAGTCTGGAACTGTTCCCTTGAGGCTGGGGTCACCAGTTCTTCCTCAGACTGGGGACTTAGACTTGGTCCCTCTGGAAGCGATGTAGCTGATGAGGTTGTTTCCGTTGCTGGTGAACCGCTCTCCGCTGGCGCACCTGAGGGTATTTCAGGCTCTGGCTGAGCCTTTTGGGTATGGCTGTCTGTTGCTTCTGCCAGTTGTGGCTCGCCGGCGCCCACTGGCGTTGAGTTTGAAGATGGGGTTGCAATCGCTGGTGCTGGTTGCTGTTCCAGTTCCGGGCCTGGGACTGGAGGTGCTGTGGCTGTTTCAGTGGTTGGCATGGAATCTGGATCCACGACCTCTGTCTGGGTCTCTGGTAACCCAGACGGGGCGTCTGTGGACGGTTCAGGAACAGGAATGGGTCTGGAAGCTTGCCTGGTTTGGCTACGTGTAACCATTCCCACTCTCTTGGCCCGCCTCACCTGGTTGGCCAAGTCTTCCCCCAGTAGCATGGGGATAGGATAATTGTCATAGACTGCAAAAGTCCACATTCCTGACCAGCCTTTGTACTGGACAGGCAGTTTAGCTGTAGGCAAGTCTACAGCTTGTGACATGAAGGGGTAAATTGTCACTTGGGCCTTTGGGTTGATGAATTTGGGGTTTACGAAGGATTGGTGGATAGCTGACACTTGTGCCCCCGTGTCTCTCCACGCAGTAACCTTCTTTCCGCCCACTCTCAAATTTTCCCTTTGCTCCAAGGGTATTTGAGAGGCATCTGGGCCTGGGGATCTTTGGTGTGATGGTGGTGTAATGAACTGCACTCGGTTGGTGGTCTTTGGGCAGTTGGGCTTGATATGTCCCAGTTCATTACACTTAAAGCAACTTCCATCTGATGGGTCACTGGGTCGAGGTGAGTTACTGGAGACTGGTGAGGTGGAAGAATAGTGTGTCTGTGGCTTTACTTGGGTTGTAGGTGGGGTTTTTAGCTGTCCTCGGTTGTAGGGTTTATGGTCGGTGTGCCCTCTGGGGTATTCGTTCCCCTTGACAGTAGCTTTCTTGCTTTCTGCCACTTCCATCCATCTGGCTCCAATCTCCCCCGCCTTGGTGAGATTTTTGGGTTTTCCATCTTGTATGTACCATGTTATATCCTCAGGAACACCATCCAAGAACTGCTCCATTTGGATGAGGAGGTGCAGTTCTTCCAAGGATTTAACATTGTGTCCTGATATCCAGGCCTCATAATTTTTCCCAACGTAGTAGGCGTGTTTGGGAAATGACACATCTGGTTTCCACTTTTGGGTTCTGAAACGCCGACGGGCATGATCCGGGGTTATCCCCATTCTGTATCTGGCCTTGGTTTGAAAAAGTTTATAGTCGTTCATGTTCTCCTTAGGCATTTCAGCTGCCACCTCTGCTAAAGCTGTGGCCTCAATTCTACCATGTTCTGGTCTTCAGAGATGCTGTACCCAAGACAGGCTCTTTCAAAATTTTCCAAGAAGGCCTCAGTGTCATCACCTGCCCTGTAGGTGGGAAATTTCCGGTGCTGTGGAAGAAGTACTGGCAAAGGGTTGTTAGGATTGGCTGGAGTCTGTTGCTTAGCCTTTTCTAATTCCAGGGCTGTCGGTGGGCTTCCCTCTGGAGTTCCCACTCTTTCTCTTTTATTTCCAGCTGTTTTTGGTGGTCTGCATCCTTGGCTGCTTGCTCTCTTTTGTAGGCTGCCTCTCTTTCTCTTAGTTCCATCTCTTGTAGCTTTTTTTTCCATATCTCGCCTGTGCTCGGCTTCTTTGATTTGTTCTTCGGCCTCCATTTTGTCTTGTTAGGCATGGTTCCTGTTTTTTGTGTTGGGGTGCCCTCTGGTGTTTATTGTCTGAACTGCAGGCTCTCTGTTGCCTCCTGGGGTCTGCCCAGCAACAGTGCCTTTTTCCCTTTCTTCCTCTAGCTAATCTTTTCAATGTAAAGTAAACCAGAAAAACCACTTTATTTGCATGTGTATAGTGCTGGTAATGACTCTCAATGGGAGTGCTATTGTCTGACAAAAGACCTGTTTGTCACAGCTTAATGGTTCCTTGCTTAATATGCAAGCCAGAAACTGCAAGAGAGAGCAGAGAAAAAAAAATTCTCTCTGGTTCCTTTTAAAACCAACGGTTTCTCTCTGCTAAAAAAGACTCTAGCAGAGAAAAGAAAAATATAATATTCCTACTGGCTTCTGGATTCTATCTATCCCACCTCTGCCACCATGTCATAACCTAGTCCCAGATTTGGACTTTAGCGTCCAAAATATGGGGGTTAGCATGAAAACCTCCAAGCTTAGTTACCAGTTTGGACCTGGTAAAGCTGCCACCACCCAAAAAATTAGAGTGTTTTGGGGCACTCTGGTCCCCCCAAACCTTCCCTGGGGACCCCAAGACCCAAATCCCTTGAGTCTCACAACAAAGGGAAATAAACCTTTTCCCTTCCCCCCTCCAGGTGTTCCTGGAGAGATACACAGAAGCAAGTTCCGTGAATCTAAACAGAGGGATTCCACCCTCCCTGTTTCCAGCCTTGGAAAACAGAAGTACCGAGAGCTAATCTCTCTTCCCCCCTCACCCAGAGGGAATGCAAAGTCAGGCTAGTAAATCTAACACACACAGATTTCCCCCTGACTTCTTCCTCCCACCAATTCCCTGGTGAGCACAGACTCAATTCCCTGGAGTTCCCCACTAAAGGAAAACTCCAACAGGTCTTAAAAAGAAAGCTTTATGTAAAAAGAAAGAAAAATACATAAAAATGGTCTCTCTGTATTAAGGTGACAAATACAGGGTCAATTTCTTAAAAGAAATATGAATAAACAGCCTTATTCAAAAAGAATACAATTTAATACATTCCAGCAACTACACACATGTAAATACAAAAGAACCATATAAATCACTATCTGATCTTTTGTACTTACAACTGGGAAACAGAAGATTAGAAAGCAAGAGACAGAAATCCTCCCATAGCCGAGAGAGAGACAGGCACAAGACGAGAACAAAGGACTCACACACAAACTTCCCTCCACCCAGATTTGAAAAAGTCTTGTTTCTTGATTGGTCCTCTGGTCAGGTGTTTCAGGTTACTTCTTTCCAGCTGTAAGAGACATTAACCCTTAACTATCTGTTTATGACAGTTCCCATTAGCCACCCTGCCAACTACCCCTAAGCTCTTCATTACCCTTATTAAAAACTGAGGCAAAGTATTCGTTTAGGTGTTGGCCCATACCTAAATTATCTTTAATCTCCACCCCATCCTCAGTGGTAAGCTATCCCACTTCTTCTTTCTTTGTTCTCTTTTTCTTTAGATGGCTATAGAACCTTTTACTATTGGTTTGAATTCCCTTTTCAAGTCTAACCCTGCTTGGCTTTTGGCAGTCCTCACTTTATGCCTTCTCTTTCAGACCTCAAACAGGTAGTGTTCCTTGCTGATCCATCCCATCTTCCATTTCTTGTAGGCTTTCTGCTTTCTCTTAATCACCTGTTTGAGATGCTTGGCTCATTCAGCTTGGCTGCAACCGTTCCCTATGAATTTTTCCCCCTTGCTTGGGAAGCTTTTGCAACTTTGACTTAAAGTAATTCCAAGGCTCCTCTACATTCAGATCCTTGAGTTTTTCAGATCTTTTCACTTCTTTAATCCCTTACTTTTTTAAAGTTAGCTCTTTTGAATCAGCGACCCTTGCTGCAGATCTAGTTTTGTTTATCCTTCTAGTTAGTTTAAATTGAATTAGCTCATGATGACTAGAACCAAGGTTGTGCTCTACAACCAGTTCTTCTATGAGGTTCTCACTACTCACCAGTACCAATAAAAAATGGCATCACTTCTTGTTGGTTCAGTGACTAATTGGTGAAGAAATCTGTCATCTATCACATCCAGGAAAATCTGAGCCCTACTATTATCAGTAACACTTGTCCTCCAATCTATATGTGAGAAGTTAAAGTGTCCCATAATCACACAATTCCCAGTAGTATTTATTTCATTTAAAACATTAAAGAGATCTCAATAGATATCCAGTTTGGATCCTGAGGGTCTGTAGCACACTCCAAGTACTAGCCCAGGGGAACCTCTAGCACCTTTCTTCCCCAAAGTGATTTTGGTCCAAACAGACTTTGTCTTATCCATTCCATCATTTCTAATTTCTTTACAGTTCATTCCATCATTAATATACAATGCTACTCTGCCACTTTTATGTTTATTTCTGTCTTTCCTTCATGATTCCAGTCATGACTACTATTCCACCATGTTTCTGTTATCCTGTAATATCTGGTTTCACTTCCTGCACCAATAGTTCTAATTCCTCCATTTTGTTACTTGGGCTCCTTGCACTGGTGTACAAATATCTTCTTTTTTGCTGCTTGACTTCACCCACATTCCTTGCCCGATTGGGTACAGTCATACTGCCAGTATCGCCTACCTGACTGTTAGTACCAATACCAGTGAAACTATCTTTCCTCTTAATGTCAATTCTCTTATCCACTGTGTTCCTTTCTCTGTTCCTGTATCCTCTCTTACTTGATTTCCTCCTGCATAGTGTTAGAATCAGGCATGAAGATTACATGAGCATCTCCCAACCACCTCCCTTGAGTTCCTAGTTTAAAGATATTTTAATGAGTTGTACCAACCTCCATCCCAAAAGTCAACTTCCCTCCCAACTCAGATGGAGTCTGTTCCATGAGAACAGTCCTCTTTCCGTGAATGCCTCCCAGTCAAACTTCCCAAAGCCTTCCTTATAGCACCTGTGCCTGCAGGGCCGGCTCCAGGCCACAGTGCGCCAAGCACGCGCTTGGGGCGGCACGCCGCTGGGGGCACTCTGCAGGTTGCTGGGAGGGCGGCAGGCGGCTGCGGTGGAGCTGCCACAGGCATGGCTGTGGACAGTCCGCTGCTCCCGCGGCTCCGGTGGACCTCCAGCAGACATGCCTGCGGCAGCTCCAGCAGAGCACCCCCTGCAGTGTGCCGCCGTGCTTGGGGCGGCGAAATTGCTAGAGACGGCCCTGCATGCCTGAACCATTTGTAGATCATCATAGTCTTGTCTCACATTTGTTCTCCTCTTCTAGGTCCAGGTAGAATCCCACTAAAGATCACCTAAGCCTCCATTTTCTTAAGTGTCTTTCCCAGCCTGGCACAATCTCCTTTGATATGCTCCAGTGAGAACTGAGCTGTATCATTTGTTCCCACATGAAGGATAATCAGTGGATTCTTTCCTGCTGCCATTAGGATCCTCTTCAGCCTCAGATCCACATCCCAAATCTTAGCTCCTGGCAGATAGCACACCCTTCTGTTCTTTGGGTCAGCTCTGGCCCCCAATCATGCAGACCAACCTTTTCCTGGTGATGGTGTGATTCCCAAGCCTTCCTCCTGTTCTTTCTGGTTGCAAGTCCTCTTTTCTTTTATTCTCCCTTGCAATCTTCTGTGAGTCATCCTGTATCCTCCTGGGACTGTGAACTCTGGGTATCTCTAACTTTTTCCCTCTACTTATAGGACTAGCCTCTCTTCTCTTCTTACTTGCTATTTCCTTCTTCAGTTACTGTCTGCTGTGCCCTTTCATCATTTTCCAGTTCAGCAAATCTGTTCCTGAGCTATATTTCTCCTTCACTAGAAAGTCTTTTCCTCTGCCTGGTTCCTTTAATCACATGCTTCTATTGGCCACTTTCCTCACTCAGCAGTCTCCCCTCAGAGTTCTTCAGTCCAGCTAGCATCTGCAAGTCTTGAATTTTCCCTTCAGCCTCCTCTTGCCTTCCCTTTCTCATCTGCTTGAACCCCTTCAAAACTCAACCATAGTTTCCACCTGCATCTCCAAATCTCAGATCTTCTCTTCCATCAGCTGTATCAGGCAGCACTTCATATAGATACCTGCTCCAAGATCATGTACATGCCACAGCTTCATTGACTTTTCCATTGCTTGGATCACTACCATTGCTGCCTCTATCTCTGTCATAGCCTTCCCACCTAAAGTCCTGTCAAGGAAAAAGAAAACAAAACCAAAACAAAACCCCAAAGAAACACCAAAACAAAACCAGAACCCCCCCCCCAACACCCCTTCCAAATTCCCACCCAAACTCCCCTATTTACAGCTCCATTTGCTGGTTCCTATGCTGCTGGCTGATTGTTTGGCTGTCTTTACAGGAATCCCTGTCCCCTAATCAGGGCTCTGCTTCTCTCACAGCAAACTTCCCCTACCAGCCTCTGCAAACTGAACAGAACCCCTCCCCTTAAAAAAAAACACACAAAAAAAAATACACACACCGCCCACAAAAACTCACTCATTTAAATTACAGTTTTGGCTTCACTGAGATCCATAAAATTCCCACTGAGCCCTGTAGGTGCCTAAATTCACTTGGTGCCTACGTTTTTCAGGTTAAAAGTTCCTTTGTTGCCTATGTGACCATGTGCCAAGGATGGGCCACAATGAAAATGCCACACTCAGGGCAAATTGCAAGAAATAGGGCAGACAACCCCCCAAACTGGTGGTTTACTTTATAATTAGAGTCAAGAAGCCAGGAGCCAGCTTCTTCAGTACCACAGTGGTTAACTAGAAGTCAAACACAATTCTCTTTAGGCATTCCATCTCTTGGCTCCCAACCATACAACCAAGTCTAATATAGTGAGGGAGTATTGAAAACCAATTTTACCATTTGTGATGTTCTACTAATCCCAAAGGATCAGACACTTATCTCCAGGTCAATATGAATCTCAGATCCTTCCCAAATATAATTCTGTCAGTCAATCCTTAGTAAACTAATTAAAGATTTATTAATAAAAGTTGAGAGTTTTAAAAGGTTAGTTGGTCATATACATATAAGTGGTTGCAAAGTCCTTGTATCGGGTGTGTAGCAGTGATGGAATAGACTACTGGCTTGCAAAAGTCTCATAGACTCATAGACTCATAGACTCTAGGACTGGAAGGGACCTCGAGAGGTCATCGAGTCCAGTCCCCTGCCCTCATGGCAGGACCAAATACTGTCTAGACCATCCCTGATAGACATTTATCTAACCTACTCTTAAATATCTCCAGAGATGGAGATTCCACAACTTCCCTAGGCAATCTATTCCAGTGTTTAACTACCCTGACAGTTAGGAACTTTTTCCTAATGTCCAACCTAAATCTCCCTTGCTGCAGTTTAAGCCCATTGCTTCTTGTTCTATCATTGGAGGCTAAGGTGAACAAGTGTTCTCCCTCCTCCTGATGACACCCTTTTAGATACCTGAAAACTGCTATCATGTCCCCTCTCAGTCTTCTCTTTTCCAAACTAAACAAACCCAATTCCTTCAGCCTTCCTTCATAGGTCATGTTCTCAAGACCTTTAATCATTCTTGTTGCTCTTCTCTGGACCCTCTCCAATTTCTCCACATCTTTCTTGAAATGCGGTGCCCAGAACTGGACACAATACTCCAGTTGAGGCCTAACCAGCGCAGAGTAAAGCGGAAGAATGACTTCTCGTGTCTTGTTTACAACACACCTGTTAATGCATCCCAGAATCACGTTTGCTTTTTTTGCAACAGTATCACACTGTTGACTCATATTAAGCTTGTGGTCCACTATGACCCCTAGATCTCTTTCTGCCATACTCCTTCCTAGACAGTCTCCTCCCATTCTATATGTGTGAAACTGATTGTTCCTTCCTAAGTGGAGCACTTTGCATTTATCTTTATTGAACTTCATCCTGTTTACCTCAGACCATTTCTCCAACTTGTCCAGATCATTTTGAATTTTGACCCTGTCCTCCAAAGCAGTTGCAATCCCTCCCAGTTTGGTATCGTCCGCAAACTTAATAAGCGTACTTTCTATGCCAACATCTAAATCGTTGATGAAGATATTGAACAGAACCGGTCCCAAAACAGAACCCTGCAGAACCCCACTTGTTATACCTTTCCAGCAGGATTGGGAGCCATTAACAACTACTCTCTGAGTACGGTTATCCAGCCAGTTATGCACCCACCTTATAGTAGCCCCATCTAAATTGTACTTTCCTAGCTTATCTATAAGAATATCATGCGAGACTGTATCAAATGCCTTACTGAAGTCTAGATATATCACATCCACCGCTTCTCCCTTATCCACAAGGCTCGTTATCCTATCAAAGAATGTTATCAGATTAGTTTGACATGATTTGTTCTTTACAAATCCATGCTGGCTATTCCCTATCACCTTACCACCTTCCAAGTGTTTGCAGATGATTATGATCTCCCTGGTAACTTCCAAAGGATTGGAAGGTCCTCAGTCCGCAGTTCAAGATGTGCTTTTCAGTTGTAAATCAACCGTCCAGAGAATTAGAGCAGGAAAAAGACAAAATGGAGACATCTCAGAGGTCTTTTATATCCTTTGCCCTGTGCATGGAAGTTTACTGTCCCAAACAAAGCCCACAGCCCCTGTGTATGGAATGTCACTGTCCCAAGATGGAGTCAAGAGTCATGTGAGCATATCAGATGTCCTTAGATGGTTTGCTGAATCACAGGGGTCGTCATTGCCCATATTCTTTCTGCAGTATCCACAAGAAAAGCTTATTGGGCAGGATTACTTTCTTTAGTGGCCCATTATGAGCTGAGTGTCCTTAATGGGCCATTAGCACAAAACTGTCTAGCTATTATGTAAATCTATCTGGAGGGTATCATCCAAGAACAAAACACGTTGGAGCTACAAATACATAGACAATATCCATAAACTTAAATACAAAGATGATACATGGATTTTATCAGGATAATCATATTAGATTGTAACTTTTTCATTGACGTTTTACATTATACACTTTGTGCAAGATTCGTTGCAACTGTATAACAGCGAAAATATCAATGACGTAAAAGGTCATCTTTAATCATATAGCATCACAGCCTATGTTTCAGCCTCTGGGCACTCACGCTGCTGCCTCCCAGTAGGTGGCTGGACATATGTCTCCTGCCTAAGTCCCAGAGTAATTCACAAACTAGGTGAAGAAAGGTATTTATCTGCCTAACTCACATGTGAGGCGTAATCTTATAGGCATGCTCAGACGATGGCTGCCAGATTGGGTCCTATTCCAAATCCTGCTGGAAGAGGTGCTGATCTTATAACATGCAGCCCAATGGTTAGAGAAGTCACTTGGGATGTGGGAGACAAAGGTCTAATTCTCCCTTCTTTGCCAGTGAGGGAGAAAGTATTTGAAAAGGTGTCTCCCATGGCTCCGGAAGGTATTCTAACCCCTAAGCTATGGGATATTTTGATGTGGGGCCCCTCAGGTGCACCTGTTGAAGCTGTCCCACTGTGGATAAATAAAGAGTGATTGGAGGAGGGGTACTGAACCCAGGATCTCCCATATCCAGTGACTGCTCCAACTACTAGGCTAAAATTGATAAGATGGGCACCATCACCACTGCCTCCAGTCATTTTGTGTGGTGTGAGGCAAGTGCTTAACTCATTCCTGTAAGAAACCTTTTACATAAGAACAGCCATACTGGGTCAGACTAATGGTCCATCTAGCCCAATATCCTGTCTTCCAACAATGGCCAATGCCAGGTGGTTTAGAGGTAATGAACAGAACATATAATCACTGAGAAATACATCCCCAGTCATCTGCTCCCAACTTCTGGCAATCAGAGGCTAGGGACACCCAGAGCACTGGGTGCAACCCTGACCGTCTCGGCTAATAGCCATTGGTGGATCTTTTCTCCATGAACTTGTCTAATTCTCTTTTGAACTCTATTATAGTTTTATCTTTCGCAAAGTGCCAACAAGTTTCACAGTTTGACTGTGTGTCGTATGAAGAAGTACTTTAGGCACTTAAGTCACTTGACTGCAGGAAAACAGTTCACATTCATGGATTGCTAAACAGAGCCTAGACTCTGGCTATCTGTACAGTCTGGACTCAGGTGCCTATCTCAGTGAGAGGAGTGGGGCTTAGCACATGCCCCTGTGAGCTGCCTCTTCCATTGGCTATCTTAGGCCTGTTCCTACCTATCATAGTAGATTATGTGGTTCACATTCTCAGGCACCTATCTTTCCCTGTTTATTGTATAGGGTGCACAGGCACTTAACTCAGGCTTTGTTGAGCAGAGTGTTGTTTTGTTCCTGGATTTTCTAAGCACCTAAAAGTTAGGCTCCATGACACTCAGCATTGCAACACGTAAGTCCCCTTCATGGATCCACTTGAAGTACAAAAATAGCTTCTGAAAACTTCATGGAACTTTTCCTTTGCAACCCATTTTTCCCCCAAGACTTTGGTTTTTGAAGCTGCTGAAATGTACATGGATAGAACACTAAAACTAACTTAGGGACAAAGAAGTCCTGTAATATTAGTGAAGAACAAAAGCTATAGAGATTGCCCAGGTGGTAGAAAGGAAGACTGTAATAACTATATATACAGTGACATCTATTAGATTGTGAATTTGCCTCCCAAAGGAACAGGTGGAAGCTTCATCCCTTCAGGCATTTAAAATGAGATCTGTCTCAGTTCTAGAAACCACAGATGCCGACTCCACGAGTGCTCCATGGCTCAAGCACCCATGGGAAAAAAATAGAGGGCGGCTCAGTACCCACCAGCCACAGCATGGGGCAAAGAATGGCAGGTGGGTAGGGTGCCTTGGGAGAGGGGGCAGAGCAGGGGCGGGAAGAGGCAGAGTGAGGGTGGGGCCTCAGTGGAGAAGGCAGGGTGGGGGCAGGAAGAGGCAGGGTGAGGGCAGGGTCTCAGGGACAGGGGTGGAGTGAGGATAGGGGCTCAGAACAGAGCGGGGATAGAGCATCCACCAGGAAAAATAAAAATCAGTGCCTGTGCTGTTAAACTGTTTTGTAGGGATCAATTCTGCAATGACAAGGAGAATAACTAGTTGAATGAATTTGGTCTTTTCCGCCTCCAAATTAAACAGGACATATTCATCCCTGGTATAACTTCACACCAGAGATGGCTTTAGCAGCATGATTTTATGAAATCCATTTTTGAACTTCCAACATTTGCTTATACTGGATCACATGGTTCTTTTCTGTGAGAAAATCCACATAAATGCCCCGGGGGAGAAAACCTCCATAAACTTCTCCTTGGAGTTACCTCCAAATTCTTCATTCAGGGTGGGTTTTGTTTCTGCATGGAACAAGCGGAAGGTCAGAAAGAAAATTTTGCAGACTCCTCATTAACTGTTTAGGTATCAAGCCATCCCCTGCCACAGGCCTCCCTCCCTCCCTCATTCTCAGTAGCCTCCTCATTTAGACCTTGGAGAGCTCCTCGTGGAGCTGTAAGCAAGTGGAAGATAGTGTTATGGAGACTGATGATCCCCTCATTTCTATATAGGAGAGCGAGGATGCATGAACAGAGAATTCTTGCACATCGTTCTGGAGAGTGAGGATGATTCCTTACCTTTCCTGCCTATTTGACTGTACATCCCATGATGCTAGCAGAGGTTCAGAAAGTTGAAATGTTGTTTTCATTGTAAACTGGGACCATCCCTCCAGTGAAATTCACAGATGATTGAAAAGAACAGCACCATCTGAAACACCAAAAAGCATCTCGCTCTCATTTTCACATGTGATTTTGAAGGAAAGTGAGTTTGATTTGGGAAAGGATGTTTTGTTTTTCTTTTTTAACCTATAACAGGTTACACCGCAGCAGTTAGTTAACATTGCACTGGACAGAGTGCAGTGTAATGTTTTCCTTCAGTTTTCTACATTCAATCTGAATGTTAAAAAAAGAACATTGCAGGAGACTTAATGATGGCTTGGAAAATGTCTAATATAAAGTGTTTAAGATAAAAATACAAAAACACTAGTGATAAATTAGATTTTTTTTTATCTCAGGGAGCCAGAAAACAAAGTGAAATGTTTTTTAAAACGGAAATGAGACCAGAAACCTGAGCTGGTTAGAACTAGTTGCTAAAGCCAGCTCTCAATTTCAGATTTTTCTGTATTTTTGCTGTATATTTCAAGTTGCTTCTGATTTGTCGGAACTTTCCATCTGTACTATATGTAATGGATTAAATGTTGAGCAGGGTTGTCACTTCAAAAATGATGGATTAAGGGACTGAGCTGGAGAGCTAGAAATTATTAAATGGAGCAGTGGATTGGTTCTTCACTCTTTAATCAGCAGAATTCCTGTTGAAGACCATGGGAATTTTGCTGACACTGGGATCCGTATGTTCAAACTATTTCTGCAGGTGGCAAATGTATCTCTTTGGAGTATTTTTTGTTGCTTTGGAGGGGAATGGGATCTTTCTTCTACTGTTTTCTATCATCAGTGAAGAAGGTGAAAATCAGCCCTTGATTTAAATATATGCAGGCAACCAGCTAAAAGGCTAAATTCTGGAGGGTAATTAAGCAATAACAATCAAAGCACAAGGGAGGTCCTGGGGATAAAGGACAAGGAAAAAGGAATTGATGGCTTGAGGTGCATCAAATGGTTACTTGGCTATTATTCCCCATGAATAGTCCGATGCATAGATCATTATTGCTATTACATAGAGAAAAAAATTGTAAGTATCCATTTTTTAATGGTTGGCACTCTTTCAATTTCAGTATCACATGCAACTAATTTTTAGAGAAGTAATACCCTGTCCATTAGCCAGTTAAATTGTTTAAATTGTCTCTCATCATTCCATTTGTCCGTGAGTAATGCAGAATGGCAAGGATATGATGGCAAAGGGATGTGGGGCTACTTAAGGAAAACAAGGGTTTAAAAAGACAACTCATAAACAGCCACAGGATCCACAAACAGGGGATTTGTGAGGGAATTTACTGAGGGATCATGAGACCAGATACACCTAATATTGTCTAAACTTAGACCAAAAAACACTCCCCAACAAAACAAACAAACACACAACCTGTTCACTGACAAAGCTGCAAAAGGAACAATAATGCAGGCAGAAGTCAAACAGCAGAGTGCGGGCTATCCAGTTTATTGCACCAAATGCAGCATGTATGATTACCTGCCTTGTGGGCAGGTGGTGTATGTGTGCATTCAGTGCCAGCAGCTCATGGCCCTCAGAAACCGAATATGGGCTCATGAGGCCAGAGTAGATGAACTGGAAGAGCTAAATGAGATAGAGAGACTTTCCTGGACACAGTCCCACACTCAGTCTGACAGTCTCTGTGCAGTTGAGGAAGATGAACCTCTCGGGGAAGGAGAACAGCAAGCTGGGGTGGAGAGAAACTATCTTATAGTTGGGAGCATCCACCTAGATGAGGTCATGATATTCTCTTGCAGTGAGGATACCTCTCTGGCAGGAAGGATCCCAGTTATTAGGAAGAGGAAGGTAATAGTAATGGGGGATTCAATTATTAGAAATATAGATAGTTGGGTTTGTGATGACAGGGAGAACCACATGGTGAATGGTCTGCCACATGTGAAGGCTGTAGATCTCTCAAGACATCTAGACAGACTGAGCAGTGCTGGAGAGGATCCAGTGGCTGTGGTACATTAGGTACCAGTGACATATGGAAAGGTAAGAGAGAGGTCCTGGAGGCCAAATTTAGGCTGCTAGGTAAGAGAGTAAAGTCCAGAATATCCATGGTGCACTCTCTGAAATGTTTCTGTTCCAGGTGCATGGCCAGTTAGGCAGAATTGCAGGGTCTCAGTGTGTGGATGAGACAATGGAGAAGGGAGGAGAGGTTTAGGTTTATTAGAAATTGGGGGACATTTTGGGAAAGGGGGAGCCTATACAAGAAGGATGGGATATACCTCAACCAAAACAGAACCAGATGGCTGGCATGTAAAATTAAAAAGGTTGTAGAGGAGTTTGTAAAATAAATGCTGGCAGAAAGCCAACAGGTGTAGAAGAGCACATGATTTGGACAGAGACATCCCTTAGGGAAGGATCTATTAATGGGGATTCTCTATATCCTAGTAAGGAGGAGAGGATGAAAGTTGATGAAGTACAAATAGCAACTGAAGAGAAACAGTCAAATAAAAAGAATCCCATTCAATTTCATCAAATGAAGGCAGATAACTAAATACTGAAATTTTTTATAAGTGCTTGTGTACAAATGCTAGAAGTCTAAATATTAAAATGGGTGAGCTTGAGTGCCTGGTATTAAATGAGGTTATTGATATACTGAGCATCACAAAAATGTAGTGGAATGATGTTAATCAATGTGACACAGTAATAGAAGGGTACAAATATATACGAATGGTAGAATAGGTCATGCTGGTGGGGGAGTGGCACTATATGTGAAAGAAAATAAGGAGTCAAATACAGTAAAAATCTTAAATGAATCAAACTATATCACAGAATTCCTGTGCTTGAATAAATAGATTATAGCAGAAGGAATATACTACCGACCACCTGACTAGGATGGTGATGGTGACTGTGAAATGCTCAGGGACATTATAGAGGTTATAAAAATAGAAAACTCAATAGTAATTTGGGATTTTAACTACCCCCATATTAACTGGATACATGTTATCTCAGGATGGGATAAAAATTTTAGACACTATTAATGACTGCTTCTTGGTGCAGCTAGTGCTGGAACTCACAAGGGGAGAGGCAATTATTGATTTAGTCCTAAGTGGCACACAGAGTCTGGTCCAAGATGTCAATATAGCTGAACTGCTAGGTCAGAGGTGGGCAAACTATGGCCTATGGCCCGCGGGACCCTCCTGCCCAGCCCCTGAGCTCCTGGCCCAGGAGGCTAGCTCTTGGCCTCTCCCCCTGCTGTTCCCCCTCCCGTGCAGCCTCAGTTCACTGTGCCACCGGCGCAATGCTCTGGGTGGTGGGGCTGTGAGCTCCTGGGGCAGCATAGCTGCAGAACCCTGCCTGACCCAGTGCTCTGTGCTGTGTGATGCCATGGCTGATGACAGCTGGGCAGCGCAGCTGCCTGTCCTGGTGCTCTGGGCAGCATGGCTGTAGTGCTGCCAGCCACCAGCGCTCTAGGCAGTGCAGTAAGTGGACAGGAAGTGAGGGCGGGGGGTTGGATAGAGGGCAGGGAAGATCGGGGTGGTGGTTGGGGGTGTGTGGATAGGGGTCAGGGTGGTCAAAGGGTGGGGAACAGGGGGATTGAATGGGGGGAGGGGTCCTGGAGGGGCAGTCAGAAAGGAGAGGGTGGGTTGGATGGGGTGGCAGGGGGCAGTCAGGATCAGAGGTTCCATGGGCAGTCAGGGGTAGGGAATGGGATGAGGGGTAGATGGGGCAAGAGTCCCGTGGGGGGCCATCAGGGGGTGGATGTCAGGGAACAGGAGAGTTTAGATGAGGCAGGAGTCCCGTGGGGGGCTATACGGGGGTGAGAAGCAGAGGGGGGTCGGATGGGGCCAGGGGCCAGGCCACGCCTGACTGTTTGGGAAGGCAGATCCTCCTCTAACCGGCCCTCCATATAATTTCAGAAACCCGATGCGGCCCTCAGGCCAAAAGTTTTGTCTGCCCCTGTTCTAGGTAACCAGCAATTTAACATCCCTGGAGGATGGGGGCAGGGTGGGGGATACCAAAGAAGCCCACCATGGAACTTCAAAAAGGGGAACTACATAAAAAATGAGAGAGCTTGCTAAATAGAAATGACAAGAAACAGTCACAAAAGTGTAATGCCTGCAAGCTTCATGGAAACTTTTTAAAAACACCATAATAGAGGCTCAAATTAAATGTATACGCCAAATAAAAAAATAGTAAGAGAACCAAACAAATACCACCACAGCTAAACAGAGTAAAAGAGATGGTTAGAGGCAAAATGGCATCCTTGAAAAATTGGAAGTCAAATCCTACTGAGGAAAATAGGTAGGAGCATAAACTCTGGCAAAGTGTAAAAGTATAATTAGGCTATGTCCACAGTACAGACCTTAAAGCAGCACAGTTGTACTGCTGTAATTCTCCTGCGTAGGCACTCTATGCTGGCAGGAGAGGGCTCTCCTGCTGGCATAATAAACCACCCCTAAAGAGTGGTGGTAGATTATAGAATACCAGGGTTGGAAGGGACCTCAGGAAATCATCTAGTCCAACCCCCAGACAGATTTTTACCCCAGTTCCCTAAATGGTCCTCAAGGATTGAACTCACAACTCTGGGTTTAGCAAACCAATGAGCCATCTCTCCCTATAAAGGCTGTGTCCTACCCATCAGGGAATTGAACCCCTGTCTCCTGTGTGACAGGCAGGGATACTCACCACTATATTAACAAGGAAGCAATGATCACCTGTTGACGTAGCAATGTCCACACCAGCACTTTTGTCTGTGAAACTTAAGTCGGTCGTGTGTGTGTGTGTGTGTTTTTTCAGACCCCTGACTGACAAAATTTTGCAGACAAAAATGCTAGTGTAGACAAAGACTTAGTGAGGCCAAAAAATATTTGAAGAGCAACTAACTCAAGACACAAAAACTAACAATACGTTATTTTAAGTAGATCAGAAGAAGGGAGTGTGCCAAACATTCAGTGGGACCACTGGATGATCAAGGTGCTAAAGGAGCACTCAAGGAAGACAAAGCCATTGTGAAGGAGCTAAATGAATTCTTTGCATTGGTCTTCACTGCAGTGAGGGAGATTCCCACACCGGAGACGTTCTTTTGAGGTGACAAATCTGAGGAACTGTCCCAGTTTGAGGAGTCTATAGAGGAGATTTTGGAACAAACTGATAAACGTAACAGTAATAAGTAATAAGAAATGTAAAAGTATGGAAAGGAAAAGTATGATGTGCTGGTGGTAGGATTGCCCGTTTTCTAATTGCACAAAACCAAACACCTAATGCCAACCCTTCCCGAGGCCCCGCCCCTGCTCTCTACATTCCCCCTCCTTCAGTGGCTTGCTCTCCCAGATGATATTCATTCAAGAGGTCTGAAGAAATTCAGATATGAAACTATAGAACTACTAACTGTTGTATGTAACCTATTGTTTAAATCAGCGTCTGTATCAGATGACTGGAGAATAGCTAATGTAACAGCATTTTTTAAAAAAAAAGTCTCCAGAGGCAATCCTGGCAATTACAAGTTGGTAAACCTAACTTCAGTACTGGGTTTATTGGTTGAAACTATAGTATAGTACAGAATTATCAGATACATAGATGAACACAATTTGCTGAGGAAGAGTCAACATGGCTTTTGTAAATGGAAACAATGCCTCACAAATCTATTAGAATTATTTGAGGTGGGGGTTAACAAACATGTGGACATGGGTGATCCAGTGGGCATGGTGTACTTGGACTTTCAGAAGCCTTTGACAAGATCCCTCACCAAAGGCTGTTAAGCAAAGTAATAAATCATGGGACCAGAAGGAAAGTCCTGTCATATATAAGTAAATGGTGAAAACAAAGGGTAGGAATTAATGATCGGTTTTTAAGTGGAGAGAAGTAATTAGTGGCGTCCCGCAGGGATCTGTACTGGGACCAAAGTTTTGATTTAGTTCACAATCTACAAAGATAGGGGTCAGCCAGGACATTTGGATTAGGATCCTGATCCAAGCTTTGTTAAAGTTGCAGGCTGTTTGGATCTGGAGTACAAGTCTGGGCCAATATTTAGTACAAACTGATCACATCCAAAATATAAAATATTTATCAGTCAACGAAGTAAACACCAGATAGTTTAAAAGCATGTTTGCTCAAGAATGTGGTACTGGTTTGGAATGATGGTGACAAGTAGGCATTGAAGGATGGCTGCCAAAATGTTTCATTTCCAGAGGGAAGGGGAAAATGTAACTGTTAACCCAAAGAACCTATAGGCATTCAGATACTATTGTAATATATGCCAGTGTAAGAACCTAGATAGATGCATTACAAAATAGACCCCACCAGTTACTTAAAAATCTCTTCCCACATCACTGAGTAATTATTATTACAACAATTAATATTTATCTAGTGTTTAAGATGTTCAAAGTACTTTACAAAGTGATTAATTAAAACCCACAGCATTGAAAGGTATCCATGTTTTTAAAAAGATGTTGAAAAAATGGAAAGGGTGCAGAGAAGAGCCATGACAATGATTTGAGTACCTTACAGGGAGAAAGTACCTTACAGGGAGAAACCAAAAGAGCTCAGTCTGTTTAGTTTATCAAAAAGATGACTGAGAAATGACCATTACAGTGGATAAGTCCCTTCACGGGAATAACATTCCAGTACTAAAGGGCTTGTTAATATATCCAATAAAGGCACAACAAAAACCGATGTCTGGAAGCTAAAGCCAGACAAAGTCAATTTGCAAATAAGATACATGTCTTTAACACTGACGGTGATTAACCATTGGAACAAACTCCCAAGGGACGTGGTGGATTTTTCATGTGTCTTGATGTCCTCATATCAAACCTGGATGCCCTTCTGGATGATATGCCCATGTTACTGGACTCAGTCAGTGCAGGTGCAACTGGGCAAAATGCTGTGGCCTGTGATATGTAGGGGACCAGACTAAGTGATCTAATGGTCCCTTCTGGCCCTAAACTCTATGAGCCTATGGAATGCAGGTACATGGATAATATTATTATCCTCAGTTGAGAGACGAGGAAATTGGGGCCAGGTCTACACTATAAAATTACATGGTTATAACTATTTTACTTGTAGACCTGCCCTAAGACAAGTCAAGTGACTTGCCCAAACCACTGAAGCGGGTGACAAACATTGCAGTTATGTTTACTTAGTTAAAATTGCTATTTTTGCTTTCTTCCTAGTTTTCAGGGGAGCATTGACAGCATCAGATAACAGTGATAATTGCAATGGGAAAAGAATAATGTAAGCAAAATAGCCTTGTAGTTTCTGAGGGGAAAACATACAGCAAGCCAATATACCCAGTGGTACTATAAATTATTTATAGCATCGATTCACGGAGCAGGGGAATCTCTGTACTGTGTAAATGAGTCAGTTGGTATGATTTCTACATGGGACAGAAAAGGCCTAGCAGAGAAATTGAATTCAAAATTGAATATTTTCTGTTCAAGTTCTTAAGGAGTATTTAGATCTATTTCCAAAACCATGAGTTTTATCTATGTGTTTATATAAATTTGGAATAGGAGTCTTCCAAAAGCCTTGTTCTTATCACTTGCTCTTGATGCTCATACATACTGCCGGTTTATGACTTTAAATGGTCAATAGTATGAAAGCTTTTGAGCCCTAATTTATACACAGTACAAATCACACTATGTTCTTCACACACTTAGACCTGGGCTACAACATCAAAGCCCCGAACCATATCATTCAGTTACTTAAAAAAAATCAATAACTTTACCAGTGGAAGCATATTTGCAATAAAAGTTCAGAGTTCAAGATGGAGAAAGACACTAGGGAATGGTTCTCACTGGTTACAGGCAAATTACTCCGGGTCTTCCGATCTAGTGCAAATGGTACTTAGCATCCCTTCTGCAGAGTTTTTAATAAGGACATCAAAACCCATCTAGTAAAGAATAGTGTCTTATTGCTACACTATTTGCTAAATGAATTTGGCTTTATTGAAAACTTTGCTACATCCTCCACTCATTTTCTTGAAAGAAAGATCTCCCATCAGCATCACTGATGTAATGCTGCTTCTCAAAAAGACCTTGGGCAAGTCACTTAACTATGTCTCAGTTTCTGTATCCTTAAAATGAGGATTATAATACTGACCTCCTTTGAGATCTACTGATGAAAAGTGCTATATAAGAACTAGGTTCTGTTGTTGTTAATTATTAATTTATTATCATTTTTATTAACTCTAAGAAGCATTTCTTATCTATCTCCTGTTGCTAATAATAAAAATAAGCCTTCTCTGGGTTAGTAGTTCTAACAATATGGTTTATTGTCACCAGTGGTTCTTTGGTGGTGGTGCACAGAAATCAGCATTTTGAGAACCAAGCTAAAGGGTGGTAGTAAGAGAGGACAAGAAGATAGGAAGTAGATAAGAGAATCCTTCTCCTACAAAATGGTCCACAGAATGAAAAAGTTGGAGATGCCTGCAAGGAACCATTAATAAAGAATCATAATAAATCATTCTTTTAACAGTGAGCACTGAATTTTATGAGAATTTTGCTAGATGGAGTTATATTAGAATAATGCTACTCTGTCTGTCCTTTTGACTCAACTTCACCATAGAGTTTCTGCTTAGAACCGTACCCAGCCTTGCTTCCTGATACATATTGAAATAAACAACAGACATATTCTCACTGCTCCCTAAACTAGTTACTAGACTAAAAACAACAACCTCATTTTACTAGTAAGCTACACAAGGTTTGAACTTCACATCTCCTCAAAGAAAGTGAAGTCAACAAATTCACTTAGCCCTGGTCTACATTACAAGTTTAGGTTGAATTTAGCAGCTCTAGATCGATTTAACCCTGCACCCTTCCACACAACAAAGCCATTTTTGTTGACTTAAAGGGCTCTTAAAATCAATTTCTGTACTCCTCCCTGATGAGGGGATTAGCACTGAAATCAACCTTGCTGGGTCGAATTTGGGGTAGTGTGGACACAATTTGATGGTATTGGCCTCCGGGCGTTACCCCAGAGTGCTCCATTGTGACCGTTCTGGACAGCACTCTCAACTCAGATGCACTGGCCAGGTAGAAAGGAAAAGCCCCACAAACTTTTGAATTTCATTTCCTGTTTGGCCAGCGTAGCAGTCTGATCAGCACAGGTGACCCATGCAGAGCTCATCAGCACAGGTGACCATGGAGCCCCAGAATCGCAAAAGAGCTCCAACATGGACTGAACAGGGAGTCAAATTCGTGTTATCTGAACTTTGTTCCAAAAGACAAAATGCGGGAATATTTGAAAAAATCTCCAAGGGAAGGAAGGACAGAGGTTATAACAGGGACCTGCAGCTGTGCCATGTGAAGTCTACCAAAGAACCAGAGAGGCAAATGGCCTCTCCAGTCAGAGATGCTTCTATGATGAGCTGCATGCTATTCTAGGGGGTGCTCCTACAACTACCCCACCCCTGTGCTTCCCTCCTCCTCCACCCCTCCCAGGCTACCTTGGCAGTTATCCCCCCATTTGTGTGATGAATTAATAAAGAATGCATGAATTTGAAACAACAATGACTTTATTGCCTTTGCAAGCGGAGATCAAAGTGGGGAGAGGAGGGCAGTTGGCTTAGAGGGAAGCAGAGTGAACCAAAGGGTTGGGTTTTCCTCAAGGAGAAACAAACAGAACTTTCACACTGTAGCCTGGCCAGTCATGAAACTGATTTTAAAAAATTCTCTGAGGCACAGCTTGCCCTGCTGTGCTCTTCTAACTGCCCTGGTGTCTGGCTGCGTGTAATCAGTGGCCAGGGGATTTGCCTCAACCTCCCACCCTACCATAAATGTCTCTGCCTTACTCTCACAGATATTGTGGAGCACACAGCAAGCAGTAATAACCATGGGAATATTGGTTTTGCTGAGGTCTAACCGAGTCAGTAAACTGCACCAGCGAGCTTTTAAACATCCAAAAGCACATTCTACCACCATTCTGCACTTGCTCAGCCTATAGTTGAACTGCTCCTTACTACTGTCCAGGCTTCACGAGCCATGGGAGCAAGGGGTAGGCTAGGGTAAGTGCGACCGTTCAGTGCTGCTGACTGGGAGAGCAGCCTGAGGCAGAAGCCTCCAGCTGGCATGATATTCCAGGCCAGGAGTGCTGGCAGCCTTTTTGGCGCCCTAGGTGGCGGAAGGTCCCGCCCCCGAAATGGTGCCCCTGACAGAGACAGCGGGAACTCCCGCCCCCGAAGTTGCCTAATGGGTTGCACTAGCCCTGTTCCAGGCAGTACTGAATCTCCATTAGGCAAAACTTAAAAGAAGAAAATGACCTGGAGTCATTTCCATTTTTGTCAAGGCGCCCCCGACCGACTTCACCGAGGCCGACCAGGAGCACCCATATCTGCCCAGGTGCCCCCGACCAACCTAACCAAGGTTGGCCAGGAGCACCCACGGGATGACAACGATGCCTAGCAGTTGTATTGCACCGTCTGCCATCCGCAAGGCAAGGCAAAGGGATGCTGCTGTGTAACACTGCAGTACCATGTCTTCCAGCAGAACCCAGATAGAAGTACTGTGACAGTGAGCTGAGCAGGCTCCATGCTTGCCATGGTATGTTGTCTGCATGGGTAACCCAGGAAAAATGGTGAGAAATGACTTTTTGCCATTGCTTTCACGGAGGGAGGGAGAGGGGCCTGACGACATGTACCCAGAACCACCTGCGACAATGTTTTTGCCCCATCAGGCATTGGGAGCTCAACCTAGAATTCCAATGGGCGGCAGAGACTGCAGGAACTGTGGGATAGCTACAACAGTGCAATGCTCCAAAAGTCGACGCTAGCCTTGTTACTGTGGATGCACACCACCGACTTAATGCACTTAGTGGGGACACACACAATTGACTGAATCAAATCAATTTCTAAAAAATTGACTTCTATTAAATCGACCTAATTTCGTAGTGTAGACATACCCTTAGACATCTAGTATCCTATTCAGATATGTTACCGCTCTGTCTAATGCTCAATAATTGTTACTCGGTAAACTTTGGTTTGTTTACTAAAATATGTGTTACTGGAACTTAACTACCTAGTGGAATGGGTATAGTAGAGAATAAATATACTAGGCACAGACTAATTTTACCAAAGTAATAGATTATAGATTATAAAATAAAATGGAATTCTCAGCAGGTAATGTTTTAATTTTAATTCTTAATTTCTTTCTTTCTATCGTTCAAGCAGAAGCAATAGTAATTTCCCAGTAAAAGTATTGATCAATATTTATATAAAGCAGTGAATACAATGTTACCAAACTTTTTAGTGCTATAAAATGATTTTGAATAAAAAGTTGAGAAATGAAAATGGTAAACAAGAATTATCACAATAATTACTTGCTGGCTGAGGCCTGCCTCCTTCTATACTCCCCAAACTAAGAAAAGTTGAGTTTGCACAGAATACGGAGCAGGGACTGTACTGATTCATATTTTTATTATTTTCAATTATTTTTACAATTAAAATGTTTGAGTAATCCATTTCTGTTTTAAGGACTTGAAAAGTTGCTCAGACCCCAAAGATTGCTTTCTTTGAACTGGTTTGCCTAATCCTTTGCCTGATCATGTCTTGTTCATCTGCACACAGAGAGGACTCTCTCTGTACATTGATCTGCCCCTGGCTTGCATGCTCCCTTCTGCATAACCTGATGAGAGTGCTCTGTGTGTCCAGAGATGTGCATGTGGTAAAAAGGAGACCAGCAGTGTGACAGAGAGGGCCAGCACTTGATACACTCCACAACAACTCCACCCCACGTAACCACACAGGGAAGTGAAACACACCTTCAAAAAGGGGTCTTGGGGTAGCTGGAGGTTGAGAATAACCATGGCTCCCTCCTCTAGTTCCAACTGTCATGGTTATTCTGCATGCCAAATCCCATTTGATGCTGAGTGCTGGTCTGTGGCCTTCACTTTCTTACCTTGCAGTAGCATGTGTGATTAAATTTTCTGCCATTATGTCAGTTGCTTTGTTCTTATTCTCCCTGTAATGATATAGATCCCAGCTCTTGAGTAGGTTCCTATAGCAAAAGTAATATAATAAAAAGGGAGAATAACATCTAACATGGTTGACATTAAAGTGCACTATTTGATATTTAGATAATATTTTATATTTAGATTCAGGGAAATGACAATAAACCCAGGGGGGTTTTAAATGCTTGACATTTGACAATTCAAAAAGTCTAAGTGGCAAATAAAATTTTAAAGGCAGGTAGGTAAAGCAGAATAAATTACAAGCTCACAGGTAAGATTGCTTAAGAATAAAATGTAGTCTTAACAAAGGGAACTGTGCCTCCCTTTACCAGTTCACCTTTAGCTGCTGTCTCAAATCTGAGCCTTTTAAATAAGTTAGGGCCAAATTTCTCACATCTGTGAAATGCCCTTTGAAATCATTTCTGCCCAGTGGTCACAGAATTTGTTCCTTTGTCATTTAGTGGGAAGCCGGGACTATCAGCAACCATTCCTTCTTCCAGTTATATGTATAAGAAGCTCTCCTTGAAGACTGAAGCATAGCGTGAAATCCATTGCCTGAGTTCATATTGCTGTCCTTAAGCCTGCTAGCTTTTCAGCCCTGGAGTCTAAATCCCAGGATGACCTGTTTTTATTCTATCACAGACCTCTTTTCTCCAATGCCAAATAATTCAAGATGCATTTTCTTCTATTTGTTTTTCATATAACTTATCTGTCATCTTGTAAATAATTTCCCAGCTCTGTCCATCTTTCCTCAACCACATATTGACCCTTCCCCCTTGTTGGGCACAATATAAATAAATACCATCTACGTAGATCCCAAGATTAGTATGTTTGCATCAATAAGATTGCATCATTAATAACATCTGCACATAGAATAATAAATTTCAGGAAACAAGGGTAACAGCAATTATGTGAATCAAAGCAAAAATACTTGCAAAAGTGTTGTGAAGTATCTTAAAGTGGAAACAAACAATTCCACAACAAGTGCTACACTAGTGATAACTCCTTTAAAATGGGCATAAGAATGAAAAATGGGCTATGCCCCCTGATTTATAAGAATGTGTGCACAATTGATTCAAACAGTGCTGGGAGGTACAGCATCTGGAAAGGAAATTGCCTTAACCTGACTGATGGTATGTCTCCTCAGAGACAAAAGAAACAGTGGGCCTCTTTTCTGGGACATTGTGATTTATAAGATTCAATTCCTTGGTTCCAGCACTGAATTCAGAAGTGTATTGCAATTATCTTTGGGTCTCAAAAGTGTTATATTATTGCAATGGGTATCCCCTTCCCCGCTAGCTGGGATGCAAGCAGGCTTGGTTTGAAAGAGGCTTGGAGAAATGGAAAGTAAAACCAAGTGTCCTTTTTTGGAATGATGCTTCATGTTATCAGTTCTACTGGAGACAGACCCTGCTGTATAAGGGCTCTGGCTGCATTAAAGCATTGCTGGATTTTAAGACTGTTGCCTTGCCTTATTCATTTGGCTATTTCTGAGGTGCTACTCAGCCAGTAAATTAAATAAAAGAAAAATATTTGCAGTATGCATGACGCATAAATGGTTTTAAAGTATGAAATGCTTAAAGCAAACACTACCAACCATTGCAAATGTGTGAGTGCAGGGAATGTACCGCATGGCCAAAAATGTAAACAGTACTGGTAGAAATGATTGCTAGCATCACTTATCTCTCAATGGTCCCAGCTCCACAAAAAATAATTTTTAAAGGCCTTTTCATTTTTTTTCTGAAGAAAGGCTCAGATAATCTCCTGCTTCCTCTAGCCCAGGTTGATACCACTTATAAATATACTACAAGTTTTTCCATTTCCAATATCCGCAGCCAAAGGACAGCTAAATCAACAAACTGATTTTCACAGTTATTGTTCTTTCTTATTTGATTTACTTTATGGTTTTCACGCTTGTAATTTCAAGAACTACAAGATGAAAAAATTGCACCCATACAATGAATGTTTGAGTTGGACTTTAGTAAATGGCAGAATTATGTACATACATCTTTAACATCTCTCAGTGCTGCTGTTATCCTGCAGACAAATGCTAGCTTTTTCTGCAGTAATGAGCCAATCATGGCTCTTAGACTAATAAAGAAAACACCATGCTACAGGAAAATTGCTAACAGTTTCCATAAAAATGAATGTAAATGAGAAAATCTGATGCCATCTATCACTGGCTTTTTAGAATAAATAGCTTTATTCAATGTATTTTTAACGTGGGTCTACTAAACTTAAAACACCCCAACAGTGCTCTATTATTTTTCTCTTTATATTTTCAATGTATATTAGAGATGAAGCGTGTGGTTTTTTTGGAAATTCAGATTAGGAGGAACAAGCCTCTACCCCCAACCCCAGCTCACAAGCACACTGTAGTTGTGTTGACTCACTGGGTTCCTCCCAGTAATGCCATGCTTCATAGCAAGCCTTTAAAAAAAACCTACACTGTACCTCTTCAACGGAAAATCATGCCTCCAATCCACTGGGGAATTCACAATGCACTGTGCTTGGAAACCAAGTAGTTGCTGATACTATGTGGTAATGTTTAGAACTAGATCAAGATTTAATTACTGTGCTCAGAATGAAGTTGCTTTTTGTGGTATGTCTGAGGATAGGCTTAAGCACAGAGCACCCACAAACATTTTTCTCATTTCAAATCCTCCTGAGAGGAGCTGAGTTCTCAAAATTGCATTTTTGTTCCAATTCGAATATCCTGGGCCCGGGAGAAAAGGAGAAAAACAAGGGGCAGTCTAGGGCTCAGCTCCAGGCTAATTCAAGCGGCCAGATGCCAATATCAGTGACATCAATGTAAACCCTGAGCAATTCCACTAGGATCAGTAAGAGTTATTCAGAGTTGACAGCAGAGTTAAGAATCTGGACTGAGAGCTTTATTTAACCTTAAAAGCTACTGTACATTCCCTTGGTTACTTTAGCCTGATTCCACTTACATTGGTCTCACACTGCTGTAACCTTGTGAACTTCAGTAACTCTATTAAAAACAATGGTGCTGGATGGTATAAAGGCAAGATAAGTAAAAAGAGAATCAGGCACAATGGAGATACCACTAGTGTAAAATCAGCTTCACTGAGAAGGGAATCGGGCCACTAATGTCAGGAGTCCATTCTGGGGCTGGATTGGTACAAGTGTCTTTATAACCATATCCGTTACTGTGGCTGGTGTAAAAGCAGTGTATAAATGCATGAAGAGCACATGCCACATAATCTCATCTGGGAGGGCCCCAGGCTATAATTTAATAGACTGATAGATGCTGAAATTAAAAAGTTACCCATCTGGATCAGGAGGACAGATCATGGAGTGGTGAAAAGGAGGGGAGGGATTTTGTAGTCTTTGTTCAGAGTTTCTGTGTTGGGATCAGGAAAGGAAATGAACAGGATGGATCTCAGTGATCCAACTATAGAAATTGTTTTAGAAAGTCTACATTTTGGTGACAGAAAGAGGCTGCTAGAAAGGCAAGGACTGCCTTCTTGCACAGTGATTGGCCCCTAGGCATTGCCATAATAAACATGGTAAGTACAAAGGCTTTTGAGGGAAATAAGCTTAGATACCAGAATGATGGGTGTCTTTTTAAAGCGATCTTAGAAAAACCTAAAATCAATAGACTGGGTGTAAAAGAAAAGTTGTGAGTGTGGAAATATTTTTAAAAATTCATTTAATAAAAGATTGTCTGTAGTTGCTTGTTGCACTGAGTTCCAGCTTCCATTCCATTGGCAAAATGCTGCATAGAAAGCTGAAGGGGAGAGAAGCATTTATAAATTAGTGTTTATCTCCAAATGATTAATGCAGCCGTCATGTTCTTTCTCATCAGTTCAAGACCACTTGCACATCTATAGAAATTGGGCATGAGGTGTGCTGAAGCATATTTAAATCATTGCTGCTTCTACTTTTGTATTGAATAATCATCTTTGCTCTTACTTTTGTACCACTTAAATGGAAAGAAGGCAATTTAGCTGCTATCATATATAGCCTGAGGCAAACGTGTCATAAAAGCTTCACTCAAAAATATACGTTGACTTATTTATTTATTTTTGCTTAATAAAGCCAAAGCCAAAACCAAGCATCTGAAAAAATGCATTGTTTTCTACATTTTTTTGCCTGACTAGCTTTCAGGCCTATATATTATCTATCCCCGAGTCAAAATATCATAGTGATAAATCCACAGAAACAGAAAGAACCTATTAGACCACACAGTCCCTCTCTCTCTAAATGCAGGATTGGTCAGTATGGCAGATTTTGTAGTGTTGCTTTCAATGTTGTAGCATGGTAGAGATAGGCTTAAGCACCAATTCTCTTGCCTCTTTCAACCTGCAAAAACATCCGCCATAGCCTTCCAATGTCCACCCCATTTGGCTAAACAGTCCTGAAGTATCCCTGTTTCTCTGCAATGTCTGTGAGGATGACCAGTGATCTGAAGAAGAGTTTATGTAAGCTCAAAACTTGTCTCTTTCACCAAGAGAGGTTGGTCCAGTAAAAGATATTACCTCTCCCACCTTGTCTCTCAATGAATCTTGAGCAGCTGAAGCCATTACTTAATTGGTTTTTATTCTCAATGGCATTTACTCAAGAATTTTCAACAGAGCTCAGCACCCCCATATTGTCAAAAGGGCTTCTCTTCCACTGAGGCATCGAAACAAATGGCCGGGTATTCAAAAGGAGGTCAAGCACATGGGATTTTGGTCTCTTTTGAAAATCTGTCCATAAATGTCACAAGTGTCACACTAGGTGCTGAGCATTTTTGAAAAAGCAGCTAAATGGGAGATGAACTCTTTTAAAACTCTGGCCCCAAACTGTGTGTGCTGAGCACTTGAAAAGCTAGTCTTGACTCTTTGAAAATGTGGCCCATGAACACTCACTACTGTTGGTAGTCCATCACTGATGATGAGGATAATATTGTTGTAGTTCTCATCTATGGCTATGCATATGATTCTGAAGTCTGAACCCTGATGCACAGAATCAGCTGCACTGAGGGCAGGGGAAGCCTGTATCTTTAATGTTTGATGATGTAGCTCTGTGGAGTTTTCATGTGAAGCCTGGAGATGAATTTTTCAATCCTACTCAAACCAGTTACATGCTGATCTTGTCAGGAGACCACCAATGAGTCCTGTTCTGAGCCATTTGCTCAAGTTCTTTGGAATTGGTGCCAGCCCACTGGAGACTGCTCTTCAGATTATCTTTGAACCTCTTATATGCATGACACTTCTTTTTTTGCCCTGACTCAGCTCCCCATACAAGATCTGTTTTGGGAGATGGTGGTCTTCCATTCTGAGGACATGTCTAGCCCACCTAAGTTGTGCTCTCAATGATATTTTCTCAATACTCATTGTGTTTTCTCTTTCAAGGACCTTAATAATGCACATATAGCCATCTCCTAGAACTGGAAGGGGCCTTGAAAAGCCATTGAGTCCAGCCCCCACTTTCACTAGTAGGACCAAGTACAGATTTTGCCCCAGAGCCCTAAGTGGATCCCTCAAGGATTGAGCTCACAACCTTGGGTTTAGCAGGCCAATGCTCAAACCACTGAGCTATCCCTCCCCCCATGTTGGTCACTCTGTTCTGCCAGTGAATGCTAATTATTGAGCGGAGGAAGCACATGTGAAATTGCTCAAGCTGTTTAATGTGATGTCTATGAAAAGTCCATATCTCAGATCCATACAGGAGAGATGTTAGAACCACTGCACTGTAGATCTTTAATTTGCTGGAGAGATGAATATTGTGTTGGTTAAGGACTTTTGTTCAGAGTCGGCCAAGGGCCTGGCTGACGTTACTAATCAGGAGGAAATTTCCTTATCAGGGGAACCATCACTTGAGATGGCACTGCCCAAATACTTGAAGGTGAAGGTACCCGATAGGTCTTTTACCATTGGTGAGATAGGGAGATGGGGACTCACTACTAGTATTAGGTCTAACCATATGTAGCAGACTGCCCATCTCTTCCTGAGTGGATTTAATCCTAGACACACAAGCAGCATTAATTCTCCTTGTTTTGACCACCCCACCTGTGCTCTGCCCACTAAATCCATCTCCAATGGGACTGATTTTTACATTCCAAATCTCTGAGACTTTCAGAAAACTGTCTGCTTGAGAACTGCCTCCTTTTCTTCCCTCAAATCACACAATCTCTTCTTCCCAAAATTACAAGGCCCAAGTCCCAGGGTGGATAATATACACTGCTGGACTAGTGAAGGTTTAATGATCTAATATCTCTTGACCCATCAGGTCTAGCAATAAGTGCTTTATGGGCTGAAGTCAATGAGAATTTTTAGCAATATTTTCTCCTAAAAGCAAAAACTCCAGGTTACAGTAGGCACTGTTTATTCCAGTTTAAAGATATTTCTGGCTCCAACCATATTCCCTATTTTAAGGATAGGGAATATTGCTGGAACCTGTAATGCATCTAAAACCAGAATGAATTTTTTAAGTGCGCTACTGTATATAAATTCGATGAACTATTTTTAAACAGACACAAAACCAATGAGGCATTTTAACTTTTTGATGCTAATTGATACATATAGCTTTTATGCTTCGGACATCCATTATGTTTAATCAAAGAATTTTTTCCCCCAGCAATATAGCTTAGATACCAAAAAAACCAAGGTAATTTCAATGAAATATAGAAAAAATTGTTAGCACAAAATAGTATTTCATGCTATATTGTAGTCTCATTGGATCTTAAAATGGAAGGTCAGAACATCAGTGAATTTACCAATTTGTAGCCACAGCACTAAACCATGATAGTGCCATATTTACGTTCATTTGCATTTTGCCACCAGATTGATCAGTGGCATCCATGAAAGGTTTGGATAATTTATATATATTTTGGAGTCAATACCCAGGTCAAAACAATAAACCTGTGTCAATTTACAGAAGCAGAGAATTTTAGCCCTAAGGTGTTGGACGCTTATGCAAACTGAAATGAACTCTCTTGAAGTATGGCCATCAGCAGTTACAGTTCTGCTATTTGTAGTAGCATCATGAAGAACAGGAGCTATAACTGGGTCTTTGGCAGACTAAAAGGCAAATTAATAGGTATAACAAAAATATTAGCAGCAAAGAGATACAATTAGAAATGTAATCTACTAAACGTACCATTACTTTCATTTTATTAACAGGCTCAGAACAAGAAGTCAATGTTTGTTGACACTATTACTTCAGCGTTTGAATGACAATATAAGACTGACTGGACAATTGGTTTTTTTTTCTATTATCTGTTGGATTAACTAAAAAATAAATTGAAAAGCATGTCAAAATTAGAGTCAGATGTGAAGCTCAACTGGTAAAAAAAAGTAGTTAAATAGTCATGGAGAGAAATGTGAATAATTCTGAATACTGCAGTGCTTGTGAACATTTCATTCTATCAGCTATGTTCATACTCCACTGTTATTTGCTATTTGTGAACATTCAGATGAACTGGGTTTTTTTGTTAGTTTGAATATTTCTGGGATGTCTTTTTTGTGTAAGGGTCCCTATCAGAATGCTAACCTGGGCATTCATGCATGAAAAAGAGTATTCTTTGTTTGCTAACCATTATTCTTCTGTTTTAGAAATGTCAGCCATTGTGTCTGGCAGCAGAAACTATACCACATGAATGGGGTGGCCAATCAGACACCCTGAATATCAAGTAGTCTCATGGAGGTCGAGTTATTATGTTGGTGTAGTAGGACACTTACATTGGAAGGAAGAAGCCTGTAGTGTGTATACTGAGATAATTAGGTTGATGTAACCTGCCTTACATCAACCTCACTCTTTAGTGTAGCCCAAACCTCAGTTTCCTTCTCTCAGGAATATCATCATAGTGATTATCCCTAGTAACAGCCACAAATCACAACTGTGTGGGTCAAGGTTTATTTGACACAGGTAAAGGAAAATAAAAAATTTAAGTAATTAAATGTAAACAGAATAAATCATAACTAACATCTAGGCAGCCTGGCTAGTTAGCCTTGTAATTACAAGCTAATGATTAAGCAGGATTAAAAATCTTATATCTCTTTGATGCTTAGGTGACTGTTACAAGTAGTCTGTTGAGTCAGGTAGTTCAGGAATTCTCCTACCAGGACAGAACCTACCAGGCTGAGTGTATTTTTCTTATCCTTTTTTCCCCTCCAGCCCTATAATCCCTATAAACAATTTTCTCTAGTTTTTTTGCATCTTAGTGGTCATTTACAAGTGTGCAAAGTGAGTGTTGACTGCTAGTAAATTAGAATGATAACAGGTTACAATCACTTTACACTCCCTTTCTATTACACAGAGTGCCAAGCAACTGAGAGTCAGGCAACAGGGTTTATAGCTCTTGGGCATTTTGTCAGGGGTGCTAGCAGCCCTTTATACTATCTCAGTTTGCTCTGAGAAGACATAATCTGCACAATGGCGCTTCTACCACTCCACAGCCTCTCCCCACAGCATATGATTCAGTTAATCAAATATTTAATGGAGACCAATATAATTTAATATTCACTCTCTTTGTTTTCCCCTCTCTGTTCATGTGCTTGTCCATTTCAGGGAACTCTATGGTCAGATTCATAGAATCCAATGCCAGAAGGGACCATTGTGCTCATCTAGTCTCACCTCCTGTATAACACAAGTCGGATAACTTTCTCAAAATAATTCCCAAAGCAGACCTTTTAGAAAAACATCCAACCTTGATGTAAAAATCATCAGTGATGGAGAATCCACCTCGGCCCTTGGTAAATTGTTCCAAATGATCACTCCTGGCTGCAGTAGAATCCATCAGAAAGCACCAGAAGTGGGGAAAACACAGTAAGGTTTCTCTCGTAAAATTTTCTCCATGTTGTTTCATGGGGAAATGAGAGGCTCCCCCATTTCCCCACCCCATACAATCACCTGCCAATGGATAGTAGGTTAGGCTCCCTGAACCAGAGGATCTCAAGAGGGCTGCTGGAACCTCTGTGATTCTGTACTGGTTGCTAAGGCTCCTGCTTCCACTTGGCTTCCAAACTGTATTTTGAGGGCTTGTCTATACTGGGGACTTACATCAGCATCGCTCCATCTCTCAGTGGCATGAAAAATCCACACCTCTGAGAGATGACCCTGGTGGAGACTGCACTAGGCAGACAGAAGAATTCTGCCTTTGACCTAGTTACTGCCTCTCGGGGAGGTGGATTACCTATGCCAATGGAAGAACCCCTCCTGTCAGCATAGATAGTGTATACACTATAGCAGTTTAAATTTAAATTTAAACATACCTGAGTAAAGCATAGGAACTCGGTGTGAATAGGCTGGTCATTTTTACCACTGCCACGTCACATTTTGGGAACATGGGTTGTTGAAAGCTTTATCTGTATGTCAATTCTTCATATATGAGAGAGGTAATAATATCATATCTTTGCTACTTAGGTTTGGTCTACATTAGGCGTATACATTGGTATAGCTACATCTCTCAGGGGTGAGAAAAATCCACACTCATAGAGACATAGTTATACCAACCTAACCCTCGGTATAGATAGCAGTAGGTTGAGAGAAGAATTGTTCCGTTGACATAGCTACCACCTCTTAGGGAGGTGGAGTGCCTATCTCCACAGAAGAAGTCCTCCCTTTGGTGTAAGTAGTGTCTACACGGGAGCACGTAGCATTTTCACTGTAGACATACTCCTATACACTAAGGTCTGGTCTACACTACAGACTTACATCAGTACTACATCGCTCAGGGGGGTGAAAAATCCGCACCCCTGAGCTACGTAGTTATACTGACCTAACCCTGGGAGTAAACAGTGCTATGTCCGTGGGAGAGCTTCTCTCGTCAACATAGCTACTGCCTTTTGGGGAGATGGATTATCTACACTGACAGGAGACCTCTCTCCCATTGGCATACAGCATCTTCATTAAGTTGCTACTGTGGCCAGCTGGCACCGATACAGCATTTTAAGTGTAGACCTGCCCTAAGGCTGAGAAAAGGCAAGGGAAATTGTAAAAAACAAAACAAAACAAAAAAAAAATATCAGCCCATCCTACCCCCACAAAATCTAGTGTACCACATGGAATAGAAAGCACTTGATTATATTTTTAACCACATGGGAAAATAAGAACAAAAGCAATTTTACCAACCCCAGGAGAAGATGTTAGCTGTTTTCTTGCTGCTTTTATTGCAGCAGAAGCCAAGATGCAAACAACCATGAAAGCAATTTTGAACCCTGGGGGCCAGATCCTCAGCAGGTGTAAATCGGTGAAGCATCAATGTCAATAGAGATGTATTGATTTATACTAGCTAAGGGTCTGGCCCTTTGTGACTAATTCTGCAGGACATTACATCGTGTGCAATATAAGTGACTTCATTCAAGTTGTAGACAATGTCAATCAGGGAAGACTTTGGTCTTTTGCTTGAAATCTTTCCTTTTACTGGTGGAGATGGCCAGTTAAACTTGGAGTTCAGAGAAAGAGCATACATTGATCACTGAAATACAGCCACCATGTAAAGAATAAAAAAAAAGGATTTCTGATGTAGATTTGTTCGTGTCTGCTGGGATAATGGAATATATTGCAGCAGATTCTACAGATACCAAATTGCAGTAAACAAGGGACCCTGAATGTAGTATTTTAGACTACTATAAACAGTAAGAGATGGTCAACCTTAATTATGGCAGAGCTCCTGCTACTGCAAGTGATGGAGAATTTTATGAGTTGTATCAAATCCAGTCATCCAGAGATAACACTATCATCTAGGGAGGATACTTTAATTATCTTCAGGATGTGACCTTAGAAGGCCCTCTGAAGAAATAAAACCTGTGTCTTTAGCCTAAAGAAAAAGGGACCCAATTCTGCAAAGTGTTGAGCATTCTGCCCTAATTGGTATCTTATAGGACTGACCCCTGAAAAACAATGAGCATTGAGCATTGGTAGAGGCCTGTAGACTACAGTTTACTGAAAGCAGAGTTTATTCATATTGGTTCTGCTGTACAGAGTGAATCATAGACTATCAGGGTTGGAAGAGCTCAGGAGGTCACCTAGTCCAACCCTCTGCCCAACCTGAATGATTGGGCTCTATGGGTTGGAGTATGGAGGGATTGAGATGAAAGACACCCTTTCCCAATCAAAGAGCAGAGACAGAAATGTTACATGAATCCCTTTCTCTCTTGCCCTCCACCAAAATCTTTTATTTCAGATTGGCTGGCATAGCACCCATAGCTCTTGCACAATAATTGCAGGGAGTGTTCGGGCTACTGGATCTATATAAACATGGTGTGACGAGAGGCCCTGTTTGTCAAGCAGGACCTCCCCTGTTGGTCAAGGGCGGGGTTGGTTCACCTCATCACACCATCATCTGGGCTCCCTGTGGGATCAAATAGTTGCTACTGTCTGTCTGTTCAGGTGGGGCTGAACAGACAGACAGTAGCCACACCTAATGGGATGGAGGGTAGGGAAGCCTGAGCCTGAAAGCTCCATTCCCTGCTACTGATGACAAGAAATCTGCAAGTTAAGGCTCTAAAGAGGTTTAATTCAAAGATAGATAAGAATACAGCAAATAGGGATGTAAGCAGGGTCTGAATGAGTTCTCCTCTGACAGCTAGGTGGGCGGGGGAGTGACTTCAGGAGCAAACTGTATTTTCATGAACACACCTACTCTACCTAGATATCCAGCAGATAGAGCGGTGTTGCTCAAAGTGATCATCTTTGGCTGGTGTTGAATTACAGATCGCTTTAGTACTGAATGCTGGGTTAGTGAAATGCTGTTATAAGTGTTGTCTTTATTATCTGAATAAAGGGGAGCAGAACTGTGATTAACCTGTCCTAGATGAGAGGGCCACTTTCAGCTGAACAGATCTAGTTAAAAGGCTCAAATACCTGACCCCTGTGAAAGTTAGAGGGGTGGGGACAAGTATCCCAGCCAGGAGATGTGGACTCTCCTGAAGGGTCTCTGGTCTGATCTGGTTTAACCTATTCCTCCCCACAGTTCAATGATAGAGCTAAATAGGCTCCAGAAGGAGCTTCTTGTTATTTTAAATGCTCAAAGAGCTGATAATCACTTGTGGTGGGACAGCATTTGTGCCCAGCCTAAGAGCTGAAAATCACTAACAGCTGGGTGGAACCTCAAGAGACTGACCTGCAGAGGTCACAGCAGAGAGGCAGGTGGAAGAATGTGACTGGCAAATGGAATTATGGCTGGCAAGGCAACAAGCAGAGAGGAATGAGTGGCTGGTGGGGTGTTCAGTGGAGAGGAACAGAGGCTGGTGGGGCAGCCAGGTGACAAGGAACCCCAGCTGGCGGGGCATCCAGCAAAAGCAAGTGCTCAGATGGCAGAGCAAGCAAGGTGCCTTCCTCCCTGGGTGGGAGATGAACTCACACAGATGCACCTCTGAACCCTGGGTCCTCTCTGACCAGGGAAAAAACACTGTGAGTGGGGTATGGTTAGGGAATAGAGAGGGTCAGAGTAAAGGAATTGTTGGTTGTAGAACTCAAAAACATGAGGCAGAAGGCACTGCCCCACCTACTCTGGTGTGAGTGTTCTGCTCATAGTTTTATGATTATGAATCATGCTTGTGACATTTTCCCTAATTAATATCTGATGATTTCTTTCCTTTCATTACCAGGTTTTTTTTCCTACACTCAGACTTTGTGCTTGCAAATGGGGAAGTATTTTCTCTCAGAGACATCCAGGGGTAGTGTGTAATTTTCCCAGGTTACTGGGTGGGGGCTTGAGCCAGTTCTGTGTTGTATTGTTGAAAAGAAACTCCTAGATATTGAACTCGGTCCTGGTTGCTGCTGGCTCTACCTGGCAGAAGGGTTACAGGGAAATGCTGACAAATCATGCCAAATAGGTTTTTTTCGTGTGTGTGTGTGTGTGTGAGCACACACACACACACACACTATTTTGACTGACGATGAAATGTTTGTTGATTGATTATAATCATATTGGGGGGAATCAGAAAATGTAGATATTATATATTGTGAAGCAATAAGAGAAAATAAATCCATAAAGTATACACAAGAATGAAAGTACCAAATCTTTACTTACACTCATATAAATCAAGGAAAGTAGACTGCGTATACTTTTCATTAACTTATCATTCATCTGCTATGTGATTTCCTCTCTGTTATTTGGATCACTTAATCCTGTGTACTTCTCTGTAGCAGCAAGCTTTATAGCAGTAGTTCAAATTTTAAAATAGTAAAATACTCAATATTAAAAGCCATCTTTCAACAAACATCCCTTGTGTATCCTAGATATGATGTGTCACTCAAATACCATCCATAGGTATCTTAGGATCACTGGGGGCTTAAACAGTGACTTCAATGACAACTGCAACAGACTATCTGTATTTAAAATGAAATGTATATGTCTAATGATGCCTTTTCCTATTTTTCTGCTTGAAACAGCAAACTAATTAACCATTGAGTAACTGGGTGTGACGTCTCTGGAGTCAGTAGAATTGCATCTGGCTTTTTTATTCCAGTGATGAATGTGATTCCATATGTATAGCAAACTCTAATTCTCCTGAGCACAGTTCCACTATCTGTTTATGGTCATTTGAAGTTTTTACTTTTTAACTGGTGTCCTCTTTACTGGGCACATTTTATATCAGATGAAATGAAGTTAACAGGTTGTTTTGTAGATGTACTAAATATTATTCCAGTATGTAGATTCATAGATTCCAGGGCCAGACAGGATCATTACAATCATCTTGCCTGTATAACACAGGCTATAGAACTTTTCCAAAATATGTCCTAAAGCAACTCTTTTAGAAAAACATCCAACTTGATATAAAAAATTATCAGTGATGGAGAATTCACCACAACCCTTGGTAAATTATTTCAGTGGTTAATTACCCTCATTCTCAAATGTTTACACCTTTTTCCAGTTTGAATCTGTCTGCCTTCAACTTTCAGCCTTTGGATCATGTTATACCTTTCTCTGCTAGATTGAAGAGCCCATTATTAAATATTTGTTCTCCATTTGATACTTACAAACTGTGATCAAGTCATCCTTTGACCTTTTCTTTGTGAAGCTAAATAAATTGAACTTGAGTCTACCACTATAAAGCATGTTTTGTAATCCTTTCATCATTCTAATTGTTCCTCTCTCATCAGTCTCCAGTTTATCAACATCCTTCTTGAACTATGGGCACCAGAACTAGACACAATATTCTAGTAGTAATCACACCAGTGCCAAATATGGAAGTAAAATAACCTCTCTATTCCTACTCAAGATTCCCCTCTTTATGCACAAGAGGATCGCCTTAGCTTTTTGGCCACATCATCACATTGGGAGCTATGTTCAGCATCATGATCCTCAAATCTTTTTCAGAGTCTCTGCTTCCCAGGTGTGACAAAGTTCCTCCACTATCCTGGTGGGTCCTGTGCTTATTGGCAGATTTGCTCACCTCGCAGATTCCCCCTGTCGGTCAGGAAACAGCCCAGAGACCTTCCCCTCTGGTAGAAGCCACAGTCCAAGTCAATGCCTCCTGTGTTTGATCAGGAATTGGGAGGTTTGGGGGGAACCCAGGCCCACCCTCTACTCTGGGTTCCAGCCCAGCACCCTGTGGACTGCAGCTGTCCAGAGTGCCTCCTGGTACAGTTGCATGACAGCTACAACTCCCTGGGCTACTTCCTCATGGCCTCCTCCCAAGACCTTCTTTGTTCTCACCACTGGACCTGCTTGTACTTCTCAGTTCTCCAGCAGTATGCCTACTCACTCTCAGCTTCTTGCATGCCTCTTGCTCCCAGTTCCTCACATGCACTTCCTCTCCCTGGCTCCCTTTGGCCTGACTGGAGTGAGCCCTTTTATAGCATCAGAGGGACCTTAATTAGAGTCAGGTGCTTAACAGCCTCACCTGACTCCTAGCAGGTTAACTGGAGGCAGGTGTTCTCATTAGCCTGGTGCAGCCCCTGCTCTGGTCACTCAGGGAACAAAAAACTGCTTATCCAGTGGCCAGTATATCTCCCTTCTACTACTCTGCTGTTCCCAACTGGCCTGGGTCTATCACACAGGACAGAGTCCCCCACTTTATAAGTATATCCTACATTATTTGTTCCTAGATGTATACTTTTATTAAAATGCATATTGTTTGCTTGTGTCTAATTTACATTGTGGTCCAGATTGCTCAAAATCAGTGACCTGTCCTCTTCATTATTTATCACTACCCCAATTTTTGCATCATCTGCAAACTTTGTCAATGACGATTTTATGTTTTCCTCCACATCTTTGATAACAATGTTAAATAGTGTAGGGCTAAGAATCAATCCCTGATGGACTCCACTGGAAACACACCCGTTTGACAAGAAGTCCCCATTTACAATTACATTTTCAGACCTATCAGTTAGCCACTTTTAATCCATTTGATGTGTGCCAGGTTAATTTTATATCATTCTAGTTTTTTAATCAAAATGTTATGTGGACCAACTCCAACACCTGACAGAAGCCTATGTAGAATAAATCAATACTATTGCTTTTACCTACCAAATTTGTAATCTTATAAAAATATCAAGTTAGTTTGATAGGAACTATTTTCCATAAACCCATGTTGATTTGCATTAGTTACGTTGCTTTCGTGTAATTCTTTATTAATTGAGCTCTGTGTCAGCCTCTCTATTATCTTGCTCAGGACTGAGGTCAAGCTGACCAGCCCATAATTATCCAAGTCATGCCATTTACCTTTTAAAAAATTGACACATTAGCTTTCCCTCCAGTCTTTTGGAACTTCCTCAGTGTTCCAAGACTTATTGAAAATCAACAATAACAGTTCAGTGAGCTCCTCAGCCAGATCTTTTAAAACTCTTGGATGTAAGTTATCTGGACCTGTTGATTTAAAAATGTCTAAATTTAGTATTTTCCATTTAACATCTTCTAGAAATACCAGTAGATAAGAAAAGTGTTATCATCACCATATGATGAGTGTATCATCTGATTTTTCCCCAAATACAGAATTTAAATATTTATTGAATATTTCTGCCTTTTCAGCATTAATATTGATAAGTTTACCATTTTCATCTATAAATGGACCAATGCCATTGTCAGGATTCTTTATGTTCCTAATATATTTAGAAAACTCCTTCTTAATGTCCTAAACTCTGCCAGCCATAGATTTCTCCTTTCCCTTATCAATTTTATACAATTTCTAACTTCTGGTTTATATTTATTACTGTCAAGGTCCCCTCCTCCATTTGTGTGTGTGTGTATATATTGTTATATAGTTTATCTAGCTATTACAGCTAACTTCACTTCCACCTAAACCAGGTCAGTTTTGTAACCAGCGTAGAACTGATAAATGAAATTGTTTTTAATATATTAATGTAATTTCTGTTCACCATCCACACTACACTTGCCTACACTGTAACTTCTGTTCCATATTGTAATTCAAACTCCATTTTAAAACACTCACTCCATTTTGTAAAAACTTCCTCCAACCTTCATTTTTGCAAACCCTGCTGTAATCTTATTAGTTTAGTTTAGATTTGTGAATGAGGTATGTATGAATGACGGAATCAACCTCCAGCCCCAGCCTGTCCTGATGAGATAAAGTTCAAATACCAACGGCTGAAGACCTTGACAACAGCCCTAAACAAAGTAAGAAGCATCCACCCTAAAAAGAAAAGGACAACAGAACAACAGAAGGAAGATCAAAGCCAGGTTCAAGGCTGAAAGTCACGCCTGCAGTTGATGGGTGATCAATCTAAACCCAGAGGCAGTGTGACACAGCAAGACCTATAGACTTTGAATCCAAACTAAAAGCCTATAAAAAAGAAGGGTGAGATGAGAGACTCTGGGTAACATTCTGCTGCCAGCATGGAAGAACATCGGTGCCTGCCCAACAGAGATCCAACTCGGCCTTGTGCCCGGCTTTCCTGGCCAGTTAGCAGCCACAAGCTACGAACCCAAGCTGCAAAATCAAGCCATGAACTTAAGCTATCTTCAGGACTGGTAACTATGCAGCAGCTGCAGAACACCTGATGAATGTGTGGGGGTGTGTGTGAATATGTGTGTGTATGTGTATAGGTATTAGGTATAATGTGAATGTGTGTGTGTGTGTGTGTATAGGTATTAGGTATAATGTGTGTGTGTGTGTGTATAAGAATTAAGATATTAGTTATTAGTAATAAATCAAATTGTTATTATAATAAATGTGGCATCTTTGTCTTGTCCCCTTTAATAAGATCCTGCTGGTTTTTACTGGTCTAATATAATTGGTATAACACCAGTATGGCTGCCTTCATCAGTTGTAGGATTTTGGGTTTTGGGGCAATCTAGGAAAGTGTAGTTAGGTGACCCCCAATAATTATTCACATTTTTCTGTTTACATTCTTCTCCCCAGCTGATTTGGCTCAATTGTTTTCAGTTTTGTTAAATTGGCTCTATTAAATACCAAGTATATATATTACTGGCCTGGACTTTATTCTGCTTGCAGAATTATTTGTGCTGAATGATTACTTGTACCTAAGCTATAATTACTTGTACCTAAGCTACCATTAATTTTTTGTTCTGTGATCCAGTCCTCTTTATCAGTTAGGACAATGTTTCCCAAACTTGGGATGCCATTTGTGTAGGGAAAGCCCATGGCAGGCCCAGCTGGTTTGTTTACTTGCCCTGTCAGCAGGTTCGGCCAATCGCGGCTCCCACTGGCCGTGGTTCTCTGCTCCAGGCCAATGCGAGCTTCTGGATGCGGTGGCCAATTCGTCCCTCGGCCCACGCTGCTTCCCGCAGCCCCCATTGGCCGGGAGCAGCAAACCGCAGCCAGTGGGAGCCACGATTGGCCAAACCTGCGGATGGGGCAGGTAAACAAAGTGGCCCGGCTTGCCAGGGGTTTTCCCTACACAAGCAGCGTCCCAAGTTTGGGAAACACTGGGTTAGGATAAGGTTTAAAGAATTCCCCCTTTTTGACTTCAACACTTTTTAAGTCAGGGAATTATCATCTACAATGTTTAGAAATTCCAGGGATATTTTAGTACTGGCATGATGAGACCTCCAGCATATGTCATTCAAATTGTAATCACTAATGATCACACAGTCCCCCCGCATCCCATACATTGTAGATAGGTGCATAGGTGGCTGGTCATCCTGATCCCTAGTGTGATTTGGTGGCTGGTACAGACACCTGCGAATACCCCATCTTGTGCTTTATCTGTTATTACATTGATCCATAAGCATTCAAGATCATTTTCTTGTGAGTTATCAGTGACTCTAAAATAAGTAATGCCATTTTAGACAGAGTGCCACTCCCCATCCCCTTTTGTCCACTCAATCTTTCGTAAATAGAACACAAGTATTGATTTTAACATTCCAGTTGTGTGAAGTATCAGAGGGGTAGCCGTGTTAGTCTGGATCTGTAAAAAGTGACAACGAGTCCTGTGGTACCTTATAGACTAACAGAGGTATTGGAGCATAAGCTTTAATGTGTGAATACCCACTTTGTCAGATGCATATGGTGGAAATTTCCAGAGGCAGGTATAAATATGTAGGCAAGAATCAGTCTAACTAACCTCGTTATCTCTAGACTGATTCTTGCCTGCATATTTATACCTGTTTCTGGAAATTTCCACCACATGTGTCTGACATAGTGGGTATTCACCCATGAAAGCTTTCAGATTTCAGTAATACCAACTATATTGCATTTATGCTCATAAATGAGCAATTACAATTTATCTTGTTTGATAGCCAGATTCATAGCATTAGTGTATAGGCAATTTAAGAATTTCTTCTCTTCAGATTCTTTGTCTCCTTGATTAATTTTGTTCCCAACATCTCAATTTTGTGATGAGTGCTCATATCTTCCCCCTTTTTACCCTCCCTTTTTTTTTTTGTATTAGCTTATCCCCCTTCCCCCCGGATGACTCTAGCCAGTCTGTCCCAAGGAGAGTGGCCCCCTTTTTACTGAGGTGGAGACCATCCATCCAAACTATATAGACCCCTCTCTCCTTACAAAGGGGACCAGTGTTCCACAGAACCAAAACCCTCCACCCTACATTCCTTCGCTAGCTAGCTGTTTGCTTCCAGACTCTTCTGCCTTCTGTCTTCCTTCACTCATGGGACAGGAAATCTTCTTCAGCATACTTCTGAGCTCTCTGAAGTCATCTACTATCTATGAGATATTCTGTAATGCAGTGTCATTGGTGCTGATATAAACCATCACCAGTGGATCCTTGCCTGTTGACTTCAGAAACCTATCCAGTCAGAGTGACATCTCATGTCTTGGCTCTAGGGAGGCAGAACACTACCCTATTGTCCACCTATACCATGCAGAATCTTCTTTCAATTCTTTTGAATATTGACTCTCCAAACAAGGATTGTCTGTCTTCCAGGGACAGTGGGAGAACTCTTTGTGAGCAAGCTTGATTTTCATACAAGTTGAGCCAAGCTGCCATCCACAAGTGTACCCATAAATCTCTCCATTTCCTTGGACCTGCTGGATCTTGAGAGGTATATTCCAAAGTTTCCACACTGAGGATCAGGTATTGATTTGAAACTTCCAGCTGTGTGAAAATCTTCCTGGTATCCTCTCTCTACTGTCTGAGCCTGCCCATCCTTATCTGTCTCCAGCCATGTAGAATGCCACCATGACCTCTGCCTCAGGTGGTTATGAACCACCAGGCCTCCTTTCTGACTTGATCTCTGTCCAATTCCTTGTTTGCAAGCTCCTCGCTTCCTTGAATCTGAAGTACTGGTGTTTCCCAAATCTGTCTGTCAAGGAACACTTCAACTTCTCTAATTCTCAGTAGCATCTCAGCTTGTGACTCCAATCCAAGAATCTTGTCCTCAGCACAGCCACCAAATTGCACCTCATGCACAGGAAATCCCTTCTGTATTCAGTCAGGAAAGGAACATGGCACAATTATAATAAATCTTTATTAACTAATACAATTATAAAAAATGTAAAGAACAGAATAAATATACACAATAAAATTTGTATGATGTAAATAACTTAGAAGGATAACATATTTTATATTGTGTTGTTATTTTCCCAGTGTATTAATAGTCTGCTTGAATGAGCATTTTAGATGTTTCCTTGAGCCTTTAAATATATGTGCCATTGAAGTCACCACCACTGTTCCATAACTAGCCCTTTGCAAATGGCAGCAGCTCAGATCTGAGTTGAGTCATTATTTGCTGAACATTGGTCTTCAAGCACGCTGTCAGAGAGCCTGGAAGGTTTTGAATGGCTTTTTGCAAAGAGAGTTGCTTCCTGGTCAAAGAGCACAGCCAGATTTTGGTGAATCATTGGTGTGAGGCCAGTAAAACTTTGGACTTCAGCAAAAGCCCAAGGAATGATCATGTATACCAGCAGATAGCTAAAAAGCTGGTAGCTCTGCAGATTTTCCAGACTGGTGATCAGTGCAGAGAATGAATTAAGGGGCTGAAGAGCCAATATATGAAGACTTGGAAGACACTACTACTGGAGGGGTGAGGTGTGATGAAACACTGCTGGCCTCTGAATCCTGCCTGGGAACTGAATGCAGCCAGCAGCAGACTCCTAGCCAGGATCATGAAGAGACTCTTGTAATGATACCAGTCCCAGAGCAGGCTGTGGATCAGGCTCAGCAGGAAAATCTCAGTCTCTTGGAGGAGCCATTTCAGCCCCTCCACACCCAAGGAATAGGCTGCTTCCTAGCCCACTGAGAACACAGAGGAGAGGAAAGCCACCCCTGTGCCTGGTAAGTGTCTGATTCAAATTAAAAGTTTACTATCACAGTAATTGGAGGGATGTCTGGTTAACTGACAAGACAAAAAGGGTAAGCCCCAGCTAGCAGTGTTTGGCCAGTAATGGCGGATTGTTTTAAAGTGTGCAGGTGTTTCCTCCTGCCTTCCCCTCCCCCCACACCATGTAGATTTCAAAATGGCAAATTTGCATTTCAAGCATTAGAACACAGCTCTAAAGATAATTTTATCTGTTGAGTCACACAGATTTGCTATGGGTATTCTTGTTTTCTTTGAGTATATGAGAAATTGCCAGTCTGCAACCATTCCTCCTGTGCCTATGCAGCTGCCAGTGAACAGCAAACTGAATGTGTGCATTTGGGAAACTATATTCTGGTTCCAACTGTAGCCCATTTCAGTTAGAGATAATCCATGCAGGGATGGGTGAACATTGAAGATTTCAGAGAGATTTGCATACAGCAATAACAGGGTAAGACGTGTGTTCTAGCACAGCATCACGTTTATCACATCATGGATTAGGACCCAATCCTGTCTGCTAGTCTCGGCAAATTTTTCCTGAAGCAGGAACTCCAGATAGTTAACCATATTGCAGGGAAGAGGGTATTTTCCAGCCCCCCCAGATAGCTGATTAGTCCTCTCCACTCACAAATGTGCTATTTGGTCACTCTTTGATTGAATACTTCAGCTGCATACACCGCAGGTTTCCCTCCAGCAGTTTGGAATAAAGTCTCCCACTGCCAATAGGGCACCACAAAATATGAAAGGTCTGAAACAAGAGAAAAAGCTCTTTGCTGCTAGGGTGCTATACCCACTGCCCTGAGCCCATAGCAATTTGTTTGGAAATGTTTGCGAAGCAGAGTAAAGGTTCTGAATTTAAACTTAGCATTCTCTCTGCACTTCTGTAACTACAGATAACAAGGTGAGTGAAATGACAGTGTGAAGACTGAAGTATTCCCTTCACAACATGTGTTGGGTCACTTTAGAACTGTTACATTTTATGTCCTTGACATTCCACAGTTATTAATTCTGTGCTCCTCCACAGAGCTGCTTTAAACCATCGCCCTCCAGTTAACATAGGGGAATCAGCAGCTATGCCAATTATACTGACCAGCATGTTGGGACAGAAATTACCACTGAAGTGTCCTCCTACGCCTTGCGAATGCTCTGCCCGTTTCTGACACAGGAGCAAAAGTGCAAGCAAGAGGATTTCATCCAAAGGTGCCTCTTCCAGTTTGCTGGCTCTGGTAGCTGGGAATGCACAGAACAAAATGACTGCTTGGCAGGCTGTGTTCCTATTGGGAACCAGGAAGTGGGTGGGCGGAGCCCAGCCACTACTAAAGGCCCGCCCCTCCACACAGCCTAAGGGGAGGATCCACAGGGCCTGGAAACCAAATAATTCCGAGGGACAAATAATGAGATAACAGGGACGGGAGTGAGGTCAAAGGGTCAAACAAAGGGAACCCTCGGCAGGCTGTGTTGGCAGGCAGTTCAAACTTACTCTAACATGCAGTGTGGGCAGTAAAGTTTCCCACAATTCAACACATTTCTAGGGCTACAGTGTTGTCACTTGGGGATAGGGCATGGGTGGTAGGCACTCTTGGATAGGCTTACTTTGCCCCAGGTTAGTTCACTGCAGTGTGGATGCTAGAGCCCTAGGTTCAAGCGCAGGTCAAAAAATCCTTAACCTGTGGTTAAAATGAAATGTAGACGCTAAAGCAATGTAGACCCTGACATGGGTCAGTTGACTTGAGTCCCGCTAACCTGAGGCTTACAGTGCTGTGTAGACATACCCAAGTGTAGTTAGGCACCTAACTATCATTGAGAGCCAGTGGGAGCTGGGTGGGCAGTTTTTTAACAGTATTGATGCCCTGAAGATACAGATCATACTCTAATGGGATTTTCAAAAATGCCCCTGATTTCAGTGAGACCTAGGTGCTTTTGAAAATCCTATTAGGTAGCTATCTGAATATTAGGTGCCTAAATACCTTTAAAATCAGGCCTTGGGTAGCTAATTTCCATCTGTGCCTGTCAAGGTTCCTTCCCCACTCTGAACTTTAGGGTACAGATGTGGGGATCTGCATGGACACTTCTAAACTTAATTACTAGCTTAGATCTGGTATCGCTGCCACTATCCAGAATTTTCAGTGTCTGGATCACTTCCTGTCCCCACAAAACCTTCCCCTCCCTGGGTAGCCTTGAGGGACTTGACCAATTCCCTGGTGAACACAGATCCAAACCCCTTGGATCTTAAAACAAGGAGAAATTAACCATGCTCCTTCCTTTCCCCCCACCAGTCCCTGGTGAGTCCAGATCCAATCCCCTTGGATCTAAAAACAAGGAAAAATCAATCAGGTATTAGGAAGAAAGGCTTTTAATTAAAGAAAAGAAAGGTAAAAGAAAACCATCTGGGAGAGATTAGCATACCAGCTACTTTCATAGACAACAGATTTCAAACACAGAGGATGTTCCCCTGGGCACAAATTTAGTTACACAAAAAAATACCCAATTTGATTCTACCTCTAATTGCATAAGACAGGTTACAAAGAAATAAACATAAACCTATTTATTCCTTTCTAAAACTTACTACTCTGATAAGAGGCTGGTTCCTTGATCTTTTTCACTCCGGCTGAAACTGAAACTCTCAACAAAGGAAAAACTTCCCTCCTTCCTTTTGAAACATTTTGTTCCCCCATTGGTCCCTCTGGTCAGGTGTTAGCTAGGCTAGGTGAACTTTTTAACCCTTTACAGGTAAAAGAGGCATTAACCCTTAACCATCTGTTTATGACAGTGCCCCTTCAGTAATTGTTTTGATCCTGAACAATTCCTTTACAATATATTTTCTTTTTCATGCTGTATATCATTGTAGTATTCTAATTGTACCAAGATTTAAATGCTTGCATTACTAAACATAATGGTAAACTATGGTCCTGATTCTCCTCTCTCACCGGTGTTACAATGATGTAACTCCATGTACTTCCATGGAGTTTCTCCTGATTTACACCAGTCTAAGTGAGAGGAGAGTTAATTCCTGTTTCCAGAATAGTTCTTATACCCACTTGCTATACTCTTATTTTGATTTCTTTTTCATTTAACACCCCCCCATCATCTAACCCCACACATCTGCATGGAGAGTGCTGTGGAGGCAGATGGAGCAGTGTTGGGGAAAATTTACTGAGGGCCGATCCCCTTGCATTCAGCCAGTTTTGTCTATGTTAGTTGAACAGTGAAATGTGGATGGTGACCTAATGTGACATGGCTACACAGATTGGGCCAGTCATAATTATTTTGCTTGTCTTTACAAACTATGATCAGGTCCTTAACTGAAGTTTATCAGTATAGTTCCATTGGATTAAATGGAGACTGACCCAATTACACCTGCTGAGAAGCTGGGTTAAAATAATCATTGTTACACCCTTTCAGGAAGCATACGCTGTAAACACATGCAGTACCAGCTTCTCACTTACAGAGATACAGTGGCAAAACTCAAAGTGCATTTGGCTGAAAACTATGTCTTGTGTTCACAAGATGAACATTGGCCTAAAGCTGTACACAACTGACTTTTGCTTAGTATCTATTTAGGTTTTTCCATCTACGTGACTTGGGGAGTGAAAAATCCACACCCCTGAGAGATGCAGTTAAGCCAATCTAACCCTCAATGTAGACAACACTAGGTGAGTGGCAGAATTATTCCATTGATCTAGCTACCGTCTCTCAGAGAGGTGGATTAGCTATGGCAACAGGAGAACTCCTCCTGGCGCTGTAGTGAGTGGATACACTGAAGCGCTGCATTAGCGCAGCTGTAGCACTTTAAGTGTCAGCATAGCTTCAATATATTTAAAAGCTCAAGGCAACACCTAAGGTGCTAACTCAAGCAGATAATTAATATGCTGGAAAAAAATAATACACAATAAACTACATTATCCTCTCAAGATAGTTACATCATACAAACTATTTTGTGTATATTTATTCTTTTACATTTTTTCAATAATTGTATTAGTTAATAATGGCTTATAATAATTGACCAATTGAGAAGCTATTTTAATAGCCAATATATTCCATTCTGGTATATTTCTTATTTGCAAATGTTCTTTATTGGTCTTTTTAAAAGGCATTATATTGTGCTCCTGATAGGAATATTTATGTTTCCCCATGTAAGTCATGCTTAGTATGTGACTTTTTACAAACAATGATCCAGATTCTTGTCCAGATTTACACTGATGAGAATCAGTTGTTTTATTGAAGTCAGTAGATACAATCAGCATCATGGGCCAGCTCAGCAGAGCTACACCAGTTTACTCCAGTGGAGGATCTGGACCTATACTTTAGGGCATATTACCTCACAGATTTAGGGAAAGCAAAATAATGATAATCAAAAAAGTAGCATGTGAATCAAACCACCAAAACCTCACGTGGGCCTCTGTGAAACTCTATTTTCAGAGGAAGCCCCTCTGTAACTGATTGAATCCTTGCCATCTCTAATAATTGGCTCACTTCAAGAAGAACAGCCATTCAGTTAAGAACTCAAAAGTTCAGATTTTTTCTGAACCTCATTTGAACGTATATGAACCTCTTGAGTCTGTAAATACCGGCTGAAAACCTCACAAGACATTAAATACTTCCTGACATCAGTAAGGCCAGAAATACCATGGGAACAGGCTTTCCTGAGCCGTTTTAGTGCTTCTCTTCCTTGCAGGGAATTGCAATGTCGTGTCAAAATGCAAAAATACAAAGTTCAAAGGAAATTTAGCTGAACTTTATTTTAAACCTCACAATTATAGTTCAAGTTCAGTCTGAGTTTTGGATGAAGATTTGGGTCATTTAATATGTTAACTGAACTAAAACACAAGTTTCCAGTTCTTTCCTTTACTGCATTGCTTTGGTTTGCTCTGCTTTCAGACTAACATTTCAAGAGGAGTGTTTTCAGCTGAGGGAAGTGGACCAGACTTTTGTGGGAGCAGATGATACTTGTAAAATTCAACACCCTGTGGTATGGATCCCATTCCTAATATGTCTGTCTAGATAGACTGACAGAGCAAGATTAATGAGCAATTGACAAATGAACTGATAGAAAGCAGATGTTCCTGTGAGGATTTGTGAGATAGACCCTATGTCTGCTGTTCCTGGTGCACCACCAAACCCAGTTTGGCAGAATAGTGATTGATGGGGTGTGACCCTTGTGGGGGCCCAAGCACCACAGTAAATGCCACTCACACACAGCCTGAATGGCTGCACTCTTAGGGTCCCCGATTACTCCATAGACACTGTGGGGGCAGGGGGAGAGAGGGGTACTAGGAAGTTGTCTGTGTAACTAGGTGGCTCCCAACCTGGATGCTAAGACAGACTTTTCTCCTTTAACTTGCTTTGGTTCCTGGCTTCTGATTCCATGTCCAACCCTTGGGTCCACCCCTACTCACTAAGCATGACTCTGACTTGACCCATAAGCCCTAACTTCCCACACAACTTGGCCATGACAGATCCTTGCATGTTCCATAAAACACTAGAAAAGTGGCAGGCACAGAGTACAAAATCATAAGTAATCTAGAGTTGAGCTATTTGGACTGTGTTACTTTATGTGTGATATTAATGAATTCTAAAAAAAACCTACTAAGAGTATTGACTTTCTCTTCTGGATGTCAAATTCTGTATAGTTGAAGTAGTGCCTCTCATCTGCCCAGTGAGGAGATCTGCCAATAAGTCTATTTCTCAAGCTGTGGGGAGGCCAATCAGAAACATGGAATTGTCACAATGGCATGGGTTCTGCCCTGTCTTAACTCGCACATGGCAGGCAATTGGTCAGTCAGGTAGATCAGGTAAGTAAAGGAGAAGGTGCAGTAGAAAGAGATGAACTGCTATCATGACAGGCAATTTCTTTCCTCACAAAACTTGGTCTGGGACAGATGACATTTTAAATTTTTGGATGGTAGGAGCCTCAAAGAGAGAAAACAGAAATGGGAAAGTTGTTATTGCCATTTTTTCAGTCAGCTGGTACAGTAACTAGCTACAGCTTCCATTGTTCCTTGTCATTAAAAGTTCAGACAGTGAAAGGTAAAGAGGAATAGATGTCATTTTGCTGGCACTGTATTTATTTATTCTAACTGTTCAGGTTGAAAAATTGTGTTATTAATACTGCTAGATTAATAGTTTGACTATGATATTTAATTTTTTTTTTGGTTTTTTCTGTAGTCAAGTAACTGGTATTATCTTAGTTACTAGGTGATCTGGATATTATACTTAAATAATTTGATTTGCCTCAGTGTCTGCTATCTACTTTTCTTCGTATTAGCGCTAGCTATTTCATTCCCTTAGGCAATGCTGTCACGTCTCTAGAGTGCATATTGGAACGGACAGAATGGAGTGACAAATGATATAGGATCATTTCTTTTCTCCTTAGGTGTTACCTACCATTTTCTCATCTGCAAAATTAGGACCCTCTCTTATTTTTGTGACTTGGCTAGGTGCTGTGGAACCCCATGCAATGCCCAGCTATGGAGAAATTTGATTCTCACTTAGAAGTTTTCTCTTAGGTAGTACAACAATATTTTCAGTAATTTGTTCTTATATTTAGGGGTGAAGAGTAGTATATAAAGTTTCAGAAAAGGCACATAAGGTTACTTCTTGACAAGCGAGTTCTCATTTTTTATTCAACAGTTCAGAACAACAAATGCACCGCGGAGGAAAATTTCCCTAAAACCCTACTTAATAAATGTTTCTTTTAAAAATGGAGCACAGTATAAAACTACTATGCCTCTGATGTTGGTATGCATGGCCTGATATACATTTACTTTCAAAATATATCATTTTATGAATATAAATTCTTTAAGGCTCCCGAGACTTCATTTTTAGGGCTTAAAACAGTTTTCGGTTCATGAAGAAATCCATGGTGACATGGTTAGATAATCACTAACATCAATCACCTCTCCCTGCTTCAACACCAGTATTATTGAATGGAATTCACCTTACAGGAATTGAAATCTGCTGCAGCAGGAGAAGAATTTTAAGGCTCCAGAAGATTGTCAAAAATAGAAGCTAAAACTAGGTTCCTCAATCCATGTTTAGCTACCTACTTGACTTCAAAAAGTAGTGAGCACCCACAACTCCCATTGAAGAAATGCCCATTCCCCCACCCTCCTGTAGTCTCACCCTTGAAAATGATTGTTCCATTTTCCATTGGACTACTTGGAGGTGGTTCCTCAGATAACCTAGATCAATCCCTGTGTAGGCTTTTAGATAAAGAACAAAACCTTGAAATTTGATTCAGAATTCCACAGAGTAGAGTGATAGTATGATCTGTTCTCAGTGGATTGCATAGCATTGGGGGTCGTCTGCTGTACTTTGTACCAGAAATGCCTTTTCACAATCAGCAGTTTCATTCCTCGCCACAACACATTTAAATAATCAAGCCTGGAGGTCACAAATGTGTAGATCAGTGCACCCAAATCGGTCTGACAGGATAGGATCCAATCTTCTCAACAACCAGATAGAGAGCATTGTGGAAGTCACACTATTCAGGTACCTAGATGGAACAGAGTTCAGAAGTACCCCAGTGACTGTCTTGATACCTTTGATGGAGATACACTTGATAGAGGATGATTTTATGGACGTGGTGAGGTGATCTAGGTGCTTTCCTCTCCCAACCAAAGTCTGTATCTTACCTAGAATTAGATTCAGCTAACTGTTCCTACATCCTGACAAAATAAATTACCTACACATCTTCAGATTATTTTTTGTTGTTTCACTGCCTTAATTGCCAAAGAGGGCTAACAATTTTTTTCACTGCCACACGCCATGACCAGGGCCGGCTCCAGGCACCAGCATTCCAAGCTGGTGCTTGGGGCGGCAATCTGCAAGGGGCGGCAGTCGCTGTTGTTTTGCCCCCAAGCAGCGCGCCGAATTGCTGCCACGGGTGGCGGGGGCAGTCCGTGTGCCGTTAGGGCAGCAGGCGCGTTTCCGTGGTGGTGGCAATTTGGCGGCAGCTTCTATGTTTAGCTGTCTGTGGTGGCTTCAGCTAAACATAGTAGCTGCTGCCTAATTGCCGCTGCGGCGGAAACGTGCCTGCGGCGCGCGGACTGCCCCCGCCGCCCGCAGCGGCAATTCGGCATGCTGCTTGGGGCGGCGAAGACTGTAGAGCCGGCCCTGGCCATGACACTCAAACATATACCATATAGCTTTCTCTATAGAATGCAGAAAAATTCATGCTCCAGTTTTTTGTGGTAAGTTACTTAAAGCTGCTCAGGTTTTTCAGAGAGAAAACTCTTTCATTTTCATCTTAGTTAGTATATGACATAAACAAACATCCTTCCATGTAACATGGCATAAGATCTAAGTCTCCAGTTTAAAATTGGGTGGGTTGCTAAGAAACTTTGTTGGAGTGTGCAGAGGTTTTGGTGTCCAGCTGAATGAAGGGGGCGGGGGTAGGTGGGCGGTGGCTCTATGATGCATGGATCCACTTGCCTGCCTCACCTGACAAGTACTGGAGGCTGATGTAGCAAACACTGAGTTGCTTTGCTACCGTCTGTTGAGTGGGGGAAGCAAATATTTTACACCCCCAAACTTTCATGAGAATCCTGAGTCTAACTTCAGGCTAGGGGGGAACAGGAGGATGTCCCCTTGAAATGGACACAGTTTCCTTTAGATCTATTAGGTTTATTACTTGTACTACAGTAGCACCTAAATGCCCAAACTGACTCTGGAGCCTAGTGGGACAGGCACTCTGTAAACAAACAGCGGAGTCCCTATCCCCAAGAGCTGGCAGTCTAAATACACCAAATAAGAAGTAAGGTAAGGTAAGATAGGGGGCAAAGAGATGAAGTTCAAGACCACATAGTAACTTAGTGGCAAAGCTAGAAATAGAATCCAGGTCTCCTGACACTCAGACTGACTCTATCCACTGGTGCATGCTCCCTCCTTAAACTTTAACTTTTCAAGCCTAATACTTAGGCTTTATAAAACTTTTTTTTAAAACGTTTCTACAAATCTTAATAGGAATTGAAAAGTTTTCCCATCTATCATTCTCATTTCATGAAATATTCAAATTACATTTAGACATCCCCTTGCCACGTTGTTTATTTTGAGCCAAATAAAACATTGTTAGTGCATGAGAACCAGAAACTGCCTTGAAAACACACCCTGAAGAAACAAAAACGATTCATTATCCAGCTTGCGTGAAAGATTGAAAGCAACTAAGCAATCATGGTGGAAAGTCAATTATATGTTAAATATTTTTCAATGTTAATAGTATCAGAAAATACAATGTCACTACTTATGCAATCAGCTCTTTTGTAGAAAAACTATTACATTTTGCTATGTATATAGAATAGTAAAGTGCATAATTCATGCAACATTCATAGCTTGAATTTACACGGGAAAAATTGCAGGACAATCTGTTCTTCTTAAAATGAATAAATTGGCCAGCCAACTTACTGATCCTAAGGGAAACTTAGTTCATTCACATGCTTTAAGAATTTATCTGTCAGTTCATTAGCTGCTGTGACCTCACTGAATTTAAGAATATCCCATCCATTTTTTTGTAGTTGTGAATACTGCAATTGGACAACATAATTCATTAGGATGCCTGTTCCTGTGATGTGCTGAACACTTTTGACTTCCACAGATAACAATCCGAAGTGAGGGCACTCTGCTCCACATAGGATTGTACCTGCCCATAGATACCCTCGAATACAATGGGAATATCAACATTCTCAGGCTCTGTTCCTACACCATCGAAGTGAACGGGTGAAATCCTGGCTCCTCTGAAGTCCGTGGGAATTTCAGTATTGAATTCAATGGAGCCAAAACTTCACGCAGTTGCAGTTTTGTTCCTGACTTCATTGGAAGCAAGATCTGGACACCTCAGTGAGCAACTACTGGAGCTGTAGTGAAAATAATGAAAATTGGCATTAGGTAAGTTTGGTTGTTCGAGTTTTTGTCACCAATCCAAAATGTGGGGCCAGGTTTGCAGATCCTGGGAACAACATGGACCGAGTCTCAGAAGAACATGGACTGATATATGTTTTTAGGTGTACATCATACAAAATTCGGTGGTTTCATGTCATTCTGAGCCTAAAGAAGACAGAAATTCTCATTGAGCTTGAGGGTTTATTGCGAATCCATGTAAATTTTTAAGTTTAAATTGTTTTCAAACCACCCTGAAAAATGGAACTGTTGAGTATAGGACTTCTTGTGCACCTATTATTTGTTGTTCACTGTTGCACAATGAGATATGCTTAAACTGATGATGTATACAGTGTGTTGCTTTAAATGCATGGTGAGTGGAGTATTTAGCAATATAAACATACAGCATCAGTGTTATTACTGTGCCATATGGGGCTCTATAGAACATTCTTCTCTATTTAGCAGACAGTGTCAGGAACACACATCTGTATGGTCTGATCTTCATTGGGCAATGTCTATTCTATTTCTTTACACTTTTCTGAGCACCACTGGCTTCTGTGCTTATTTTTCAGTTTACACTGAGTATGAGACATTCACTGGAGATTTTCCAAATTCTAATTACTTGAGTTAATTGGAAGAATTTTAGTTCTGTCTTAGGTGGCATTTTCTTACCATGGATAATAGCTTTTCTTTTTCCATCAAAGTTAGAAAAAAAAAAAGATCTAGCAAAAGCCACAAAAAAGTATCTGAGCTGTGACTACCTCCTGTTTATAATTACCAATGAGATAAAGAAAAATCACAGATTTTCTATTTCCTGCCGTGTTGCTAAAGGAACATCACAATCTTTTAAAGAACATAAAGATCATTGAAATTCAGAGCAAAAAATATTGTGAAGGCACCAAAAATAGACATCTTCAGGACAACTTTTAACTTTCAAATATTTTAAATGGATTTCCTTTGTTATTTACCATTTCAGTTCAGGTTTCTCACAAATGAGCAACAATAAACTATTTCCCCCAAACATTCTAAAGTAGACGCTTAATGCTCCCTGTTAACCTAGTGTATATTTTGAGTGATGAACCAAAAACAAAAACAAACAAACAAACCCCCCCCACCACAACTCTATACTTACCAATCTGCAAAGTTTTTTTAAAAAATCATATAGAGTTAGATGTCTACTGAACAATAAACACTGCTGATACATTTGTTTTGTTGCTTTGCACATCTTTTCCTCCTTATAATTAAACTAATTGGACAATTAATCAATGTAATGTGCAGCTCTGAGTGGCAACTGATATTAATGAAGGAGGCTGTTCAAAGTCCAGGTTTGGCAGGGGTGGGGAGGAAAAAAAAAATCTTTATTCTGCAGATGGAAGGCCCATTAAAATTGGTGGGTTGAGGCACAGATTGAGATGAAGATGACCTTTGTTGAAAATGTCAATCCCTGTTGGTAATTTAAAGCGTACAATGCCACTCTCAGCCTAGAAATCAGAAAAAGAGCTATCCTACACACATCATCATAATTAGATTGACTGACTCCTTCAAATCTTTTCTAACACAGTTTTAAAGAAATGGGCTCTCTGGACAAATGTTAACTCTAGAGTTAAGGCTAAGAAATGAAATGATTGTAGATCAGTATTTCAATTGCTTCTGTTCTGTGAGATTTTTTTTAAGGCAGTGAACCATTTCAAGCTGCAATAACTATTCCAGTTAATAAAGGCAAAGTAAATAATATATGCTGCTGCAGAGATCAATTTGTTCCTGTTGGTGCAAATTATACTGTACCTCTAGTGCTGCTGGGGGTGCTGTGTCACTGGAGCAGGAGGTAGAAATTCATGACTGGGGAAAGAAGACAGTGTTTACATCTGAAGATTTACTGGCCTGGAACAAAACACGTGTAGGCCTATTCTCTTCTCACCCTAATCTATACCCACCAATTCTAGCCCCCTATCCCCTCTAAATATATACTTCACCCTCCATCTCCACTTTTACCTTTGATTAACTTCCATCTCTACCACCTCAGTACCCACATTCTTTATAATCAAATACAATTACTGTGTCTCCAACCTGTTGGTGGCGCTGTTTGCACTGTTGCCTTTCTCCAGGTTATAGCAGGGTAGGCAGCTTTACAGTACAACCACACTGTAGCTGGGAGGTGTAATTCCCAACTTGGGCAGATATACATGGCCTAGTTTTGCTCAAGCTAGTGCTTAAAAAATAGCAGTGTGGCCACAACGGGAGCACTGCTGGTAGAGTCTCTTCAGGGGATGGGCTGACTCGGTACATCCTTAGATACCTTGGCCACACTCCCTCCCCAACCAGAGCTACCTTCTTCTGAGTCTGCCCCAGCTGGCTCCAGGCATTCTGAAGCCACCACAATTGTGGAGTTTCCACCAATGAGAGCCATCTGCCCTGGGTTATGCAAATGAAAACTGGCATAACCCAGACTACAACTACTCAGTGAATTATCCCAGTATCTGAAAAAGAGTCTTTAAAATGTGAATGAAAATGAAAAGATAGTTTAGTATGCATTTTTTTCAATTTAAAATAATTTTAAACAAATAATAAATGGTAAAACTCATGCAGTTAGGAAGATCACCTGAATAAGGATTCTTTATGGTTCTATACAGAGCAGAACATCCAGAGCAGTATGAAGTGTGGAATTTTAGAGTGGGATTCAGAAAGGTATTTAGGCATCTAAGGCTAGAGTCACAAAAGGATTTAGGCAACTAACAGCCACTGTATGCACCTAAATCTCAGAATCAGGCCCCACTGAGATACATAAAACTCTGCTCAACTGATGCTGAGCCCTATAGGCACCTAAATTAGTTTGGCACTTAAGTTTTGGGTGCTAAAGGAACTTTTACTGCTAAGTTGCTGCCTGTGAGCTTGTGCATTGCTGCTTCACTCTAGGTATGTGGATGCCTAAACCCCAGAGTGATTACAAACCAGTGGGAGACCAGCATTCCTCCCCCTAATTTGCTTATGGCCCAATCTGGTATGCAGGCTCGAAGTTCACCTATTGGATTGGGCCCTTGTAGGTGAGCTTACACAAAATGGGGGTAGGGACAAGAGGAAGATTACCTCTCATATCTTGTAGCCCAGGGGTTAAGTATTCATCTGGGAGGTGGGGGAATGTAAGTTCAACTGCTCCCTCCACCTGATAATGAGACTCTGCCTGTGTGAGTGTCCTATAGGCACTGGGCTATAGGATATTTTCATGTCAGGCTCACTCAGTCTTTTCTGTTGAAGCTGTTCCACTGTGAATTAATAATGAAAAGAAATCACTGAGGCAGAGAGAGCGCACACGAACAGTGAGAATGACTATGTAGCCTGATGGTTAGTGCACTTGTGTGAGAGACCCTGGGTCCAGTCCCTCTGTCCAATTCCTTTTTAGTTAGCTAGCCACAATAACACAGTTTCAAACAGGAGATATTAAGGGAGCCCCACATCAGAATAACCCCAGAGCCCAGTGGCTAGAGAACTCTCTTGAGAGCTCTGTTGAAATCCCTTTGTCACCTCAAGCAGAGGAGGGACTGGAATGAGGGAGGTACCTCCATCCCAGGTGAGTATCCTAACCAATGGACTGAAAGTTATGAGGGAGGTTATCCCCCCTTCCTTCCTCCCTCCCTTTCCTCCTAGCCTTTACAAAAATGGTGTAGTCATCTAACTCCAAGAGTGGGTGTGTAGCTGAGATTTTGAAGTGAAGAGAGGCACTGGTCTGCAGCCAGGATTTAGGCTAAACTCCCTCCTGGGATGGGACTTAGTATCCACACTCCTCTTGTTGGCATCTCCCATTGGTTAACTTAGGCAAGGAGCCTCCTAGCATGCTGGCTTCTGTGAATCCCATTCTGTAGTGCCTGTCTCTCCCCGCTCATTATATAGGGAGCCTAAGTGCCTGACTCAGGCTTTGTGAATCCCAGTGATTTTCTAGTTGCCTAAAAGTTAGGAGTGGTAACACTGAACATTGCCATAACTAAATTTGTTGTGAATCTAGTTTCTAACTTCCATCGATTTCAGTGGGAGTTAGGCACCTAAATACATTTGTGAATCCCACTCTCTGTTTCTGGGAATCCTTGTTATAAACAACATTGAGCCATTAGACACAGAGTCATCGTTGTCACTTAATTACCTATCCCTGCACACTCAAGGACAATGAAAGGATGAAAGATCAAGGGTCTTATCCTCATCAGGTGCAAATTGACATTATTTCTTTTGACTTCAGTGAACTTTTGCTAGTTTACAGCAGGTGATGAGCTGGCCCTAAAGGTTTGCAATGAATAAAATAAAATGGAATCCAGACAATGTAAAAGAAATGTAAATGAACAGCTGATGTTGAGAAACATCAAATAAAATGCCACAAAGGTTAAAAGAAGTAAAAAAGCATAAACAGATGATGGGATTTAGCTACTAGAGTGTATTACACAGTTAGACTGGACTATCCACACCTTAAACTATATGGAAAATACTGTATGTTCTTATTTATTTTATTTGGAAGATAAAAAAGTTAGGTAAAACTAGGAAAAAAATAAAGAAAAAATTAAGAGAAGATAACTGATGACACTGTCCCCAAGAATGAGTCAGGTTTAATCTTTTCCCTGAACTATTGCATCTTGTTTAGAAGTCACCAAGAGAAGTTAATTTTCTTGGTCCTATTCCTAGCCTTATGGGAGTGAAAGACATATATTAGTATAGGAAACTCTACAGAATTAATATGAAGAACTCATTGAAGTCAATTCAAAGTGCAAGACAAGTTAATGAATTCTTTCTATTACTCCTGACTTTTGATCAAATTGAATTCACACTCAGACAAACAAATGGTGTCTTTGGTCCCTCTAAGTATATAACAGTTAATATAAAATAGCTAATGTAACACCCAATCCTCTCAGCTACACCAAGTTATCTGTAGCAGTTTAATTCCTCGGGTTAATTGTTGCAGTGCCCTGCAGTCTGGGAGCAGAAATGGAAATCTAGTAGCCTCTTTGGTTTTGAAATCTCCCTAGGGTACCAAGTAGTGCACACTCAGAATCACCACCAGGATGTATATGTAAGATGTACCTGGCATGCTTATAAACAGGGAGAGAGATAATGAAATCTACTATTTAGGAAATGCCTAATAGGAACTAGTCAGTAAATGAACTGTCATATTAACAACATACATTTCAAAGCACCCTTGTGCTAATCACTACGTACATGCATAGTAAGAGAAAGGGTCTGTTCCAGAAAACTTACAAGCCAAGACCCTGATCATGGAACCTGACCCCTGTGCAGAACCACAAATGGGCTAAGTTTCCTCTAAACTGTGCGGCTGTGCAGCAGGCTATCAAGGGCCGCACAGGTGGGGAAAGGCACCCCTCTCCCAGCCCCGCCCCACCCCACTCGACTGGAGCTGTTGTGGTCGGGGAGAGGAGTCCCTCCACTGGCCCAGCCCAGCCCCATCAGAGCTGCTGAGGCCAGGGAGAGGCACCCCTCCCTCAGCTTGGCCCAGCCCCACCCTGCCCCACTAGAGCTGTTGCAGCTGGGGATGGGTGCCTCTCCCTCAAGGTAGCCTGTACCCCAAACCCCTCATTCCTGGCCCCACCCCATAGGCTGTACCTCCCTGCACCCCAACCCTGAGCCCCGTTCCACAGTCCAAACACATCAGCCCCACCACACATCACCTCCATATTGGTGCATATAACAAAATTCATTCCACACATGGACATTAAAAAATTAGAGGGAACACTACACATGGGTGAGGGATCTGGCTACAGAGAGCAACTTACAGGATTGGACTTAAATCAAGACTAGACATATCAAGCGAGTATAACCAATACATGGGGGCAGAGGGAATATGAGGGTAGCAGTGATGGAAACACATGATTACATAGACATGCACAGTTGACAGGATTAAGGTATTTTCAAAAATTTATAATTATATACAGAAACAATATTAATATATCATAATGAGTTCATTTACCCCTGCTTATCACCTAAGCAGCCTGCAACACTATTTTATCCAGCAAGTATCTCACTTACATTGACTTCAACAGGCTTTAGACTAGGCCTTATATTTCTCTCTCAGATGTTATTTTTTGGCCTACCAAACACTCTGAATTACCTCCCAAGAGACTGCATAGGCACTACTCATTGTAAATCAGTGAGGGAACTGCATCTAATCCTGTGTGCCTCATTCTGGAGTTAAACTTTTCTCCTACCTCACAAGAGGTTTGTGGGGTTAGGCAGAGAGTGAAAATCCAATTCCATGCTCTGTGGGCATGAAAGTACAATAATGGAACTGATACAGTTCCAGTGTGTGATGTGTGGCACTGCTCAGGGCTCAATAGGCCATCACCATTAATAACTTTTGCTTTATGAAAGCAGCTTTTATTTTAGAAGGTAGGTGCCTGATTTCACTGCCTTTCTGGTATCATGATCTTTTGGGACAATAGCTACTATTAATTCTTACCATGTTTATATAATCGGCACTGTCACGTGCTAGGAACTATACAGATTTATAGGAAGACAGTCCCTGCCCTGAAGAACTTACAATCTAAAATGATAAAAACAGACAGAAAAATGGGGAGAAATATACAGTCCAAGTGGTTAAGGTGCCTGCTGACAACCATCTTGCTATTTTCATGTTTGTTTTAATCCATGAACCATCCCCAAAGACCATTTTAGCTATCACAAAGTCCCATATCCATTTCCATTAGCTAACCCAGATTAATTTATCATGATTTACCAGCTGGCGTTCTCACTTATGACAAGGCCCTATCTCCTTGGCTAATTTGGGAGAAAGTAATTCTGCTAACGCAAAGAAGAGATGAGTCTAGTATAAAAAGGAAATTAAACAAGATTACCCTCTCTTGGTTTTTTTTAGAGTATAGGGGATGATATTTTTTTCCTTGTTTGCCACAATGGATAGTATTGGGAGGGGGAAACCTTTATAAAAGAACATTAACAGTAGTGATCAGCAAAGTCTCTGCTTAGGAAATCTCTCCAGTTGTCACATACTCTCAGACCTTCACTCTGATCATAAAAGTTGTAGCAAACCTGTTCTGCCACCATCTGAGATCTTTGCACCTTTTCTGATTTGAAGCATAGCTATCATATAGAGACTTCAGTAGCATCCTCAGTTAATAATCTCTTCCTAGTGATGGGCAAAGACCAAAAGCACATGCTGATTCATACATCTATCAGCAGCCTTTGATTACTGCTAAACATGTGATATTGTTACTGCCCTGAGGGTACTTATGACAGTAGATTAAACTACTCCTACATGTTTCATTCTTTCCTCTAAGAGGATTCAAGGGGTGGTTCATCCACCTCAAGGACTCACTTATGAGGTTATGCTAGCTTCTGTTCTGTCACCTCCTCTGTTCAGTATGTACCTAGACTGCAATCTCCTCTAGCAGTCTAAAAACCCTTGCAGTCTCCTCAGCTTGCTCTCTTCTCTCCACTTCCCTTCCCCTTTGACCTAGTAGTATCTTTGCTTTGCAAGTGTTTGACTGGGATTGCAGTGACTCAGCTGAAGCGAAATCCAGACAAAGAAGAGGTGAATAAAGGAAAACATCTGGAAGATTTGACTGGGATTTTGTCTGCTCCACCTACTAAGGAAATTTATATTCACCCTTTGTCAGAGGTTTGACATAACATGTTTGGACGCTCAGCTGCTTCTGATAGTGGAGGTGATCAGACATACACTGTCTGTGACTGGCCAAGAGATGACCTGTGTTTGCAGTCTTTCCTATCAGATGGAGACCTTGCCATAGCCATCCAGCCAGAATACAGTAATGCACTTTAACAGGTAGCTTTGAAGAGCACTCAAACATCAGCTAAGTCACAGCAGCACATCTTCTTAGTGGAGCAAATAATGCCAGCCATGTCACACTTGTGCTTTGTTTGCTTCACCTCTGTTTCTGAGTGCAATTGAAGGGGACTATTTTTAATCTAAAAACCTCAACATTTAATTTTACTTTTAACTTTAAATGTCTTGTGGCATCAACTACACGGTCTGCTTCTTGGTTCTTTAACATTCTTCCTTTTTCTGTGCATCGTCTGAGAAGAACCGAGATGTTTCTCTTGGCCATCAGTGTAGGAACAGCCCATTCTATTTTGAATCAGATACACAGAAGCCTCTGAATATACACAGAAAAATGCCTCTGAACATACTTTTGCTATGTCAATTTTGCTGAGAAAGTTATATGCCACCTACTTCCAGTGCTTATAGTACACACTTTCCCATTCTGGGAGCTTCTCAACATAGTAGTGTCCATTTATGTAGTAATAATAATGTTTAGAATTTTTCATATGCAAAGTATTTTTTTAAAAAGTGGCTAATTAGACCTCACAGCACTCCTATGGATGTAAGAATTTTGAATATAAAAAAGCTGAGGCAGAGAGTTTAAGGGCTCGCCTACATGAAAACTTATTTTGTTCCAAGCTGGGAAGTCAATCTACCCCACTCCAGCCTGCCATGGGCCAAGTATCCATGTGGATCCTGCTGATACGCATTAACAGTTTGTTAATAATGAGCTTGTGTTTGTCAGTCTGCCTGTCTGTTTTGGTTGTTTGAAGGACCGTGTGCTGTAGCTGGCAGTTGGAGGCTGAGCTTCAAAGGAAGGTTTGAAAGCTAGAAGCCTCTGGTAATTGGCTGAGCCTTAACCAGTGGGCGGGGCATTCACTCAGGCCAGGGCTTTATAAAGCTACGCACAAGCAACCAGGGGCTGCTAACAGGGAGTTTTGCTAGGGAGCTCTCCAGGTGAAGGAGGAGGAAATACAGCATCTGTAGGGTAAGTGACTGTCTGCACTGTGTGTGTTTGTTTGTGTTTGGAGGTTACTTGCTGTGTGCTGAGCTTATGTCTGTTTGTCTGTCTGTTTTGGTTGTTTGAAGGACCGTGTGCTGTAGCTGGCAGTTGGAGGCTGAGCTATAAAGGAAGGTTTGAAAGCTAGAAGCCTCTGGTAATTGGCTGAGCCTTAACCAGTGGGCAGGGCATTCACTCAGGCCAGGGCTTTATAAAGCTGCGCACAAGCGACCAGGGAGCATTGTGAACAGGGGCTGCTAACAGGGAGTTTCGCAAAGGAGTTTGGAAGGAGAGTAGGAAGGGAGTGGGGTTCCTTGTCGGTCCTATCCGTGACCTGTTAGTCCCTTGAAAACCTACAAGCCAAAGTACATCCAAAACCTTGCTCTTTAAAGCAGAGCAGAGTGGACAGGGAGCTGCAGACAGGGAAGTTTGAGGGGGAGTTTGAGAGGGAGTTTGACAGAGGGAGGCTTATGATGGTTAGGAAGACCCGCAACAACTGTGGCAGCACTGCTTCTGTCTCCTCCACCTGTGCCTGTAGCCAGACAGAGCACCAGAGCATGGATGCTTCTACAGATACCAGTGTGGTTTTGCAAAGACTGTAACTTGCAATTTCCACTTACTGATATCCAGGCTGGGGTGGGCATCCAATGTGAAAGGTGCCTACTGGTGGAATCTCTCAGGAAGCAGGTGGGAGAGCTACAGGAGGAGGTGGCTAGGTTGAGGAGCATCCGTGTCCACAAGCAATTTCTGGACAGTGTCCATGTGGAGACAGCTGAGGTAGCTGTCCCAGTTCACAGAACTGCTGACACACCACTGATGGAGGAGGAGATGGCTCAGGGTGGGCACTGGCAGCTGGTTACTTCTGGCACTGGGCAGTGCTCCACCCTTGCTGCGAACCCTCACGCTGTGGTAATAGGTAACCGTTATGCTCTTCTTGATACAGGAGAGAAGGAATCACCCCCTACAGTAAAGGAGGAGAAGCCTCGTACCCCTAAGGCTGGGAGGTCTGCTGCCACCACTGAAAATAGGAAATGTAGGTTAGTGGTGGTCGGAGACTCTCTTCTGAGGGGGACGGAGGCGCCCATCTGTCGCCCTGACATTTCATCTTGGGAGGTATGCTGCCTGCCGGGGGCCCATATCCGAAATGTTACAGAGGCATTGTCGAGGATTATCCGGCCTTCTGATTACTACCCCATGCTACTCATCCATGTGGGCACAAATGACACTGCGAGGTGTGACGCTGAGCGGATCAAGAGTGACTTCAGGGCTCTGGGAGTATGGGTAAAGGAGTTTGGCGCTCAGGTGGAATTATCTTCTATTCTTCCTGTCAAAGGTAGGGGCCTGGGCAGAGACAGATGCATCATGGAGGTGAATGCCTGGCTGCGAAGATGGTGTCGCCAGGAGGGCTTTGGCTTCCTCGATCATGGGATGCTATTCGAGGAAGGACTGCTAGGCAGAGATGGCGTTCACCTTTCGAGGAGGGGAAAGACCCTATTTGCACACAGACTGGCTAACCTAGTGAGGAGGGCTTTAAACTAGGTTCGACGGGGACAGGTGAGCGGGGAACATGAAGACCTGGGAGATGGGTCGGAAACAAGAAGGAGCATGGGCTATAATGGCAGAGAGAAAGGAGGGTCAGGGCAAAACTGGGAGGCAAGATCAAACCAGTATCTTAGATGCCTATATACAAATGCAAGAAGTATCGGTAATAAGAAGGAAGAACTGGAAGTGCTAATAAATAAGTACAACTGTGACATTGTTGGCATCACTGAAACTTGGTGGGATAATACACATGATTGGAATGTTGGTGTGAATGGGTATAGTTTGCTCAGGAAGGATAGACCGGGGAAAAAGGGAGGAGGTGTTGCCTTATATATTAAAAATGTACACACTTGGACTGAGGTGGAGATGGACATATGAGACAGAAGTGGAGAGTCTCTGGGTTAGGATAAAGGGGGTAAAAAACAAGGCTGATGTCATGCTAGGAGTCTACTACTGGCCACCTAACCAGGTGGAAGAGGCTTTTTTTAAACAACTAACAAAATCATCCAAAGCCCAAGATTTGGTGGTGATGGGGGACTTCAACTATCCAGATATATGTTGGGGAAAATAACACCGTGGAGCACAGACTATCCAATAAGTTCCTGGACTGCATTGCAGACAACTTTTTATTTCAGAAGGTTGAGAAAGCTACTGGGGGGAAGCTGTTCTAGACTTGATTTTAACAAATAGGAAGGAACTCGTTGAGAATTTGAAAGAAGAAGGAAGCTTGGGTGAAAGTGATCATGAAATCATAGAGTTTGCAATTCTAAGGAAGAGTAGAAGGGAGTACAACATGATAGAGACAATGGATTTCAGGAAGGCGGATTTTGGTAAGCTCAGAAAGCTAATAGGTAAGGTCCCATGGGAATCAAGACTGAGGGGAAAAACAACTGAGGAGAGTTGGCAGTTTTTCAAAGGGACACTATTAAGGGCCCAAAAGCAAGCTATTCTAATGGGTAGGAAAGATAGAAAATGTGGCAAAAGACCACCTTGGCTTAACCACGAGATCTTGCATGACCTACAAAATAAAAAGGAGTCATATAAAAAATGGAAACTAGGTCAGATTACAAATGATGAATATAGGCAAACAACACAGGAATGCAGGGGCAAGATTAGAAAGGCAAAGGCACAAAATGAGCTCAAACTAGCTATGGCAATAAAGGGAAACAAGAAGACTTTTTATCAATACATTAGAAGCAAGAGGAAGACCAAGGACAGGGTAGGCCCACTGCTCAGTGAGGAGGGAGAAACAGTAACAGGGAACTTGGAAATAGCAGAGATGCTTAATGACTTCTTTGTTTCGGTCTTCACTGAGAAGTCTGAAGGAATGTCTAACATAGTGAATGCTTATGGGAAGGGGGTAGGTTTAGAAGATAAAATAAAAAAAGAGCAAGTTAAAAATCACTTAGAAAACTTAGATGCCTGCAAGTCACCAGGGCCTGATGAAATGCATCCTAGAATACTCAAGGAGTTAATAGAGGAGGTATCTGAGCCTCTAGCTATTATCTCTGGAAAGTCATGGGAGACAGGAGAGATTCCAGAAGACTGGAAAAGGGCAAATATAGTGCCTATCTATAAAAAGGGAAATAAAAACAACCCAGGAAACTACCGACCAATTAGTTTAACTTCTGTGCCAGGGAAGATAATGGAGCAAGTAATTAAAGAAATCATCTGCAAACACTTGGAAGGTGGTAAGGTGATAGGGAATAGCCAGCTGATAGCTTTCTTTGATAGGATAACGAGCCTTGTGGATAAGAGAGAAGCGGGGGATGTGGTATACCTAGACTTTAGTAAGGCATTTGATACGGTCTCGCATGATATCCTTATCGATAAACTAGGCAAATACAATTTAGATGGGGCTACTATAAGGTGTGTGCATAACTGGCTTGATAACCTTACTCAGAGAGTAGTCATTAATGGCTCCCAATCCTGCTGGAAAGGTATAACAAGTGGGGTTCCACAGGGGTCTGTTTTGGGACTGGCTCTGTTCAATATCTTCATCAACGACTTAGATGTTGGCATACAAAGTACGCTTATTAAGTTTGTGGACGATACCAAACTGGGAGGGATTGCAACTGCTTTGGGGGACAGGGTCAAAATTCAAAATGATCTGGACAAATTGGAGAAATGGTCTGAGGTAAACTGGATAAAGTTCAATAAAGACAAATGCAAAGTGCTCCACTTAGGAAAGAACAATCAGTTTCATACATACAGAATGGGAAGAGACTGTCTAGGAAGGAGTATGGCAGAAAGATCTAGGGGTCATAGTGGACCACAAGCTAAATATGAGTCAACAGTGTGATACTGTTGCAAAAAAAGCAAACATGATTCTGGGATGCATTAACAGGTGTGTTGTAAACAAGACACGAGAAGTCATTCTTCTGCTCTACTCTGCGCTGGTTAGGCCTCAACTGGAGTATTTTGTCCAGTTCTGGGGCCGCATTTCAAGAAAGATGTGGAGAAATTGGATAGGGTCCAGAGAAGAGCAACGAGAATGATTAAAGGTCTTGAGAACATGACCTATGAAGAAAGGCTGAAAGAATTGGGTTTGTTTAGTTTGGACTGAGAGGGGACATGATAGCAGTTTTCAGGTATCTAAAAGAGTGTCATCAGAAGGAGGGAGAAAACTTGTTCACCTTACCCTCTAATGATAGAACAAGAAGCAATGGGCTTAAACTGCTGCAAGAGAGATTTAGGTTGGACATTAGGAAAAAGTTCCTAACTGTCAGGGTAGTTAAACACTGGAATAAATTGCCTAGGGAGTTTGTGGAATCTCCATCTCTGGAGATATTTAAGAGTAGGTTAGATAAATGTCTATCAGGGATGGTCTAGTCAGTATTTGGTCCTGCCATGAGGGCAGGGGACTGGACTCGATGACCTCTCGAGGTCCCTTCCAGTCCTAGAGTCTATGAATCTATGAATATCCTTTGATGTATTCCTGTTTCAAAGAGAACTAGTTCAAAGTGCATTAAACAAACTGTTAATGCACATCAACAGTGTCCACGTGGACAGTTGGCTCATGGCAGGCTAGAGTCTGGTAGATTGACATCCAACCTTGCTGAGAACTAAATGTTTGTGTCGATATGCCCTACAAGACATAAGCACTGACTCCATCTAAGGCTCTAAACCAGGGTCACAACTAAGGATTAGGACCTGTGTTGAGGCACTGGACCATGACCCTGATTCTGATCTCATTTACACTCTTCAGAATTAGGAGTAACTCAACTGAAGACAAGAGAGTTACACCAAAGTAAAACCAGTTTTATCAGAAGAAAATGATTATCCCATTCAGTCTGAAACTTTGACAGAAACTCTGCCTATGTATTAAGTATTGTCAGCATAATATGTATTTAATTTTTTCCTCGAGGACATTCCCAAAGTCTGCATGTCCCAACAACACCTCAAAACTATCAAGCTGGAAAATTGGATGAAAGACGAATAAGAAGTCCAGTCAGATTTATGAACATAACTAGTATCAGTCATGAGGTTCTCTTTTTGTCAACTACTACTACTAGGTTATAAAAATACATACTTTTTCAAATGTTGCCCTGCATGCTGAAGAAAACTGCAATCAGTATTTTCAATGTCATTATCAAGGAACACATCTTTCACAGTAGGTAATTAGCAGGTGATAATGAGGATCAAGTCCAATATCTGAACTTGCCCTCTGGAAGTTATGCCTCCAGGAGTGATGTTAGAAATGGAAAGACACAAAAATAGATTTGTCTGTTGCACTATGAGTATAGCAGACTGAGATTATATATGGTATTTGCAGCAAGTGTTAGACTTGGAAGAAACTGCTCACACCACATATACAGTCTTATCAGTGAATTTAAATGCCTTCATAACCACTGGGCCACCCACTTCTGTAAGTAATGCAGGGATTTTAATTATTTAATTTAACCATAGATCCAATAACTGAAAGAGGAAAAGGGAGCAGTTAGGGGGAGTAATAAGATGAGAGCAGAGATGCAAGTTGTACTGGTGTATGCAGAGCCTTGAAGGTGAAGAGTAGAGGCTTGAATTTGATGCAAGGAGGAGAAAGGAAGGAAAGGATTTGGGTCCTGGTCCAAGCCCATTGAAATCAATAGGAGTCTTTTCACACAAGTAAATTAAAGCATGGGAGGTATTGCTCCAAGAAGCTGGGCCAAGCTTTTTTTAAAAAAAAATAAGAAGAGAGAGAGAATCTTAATTACTTTGTAAATGAATTGTGTGTCACATTAAAAACCATAGCTGAGTTCTAAGCTTTGCACTTTAGTGTCTAATAAAGAAATAACATGTACAATACACTTTACACCTATTGTTACTTTAAACATTAAAACTTGTTTTGTACATCAATAATAATATCATTACTATTGTTACAATTCATGTATTAGCTGTTCTAACTTTTGAGACAGAGAAAGATGGAGTTACTGTGAGGTTACTTTTAACCCCCACATTTCCCTAAGCTCGTAACTTTATTAAAAGATCCCTTTCCAGCATGCTCGGCCTTAGTCTGGAGGTGAATTTTTGTTGTTGTCACTGAATAGCTGAACAAAATGTACTCAACTCCTTTTGGGCATAAAATCCTCAATAAAAGGCCGAATTTGACATAAGATCTGCTCAATTTCGCTATTTCTCATTGAGAGTTAGCCTCTAAATTTCTTTTCCGGAAAGAATTCAAAATGCCTACATTGTAAACATTTGTAAATGTGGTTTTCACATTTACAGTAGTAACTGTTGCTAATATTTTGAGTTAAAGTCTGTGAAGCTAATGGTAGTGCTCAGTAAGCACTGTACTTAAAAGTGTATATTCTAGTATGGAAGATATTTCATGTTGGTATCTTCCTTTGACGACAGAATATAATACAGTAATACATTCTATAGTGAACTGCTTTATGTTCCATTTTACCAGTGTATTACTCCATCATTACAATGAGCCTAGCAGTTCTGGGTGTATGTAAAGAGGGTACAAGGAACTCTTCCATCTCTCTGCAGCAACTGGGCACATTTGAAGTCCCCTTTCTCTCTGGACAGCTGCCTTTTTGTGACAGCTAAATGTAACAGGGAGAGGACAGGGGCATGCCCTTGTTCTCCCCACACTGTCCATCAGAGGTGACTAGATGTGTGGGGGATGAGTAGGCTGCACAGTCTGAAGGAACTATAGCAATGGATGTACTTCCCCCTGCGCAACTGCAGAAGACGGAGAATGCTTCTACAAATTTCAACTGGTGCAGCTTGAATCCACCTTGGCCCCAAAATGAGTCAATGCCTATAAAGCATGAAGTAACCCTGTATGAGTGCTGATGATAGCGTGGTGGGACAAGGCAAACTAGTGCTAGATTCAGAAGGAGCTGCAAAAACAGGTCACTTACAGTTAACTTGCATTCCTCAGAGTTAGGGACCATCTAACTCTTGGCTGGTGTCTGGCATGTGCCTTACATGTCCAATGAAAAGCAAAAATTTGAATTTTGGATATTGAATTATTTCAATGGGCTTTTCAGGAATAATCTACAGATCAAATATTATTTAGAAATTTAGCATATATTTCAAATAATTAAAATATTAAAACATATAGTAAGCTACCTGTTGATAACTAGAAAAAAAAATGGAAAGAACATTTGTTGGCTCATCTATTCTCTGTGAATTAGTCTCCCATTCCTTATAATGACACACAGATATTCTCATAATGCAAATTGTGTAAAATTCATCTACACTTGCACTGTGATCTCTGCACATTTTTTGTAAGTGTATTCAGGACAAGGCCTCTGATTAATGCACTACCACTATATAATTAGAAAGATAGATCAGACATTTATACTCATTTCCTCCAGTAGTCCATGATATTTTGAAAATCATATTTTAAGACTGAGTTAAAGGAAGGGGGGAAAAACTATAATTTGTGAATCATGCACAGGTCAACTAGATACTAAGCACTCGTAGGTGGAACTTGAGCACAGGAAGCAGCTAGAGATTAACACAAAAATGTCAGACTACTTTCCAGCTGAATTCACTTGTTATATCTGAAAGGAAAAATGGGAGATTCTCAAGTTGTGAGCTACTAATAGTTGGTAAACTCCTCTAACAGGGTATGTTAATAAACATTTGTGTCACATTATCTAGCGGTTTTACTCATCCCCTATGGACCATCTCTGTCTTGGCTCCAGCCATCTATACTCAATCTTCATTAAGCACTGTGTAAGTTACTCCATCACATAATCGGGATCAAGAGATCGAAGCATAAAAACAGGATGTCTTCAATATATTGAACACAGTAATCAGTGCTTACTCACCAAGGGCCAGATACCGCTCCCATTGGATTTAACAGGAGTTGGATCAGGCCCTGAAGGTATCATATACACATTAAACAGAAGGGTGACAAATCTGGGGCTCTGTTGAACCCACAATGAAATAGCCCTCAATTAGGTGTACAAAGGCTCAGTGCTGTACTGAGTGCTCTCAATTCTCTGGGTATGTCCACTCTGAAAACCAAAACAAACATGGTAGTGAGTTTCAGAGCCTGGGTCAATTGAATCAGGCTCATGCTACAGGGCTCAAAATTGCAGTGTAGACATTCCCACTCTGGCTGGTGCTCTCAGGTTCAGACACCCAGCAAGAGTTTCAGAGCCCAGCACAAGCCCAAGTGGGACTATATACACAGGATTTTTTTAGCTCTAAATCTCAAGCCCTCAAGCCTGAATTAGTTGACTGAGGCTCTGAGACTTGCTGCTGTGTTTTTTGTTTTGCAGGGGGTTCCAGTTGAGCTGGTCATAGAACTGAAGCAGATGACAGATGTGAAGGAACGAGTATAGGCACTGGAACTTTGTTAGAGTTGCCTTGTTAGAACTTTCACAATAGATAAGTGTTCCCCCAGATGAGGATCTTCAAGGGGTCAGCTTTTCTTTTAAAAAGCAACTGTTAGACCAGGAGTCGGCAGCCTCCGGCACGCGGGCCAGGCCAGTTTGTTTACCTGCCCCATTGGCTGGTTTGGCTGATTGTGGTTCCCACTGGCCACGGTTCACCGTTCCAGGCCAATGGGGGTGGCGGGAAACCGTGGCCAGCATATTCCTTGGCCTGCACCATTTCCTGCAGCCCCCATTGGCCTGGAACGGCAAACCGCAGCCAGTGGGAGCCCTGGTCAGCCGAACCTGCCAACGCAGCAGGTAAACAAACTGGCCTGGCCCGCCAGGGTGCTTACCCTGGTGAGCCACATGCCAGAGGTTGCCAACCCCTGTGTTAGACTCTTGCTCAAGAAAGCATCTCTCAATGCAGAGTTTCTCTAGTTCTCTCGCTGTCTTGAAGTTCTCCTTTGCCATGTTGCTTACAATAAACCTGATAATGCATAGACCTCAGGTGTTCTGAGATCACTGCCTACCATGATGATCAATATTGTCTCGTTGTTTACTTCTACTCCCCCCATAAGCCTGTGTTTCCATCATCTCAGGTCTTAGCAGCTTCTAAGCCGTTTGGGGCAGAACCATCTTTTTTGTTCTCTTTGGACAGCACCTGCCACAATGGGGTCCTGGTCTGTGACTGGGGCTCGTCAGCACTTATGTAATGCAGATAATAACTTAAGTATTTGCTGTTATCCAATGGGTCAATATTGAGGTGGGAAACCATCAGCTCCTCTCAACGCAGTGAGATCAGATTTTTAACTTCCAGATACTGCAACCTTAATTATAAAAGGACTGCTACCAAAGATAGCACGAGGAATTCTTGATCTTGGGATGAGACATTACTTTTCATCCAATCTCTGAAGACTCCCCAGGAAAAGGAAGTGTCCCCATAGCATTTTTCCAAAGAGAAAGGAATACTGATCAGGATACTGGAGTCATTCTTCTCTTTCCGGATTTAACAGGTGGCTTCTAAATTTGCACTCACAATTCTCAGTACCCCTCAGTACTCTTAAAAAAAGGCATTTTAAAGGGTCAGGACAGAATAAGGACATGGTAGTTATGTAATGAAAATACAGCATAAGTAAGGCTAAATTTTTGTCACATATATTTTTAGTAAAAGTCAAGGACAGGTCACAGGAAATAAACAAAAATTCATGGCAGCCCTTGACTTGTCCCTGACTTTCACTAAAAATATCCGTGACAAAAGGGACAGGTGGGTTCAGCACCCACTGCTGCTGGGGCTCCCGGAGCCCCCACCGATGCGGTGCATGGGAGTGCCGGGGTCCCCCTGCCCCAGGTTTTGGGTTGCTGTGGGGTCCCCATGCCTGGGTAGCTGCAGGGTCCCCCAGCCACTGGCCCTGTCTGCAGCTGAAGCTGGGCAGCTCTGGGAGTCCTTGCTGCCACTGAGCAGATGCAGGGGGTCCATCACATACTGTGGCTGTGCAGCCACGTGGGGTCAGGCCGGCCATCTACCATGGCTGGGCAGCTGTGCCAGGTCCCCCACCAGGTTGGGGGCTGGGAGCTGCGAGGGCGTGGCTGGCTGGAACCTCTAGCCCCAGGGCAGAAAATGTCATGGAGTTCAATGGAAGTCACAGATTCCATGACTTCCATGACATAACTGTAGCCTTAAGCACAAGTAGCAAATGTGTTTAATCACTTTCTGTACTACAAGTTTAAAATCTGGATTTTAAAATTAAACTATCAGTGTGGCTTTCTACCTTAAATTTCTGCATATATTTAAAGACTGATGGATAAGAAGGTGCATACTGTGATGGAGCAGGGCAGATTTGACCTGGGAATGTTGCAGAGGAGTTACCTGGGAGATGAGAAGGAAGCTACCTGAGCTGTAACCTGAGCCAGGAGGTGGGTTGGGAGAAGTGACACCTTCTGGTCGGGAGACTGAACAAAGGAGAGGAGGAGCAGAGGAGGAATTTTTAGTTTCAGTTTGGGCTGGGTGGTGCAATGCAGGGAACCCCGAGCTGAGGTCTAAGCTCCCTGAACCCCCCAAAAGGACTTGATTGAGGGGTTTTGGTTGTACCTACACACTCTGCTTGGGACTGTGTTTCTGTTGTCTAATAAACCTGTTTTACTGGCTGACTGAGAGTCACAGTGAATCTCAGGAAGGGGGGTGCAAGGTTCTGACTCCCCCACACTCCGTGACACATACCAAGTAGGAGAAGGGGAGTGTTACTATCTCTGCATATGGCATTAGTGAGACCATTTCTAGAATATTGTACCCAGTTCTGCCGTCCACACTTCCAAATGGATGATGAAAACTTGGAAAGGATTCAGAAAAAAAAATTGCTAGGATGATTTGAGGTCTGGAAGCTTGGCTTATAGTGAGAGGCTTAAGAAGCTCAGTCTACTTAATTTATCCAAGTGAAGGCTACGAGGTGACTTTATCATGGTCTTCAAGTACCTACATGGAGAAGAGAGTTCTGATAGCACAGAGCTCTTTAAACTAACAGAAAAAGATGTAATGAGATAAAATAATTTGAAGTAGAGGCTAGACTAATTCCAACTAGAAATCTGGCACCAATTTTTAACAGTGTCAAGAGTTCAGCCTCTCCAGCATACCCCCCTGTAGCCCTATCAGTGCACTCTGCACACCCCAGGCTCTTTCAGTGAATTCCCAGACTTAGGTAGTTCAAGAACATGACCCCCTTTATAGGATCAAATTTATTAAGTTTTTATTTTTTAAACATAGGATGACTTACTTTGTTAGCTGCCCCAGATCACCCTCTTCTGGGTCCCTCCAAGAGTCCAGCTCAGTTCTTTGTCCTGCTTCAGGAGATGCATCTCCCAGTCTCCTTCCTGGAGCTAAGGTTGGGCTTCAAATAGTCACTCTATTGCTTCACCTAGCAGGAGCCCCAGCCCTCCTCCTTGTGGCTGGGTTGATAATTTAGCCAGCTGTGGAGCCAGCTTCTCCTTCAGCTGGCCTGTTCCCTCCCCCAATTAAGCATCAGGCTAGGAGGATCCAGCAGGCAGCCTTCTCCTGCTGGTGTCTTCTCCCTGCTCACTCAGGGTTCTGCAGGAGACTTTTTACATTCTGCAGTGCCTGCAGGGATCTACCCTTCTATGCTGGTCCCCTTCTCCCAGCTCTTTCCCAGTTGGCAGGGGCGACTCCAGGCACCAGCATGCCAAGCACGTGCTTGGGGCAGCAAACCACTGGGGGTGCTCTGCTGGTCACCGTGAGGGCAGCAGGCAGGCTGCCTTTGGCGGCTTACCTGCAGAGGGTCCGCTGGTTCCTCCAAAGCTGCAGGACTAGTGGACCCTCCGCAGGCAAGCCGCCGAAGGCAGCCTGCCTGCAGTGCTTGGAGCGGCAAAAGGCCTAGAGCCGCCCCTGCCAGTTGGTCTGGGGCAGAGGAGAGCCTTGCCCCCATTCTCTCTGCAAAGTTCCCACCCCCCAAGGATCTTAAAGATATCACAGGATTTCCTGCTAAGCTCTATTCATTCCCAGGATAGTTTTCTCTTCACATCCCCCTTAGGTCCTTATACTGGAACTTTCAAACCCTTAAAGGGCCATGTCATAAACAGATAGTTAAGGGTTAATGTCTGTTTTACCTGTAAAGGGTTAACAAGCTCAGTGAACCTAGCTGACACCTGACCAAAGAACCAATCGGGAGACAAGATACTTTCAAATCTGGGTGGAGGGAAGTCTTTGTTTTTGTGCTGTTTTTCTTTGTTCTCTGTTCTCTCTTGGGATTAAGAGAAGCCAGTCATGTAACCAGATTTCTCCAATCTTTCTGAAAAAGTCTCTTCTATTCAATACTGTAAGTACTAGATAGCAGGCGGATTAGGCATTTGTTTGTTTTCTTTATTGCAAATATGTATTTTGCTGGAAGGATTTTAACTCTGTTTGCTGTACTTGTATACTTAGGCTGGGAGGGTGAATCCCTCTGGTCTAGGTGAAACTGAAAGACCCTGTAACATTTTTCCATCTTGATTTTACAGAGATAATTTTTACTTTTTTCTTTCTTTAATTAAAAGCTTTTCTTTAAGAACCTGATTGATTTTTTTTTTCTTCTTGTGTGAGACCCCAGGGGATGGAGTCTGGACTCACCAGGGATTGGTGCGGGGAAAGGAGAGAAGGGGGAGGGAAAAGTTAATTTCTCTCTGTGTTAGGATTACTGTCTCCTTCTCAGGGAGAATCTGAGAGGGGGAGAGAACAGGGGGGAAGATGAATTTCCTCTCTGTTTTAGGATTCAAGGAGTTTGAATCACAGTGATCTCCCAGTGTAACCCAGGGAGGGGAAAATCTGGGAGGAAGAAAGGAGGAGGGGAATGGTTTATTTCCCTTTGTTTTGAGACCCAGGGGGTTTCGGTCTTGGGTTCCCCAGGGAAGGTTTTGGGGGACATGGAGTGTACCCAAACACTATATTTTGGGTTGGTGGCAGCGTGATAAGATCTAAGCTAGGAATTAAGCTTAGAAGGGAACAGGCAGGTCCCCACTTTCTTGACGCTAAATTTCAAAGTGGGAAAGAGACCCTGACAGGCCATGCCACCTCTGTGGGGTGGGCTGATGACAAGAAGCTACAGCCTTTAAGAGGCATACTACCCTGTCACATAAGGCAGTTCAATCAAACCTGGATAACTTTCTAAAATATGAGATAGCTCAAAGAGAAGTTATGCACTTGATGCAGAATTTACTTGGTGAAATTCTCTGGCATGTCTTGTGCAGTAGATCAGAACAAAGTATTATAGTTACTTTTGGCAACAAAAAACACATGAATCCATGAAGAGCTTTGCATAAAGGGCCAAATTTGTTGCTGGCAGTATTGCATTGATTCCTGGGGAGAGTTTAGTCAGAAGAAAGAATGCTTGTTGTTGAAGCTAAATCAGTTGACAGAGTGCATCTCTTTTTACATAAGGACTCTAATGTGGGTACTATGTAACAATACATGTTTTAAGTTCTTCAAAAATCACTAGATAATTAATCATTATTTGTGATGTGAATCAAAGTTTTCAATCTTCTACATACTATAGCTTAAATGATTGCCTCCATATGGATTCTCCTGTATGCCTATCCATTTTCACTGTTTAAGGCCGAATTGTGACCTCATGTATGTACACAAAATGAAAACTGAATTTAATGTAAGTTGCATAAGACTATGCAGGGTCCTCATCTATCAAAACTTTACAGCCTTCCCCAAAACTTTTAAATTCTGGTCTCTTTTTGGTTTCATCTTTGCTGAGTGAGACTCTTTTAATCTGTCTTTGACTTTGCTTCTATTTCTCCTTTCATCACTGGTTTGATGACACTATAAATACCAGGTGTCCTTACTGTTAGAACTGAGACTACACAGGCACAAAGGAGTACAAAGCTTTAACCCAGCAATGCATTATTAGTAGGCTTTTTCTATAACACAGATTTTAAATGATATAATCTTAAAGGTATTTTCTTAAGGCGGACTTTGTAAATTCACGTTGAATACCTCGCTATTTTTACCCTACTAATTCAAATATCCTATTAGCATAACTATTATTAAGTATACAATGAAGGAACTTTATCTTGAATTCTGGCTTAACTTGGATTGTTTTGTTGCAAAACATGGACATGACTATTAATAACTATTAAAATGATTTGAAAAGATTGGATGGTCTTCTGACTCTCATTGAGCAATATCTGGGTTGTTGAATCATCTCATAGTGTATGCAAATTGTGGCTGAGCAGAATCAGCTACTAGGGAAAAGGAAGTTGACACAGGACCATTTACTAACACTGGTAATGTGAATGTCTTCATAAGGGAAGAATTCTAATAGAGACTCAGTCTACTGCATAGGGAAAATGAACTGAAAGTTGTGAAACCTGGGTTCTATTCATGGCTTTGATACCAACCTGTTGTGTAGCCTTGGTCAAGTCACCTCAGCTCCGTTTCTTCTTTTATCCTTTGTGCTGTATATTTAGATTGGGAACTCATTCAGGCAGGGGCTACCTTATACTATGTAAATATGCACTGTCCAGCAAATTGGGCCCTGATCTTGGTTGGGTAGTCTAGGAGCTACTGTAATAATAAATATTAGTGTCTTATCCACATGTTGTGGCCTGAAATTTCAACCTTCATTAAACTCCTCCTGTAGCTCTTACTACAGCTAAACGGTATGTCTCCACCATAAAAGTCCATTCTGTATATGGTTACTATGTACAATACTGTCCCTATCTTGCTAATGATTATAGCAGAAACTCATTTATTTCCTGTAGAATAGTTAGGAGATAATTGGGTCTTGTCAGAGTTTAAAAAAACTTTTCCTGGCTTCCATCTCATCTATGTCTGTCTGTTATTGTTGCATTGTGTGTCATTTTCAATGGTTTAAATAAATTGAAACAAGTACTCAGGTGTCATTAGACCTACTGGAAACTCCTGTGTAAAGAGCTGAGCTGTGTTGTAATATGATTGTAATAAATTAGTAGTTTAGAGCATAGATATGAGTGGAATAATCTTTCCCACGAGATCTAGTTCTATCAAAAACATACATGTTGTCCTATTACTCTCTCTTTGGCATTGATCATATACCACAATTATTAAGTTAAAGTATTCACAGAAAGACAATAAAGGAAAAAGTCAGCAACACATTATAAATCTCTTTGGTTTGAGGTTTTGAAATGTCTTTAAGTGCTTAGATTAGATGCCCTAAAAACTTCTTACATCATCTTATAATCATTTTGATTGAGACTAATTTTGAAGTGAAGGCACTTTGTAAAAATAACTGTTCTAAATCTACTGCAAAATCCTTAAACATAGCAAAGTACATATAAAATCGTCCTTTTGAAAAAATATCAAGAATTTCTGCCCACATTTACCCATTTTATTGTTCTCTTTTACTTCTAGACAGTCAGAGAAGCTACAAATTCTCTTATGCAAATGGATGAGAATTCACCAGTGACATTGATTGCCAGAAGACGATATCTTTAATTAATAGAACTCTGTAAATTTTGTTCAAGAACACATCAGTGATGATACTAGACTTTCATCCTTTCAAGCTGTAATGGTGTGTAAAATTATGCATTTAATCTCTAAGTATTTATTTTTCTTTTATTTAGCTTCTGAAAGGGATTGTAAAGGAATTTAGCATTCTTTAAAGTGAGGGACAGACAGCTCTGGTTGGAATCAAGCCATTTTTCAAATGCTGTAAGCAGGTACAGTCTGGTCTCATTGAAGTTGACAGGCTAGAAAACTATTGTCATTCATACTTTTACAATAAAGTAAACATGACACTTACAATCCAATATATCTGATGTAAAATAACACTTACGGAGGCAAGATAGGTCTTGTGATATCTTTTATAGGAGCAACTTCTGTTGGTGAGGGAGACAAGCTTTGGAGCTTCACAGAGCTCTTCTTCAGGTCACCTGAAGAGCTCTATGAAAGCTTGTCTCTCTCACCAACAAAAGTTACTCCAGTAAAAGATATTACCTCACCCACCATGTCTCTCTACTCTCTGGCACGAACACAGCTACTAAAACACTACATACTAAAACACTACTTAGTTTTGTCCTAAAGATTTAAGGTAGGGCTAGATTCACAATGGGGACTTTGGTATTACAATGCTTAACTCCTAGATGTCCTGCCACAGCCCCGAGATAGGTGTCCAGGCTCCCTGTGCAATGCATGGGGAGAGTTAGGTGCCTAAGAAAGAGATTCCCAGCAGTCAGAAAGCTGAACACCTAAGCTAAGTGAAATGCAGGGGAATAGTGTGGGGCTTAGGTCCCAGATCCTCAAAGGGGCTTAAGCCCCTATTTCTGCTCAAGATTTTCAATCATTAGTCCTCTCCTGTAGTTAGACACTTAAGCCAGGTTATCAGCCCTTTCTTGTGAAGAAAGAGAGACTTCCACTATAGCCAGAATTCACTTAGGACATGGACAACCAGGTTCAAGTACCTGATCCAAAGTAGGCAGAGTGAGGATTCAAACCTAGATCTCCTGCATCCTGTATGTGTGCCCTAACCTCTGAGCTCAGGGCTCAGGGCTGGCCATAAGGGTCCTAGATGATAACTTTCAGGGGCACCACATCAGTATCTAAAGACAGTGTGTCAAACTGGAATTCCTCCTCTCCCCTGCACCCCGCCAAGCTGTTCCCAGGAATGTTTTCCCACTCTGGGCAACAAACACCTGGCTGGCTCTGACTGGGCTACTGGGTATAATGGGGCACAGATGCCAGCCAGCCAAACTCCAGCCTGCTCATACCCAGATGTCTTTTGTGCAGGTTAGGTGTGCTTGGAGCATGCCTACTGGAGCTGGCACCACAGGACAGATAGATCAGAGAGCGCCTAGGATCCCACTAGGGTTTAGCTAGAGTGCCAAGCAAGTGGGCAGCATTAGGTTTTAGGCAGTTTTGCATATGCTTGTTGACAGAAACATAGGCATGTAGGGGACTATACTGGAGGAAATACATGCTTACCGGCTTCTGGTGCATACAAGATTAGGCAGCACCTGAACAATGGCTTTGTGAGTGCCAGTGGTGCTTCAATGTTGGCCTTAGATGCTCAAAGAGGCAGTTGGGCACATAAGTCCCTTGGTGAATCTAGCCTTCAGTCCCTAATTATGAAAAACTCTCATTAACTATAGTAAGGGTTTTGCCTAATTAAGAACTGATTAAGGACTTCAGAAAGGGTCCTTTGTATATGACTGCTGTTAGGCAGAGAGCATACAATGTATCTAACTGGAGATAAGGAGTTCCATGCTATGTACGTTTGAAAGTGGAAAGAAATGGTGTGATTTTTGTGTGATTGCAAATATGACAGTCTTCAGCAGAAATGTTCAATCAATCCTTTTATCCTTCCACACTCTAAAACTTTTTTGTGTCCTCATATACACAGCAATGATGACAGAAGATTTTAGACACTGATACCTAGACTAGGGGAAGCCCCAAAGCAGCCTGTAAACTACTCACAGAGGGTGAGCAAGGATCAGTCTTTGTGATCCTGACTAGTGAAACTGGACAACCAATGGGAGCCTACCTTGCAGTGCTTCTACTCCATGAGGCACTACAGAACCACATCACATTCAACACAGGTCTCTGAAGTACAATTTAACACTGGTCTAATAAATAAATTATTGTTATAATTGGACTTTTGAGCCCCTTAGTTTGTAAGGATGCTTCTGCACAGATGACTTCAGCACACTTATAATATAACTGCCTTCCTGTAGGTGCAAATCCATTGGAAGTAAAAATACCCATATTTATACCCACAGTTGCAAAGCAAGTGCAAAATCTGATCACAATTCTATCAGTTTGCAGTTTGCATCCATGAAAAAAAAAAGCAAAATTAGATAATTTGGACTTGTATGTAAAACAGAAATCTTTTAGTAATGTTGTCAGACTATTATTATCTCTGATGACTCTGGCTCGGTATTCAGGTCAGCATGAACTAAGAGATGGCCGGGGAGGTGATTATGGGTTTTCATGTGGCCTTAAATGTAGGAGGGCCTTCTAAACAATGACTGAAGGGGCTCATTTCTTTTAGAGACGTGACTGTTGGATACTTGATCAAGAACCTCCATTTGATGTAGAAAACTGGAGAAGTTATTTTCCTGTGGTAAAGCACATTTGACAGAATCTGGATACCTCAGTACATAAGAATATAAGAATGCCCCTACTGGGTCATACCAAAGGTTTATCTAGCCCAGCGACAGTGGCCAGTGTCAGGTGCCCCAGAGGAAATGAACAGAACAGGTAATCATCAAGTGATCCATCTCCTGTCTCTCATTCCCAGCTTCTGGCAAATAGAAGCTAGGGACGCCATTCCTGCCCATCCTGGCTAAACCATTGATGGACCTATCCTCCATGAATTTATCTAGTTCTTTTTTGAACCCTGTTATGATCTTGGCCTTCACAACATCCTCTGGCAAGGAGTTCCACAGGTTGACTGTACATTGTGTGAAGAAATACTTCCTTTTATTTGTTTTAAACCTGATGCCTATTAATTTCATTTGGTGACCCCTAGTTCTTGTGTTATGAGAAGTAGTAAACAACACTTCCTTATCTACTTTCTCTACACCAGTCATGATTTTATACACTTCAATCATATCTCCCCTTAGCTGTCTCTTTTCCAAGCTGAAATGTCCCAGTCTTATTAATCTCTCCTCATACGGAAGCTGTTCCATACCCCTAATCATTTTTGTTGCCCTTTTCTGAACTTTAACCAATTCCAATATATCTTTTTTGAGATGGGGTGAGCAGATCTGCTCACAGTATTCAAGATGTGGGAGTACCATAGATTTATATAGAGGCAACATGATATTTTCTGTCCTATTATCTATCCCTTTCTTATTTATTCCCAACATTCTGTTTTTTTTTTTTTTTGACTGCTGCTGCACATTGAGTGGATGTTTTCAGAAACTATCCACAATGACTCCAAGATCTCTTTCTTGAGTGGTAACAGCTAATTTAGATCTCATCATTTTATATGCATAGTTGGGATTATGCTTTCCCATGTGCATTACTTTGCATTTATCAACATTAAATTTCATCTGCCATTTTATTACCCAGTTTTGAGAGATCCTTTTGTAGCTCTTCACAGTCTGCCTGAGTTTTAACTATCTTTAGTAAATATCTGCAAATTTTGCCACCTACTGTTTACCCCTTTTTCCAGATCATTTATAAATATGTTGAATAGGACTGGTCCCAGAACAGACCCCTGGGGGACACCACTATTTACCTCTCTCCGTTCTGAAAACTGACCATTTATACTGACCCTTTGTTTCCTATCTTTTAACCAGTTACCTGTCCATGAGAGCACCTTCCCTCTTATCCCGTGGCAGCTTACTTTGCGTAAGAGCCTTTGGTGAGGGACCATGTCAAAGGCTTTTTGAAAACCTAAGTATACTATATCCACTGGATCCCCTTGATCCACATGCTTGTTGACCCCCTTAAAGAATTCTAGTAGATTGGTGAGGCATGATTTCCCTTTACTAAAACCATGTTGACTCTTTCTCAACAAATTATGTTCATCTATATGTCTGACAATATTGTTCTTTATTATAGTTTCAAACAGTTTGCCTAGTACTGAACCAGTTTGCCCAGTATTCATTCCACATTAGACAGTTTGGTTTTGGACTGGGCAGGTATGCAGAGCACAATGATATTGATTGTTAATGATCCAGGCTGTCAATGAAGGTTAGGTTTCCATACAGAATCTTCTAGATTTACATATGCAAAACATATAATTTGCAATCACTAATTGGAATTAGGTGCACAACTGCCTGATTTTGCTGCAAAATACACACTTGTACATGCAAACACCAATGTTGCACATCACCTTCCTTTGAAAATATGGCCCTTGATATTGACTTTACCCAGTGACATTGTAATTCAAATAAACAAAAAAGAGAAATCATAACAGTGAAAGCTGTTCAGATACAATTATAGGAATTATAATGCCCTGCAAACTCTGTATGTTCTTAAAAATAAAATAAAATAATTAGTTATACCTCATTTAGGCATACCAGAGCACACCTTCATTGTACAATGCTCATATCTCAAATGTTTGTTTTCCCACCTCTGCTGTTAGTCAGTACGTTAGTCTAATAAAGCTATTTTTATTTATATTTACAGAAGCAGCTAGAGGCTGCAACCAAAATTCAGGCTCCCGTTAAGTGTTAAGTTCTGCACTCCTTGCAACAGAGACCTGTAGCCCTTAAGAGCTTATAGTCTAAATATACAAGATAGACAAAGAGGCTAAAAAAATAGAGGTACAGGGAGGCAAAGTGACATATACCCGGCTGTTAATAAAACTGGAAATAGAACTCAAGTTTCTTGGCATGTAGTGCAGTGTCCTAGCCACAAGATCATGATGCATTTTAGCTATTAGTTTGATTCTTCCCCAAAGTAAGTTATATAGGGTACTGCTTTAACAACATGTTCCTGAGAGCAAGGGTGGCCTGGGATTGAGCCTCTAGTTTTAAAAATGGTGGTCTGTTCTAAAAGAAATCCAGATTTGGTTTTGGCCTTTTAGAAGCAGTGTTTAGAAGTTATGAGCTTCCAACATAACAATTATATGAAGTTATTGGAGGGAAAACTCAGAGGAACAAAAGTGTAAGGTCTGTATTAACTCTTATTAAATCAGAGCCTGCTGGATCCATGACCCTTCCACCTGCTCACTCTGTTGGTTCTCAGAACCAAGTTTTTAACTAGGAGAGATTCTCTTTCTTCTGCTGGCATTGCATAAGAGAAAAGTACCTGAAAACAAGAGCTTGGTATCCTTGTTCAGTGATGTCTATGATGATAAAGCTACTGTGATTTCTTTAGGATTACATCTGATGGTTGATGACTAATCCTAATGGAAAAGAAAGTCTGAACCTGCTAATCCTAATAGAAAACCAAAACCATGTTCATTTTTTATCTGAAAACCCCACATCAGATGAGCTGGAGCAAACTTGAATGTTCTCTGAGTTTCTAGGGATTAAAGGACATTCTTGTCCATGTAACTAGAATCCAAATTAGATTCAGATTATTGTATATAATTCTGACCATTCTGAAATATAACAAATATATAAATGGGACTTCAAAAAGTCTTTCAGTTTATAGAAATCACATCAATATTGTTGAAATATATTAAATTAATATCTACTTTTATTCTGCTTTGAAAGCTTTGAATATCAGAACTTTTGTTCCTCAGACTACAAAAGAAAATTTAAAAAAAAATAGCACAAATAAATGTAGAAAAGAGTTAACAAGGATGCAAAAATCTTTCCAATATGTAATTAACAAAATCCTTCCCCATCATACAGAATGCTTGACTTTTGATACTCTAATTTATAGCTTACAGCAAAATTTAAATTATATTTGATGCAGTAATTATAATACAGAGTCCTATTATGTCTTTTGTAGTTTTGTGGAATAAATTGTGTTTTCTCTAAAAGATTAAATTATAGATTCTGGTATATTCTGCTATTTTATGTATTGCTTCAGATAAGGTTATGTCAGCATTTCTGTGATAGAACCCATTTTTCAAGGGTTTACAACTTAGATGTAAAAGTCATTCCAGGCTGAAAGTTTATTTCATTATCTTCTATTTAGTATATAGATAGAAATCATATAGATAGATTGTATATGATTTTGTTAGCTAAAAATATATATTGTATAATATATTTTCTTAATGTATATTTTTGTTTTTATTTATTTCAGCATCAAAAAGCACATTAATTTATGGCTAATATATTTTGTTCTTCTACTTCATTTTTTAACTGAATTTTGGACTGCAGTTAGCACAACATGGGCCTGGTCTGCAAACCAATCAGAATTGATATATACCTAACCATGGTCAGTTGACAGCCAGGGCAAGGATTTAGGTATGCTGTGATATTGCAAGGGGATTGATTGAGTGTAAATCTGATCATAGGGCCAAACCTCTGTGCTCATTTACTCCCATTGCAAATCAAAGGAGCTATGCACTGTTATAGCCAAGTGTATAACTGAGGGGCTATGTGTTGGCTTCTATCATTTTGCAGAGGAGATAGTTCCAATCCTTTTCCCCTTTTTTTGCCATCATAAATGATCTATCATCTAGGGGCCTAATTTTATATTTTGTGCACATCCAAAACTCCTATTAATTTCAGGTTTGAGTGCACCAGGAATTCAGGATTATACCTTAAAAGTACAAATTAAAATTTTCCTATGACATTTTGTATGTACAAGGGCCATGGTAGGTAGACTACACTAGATGTATGGAATCTACATTTAAGAAAAAACTGAATGAACAAAAAGTAATAAAACCCAGCAGAACTGATTTGAGACATCCCAATGAATTGCTGTAATGACTCTAGAGGAATTGGACTGATATCGGAGGACCCAACGTTATTCAGGGACAGTAACCCCAAGAGGTATATGGACCTCTAAAATTATATTGGATAGTCTATTGTAATGCTTTCGGTGCAGAAAGCATCACCACAAAGAAAGAGGTGAAGGAGACAGTAAGTTTGCAAACAGGTTTTTTTTTAAATGTTACTTCCTTGTGGACCAGATTCAGTCATTCTTACTCATTTTGAGCAGCACCTCATTTCCCAGTAGTCACATTTTCTTCTATAGGACTGTAGTATGGTATTACTATACGGGCCAGATCCTCAGCTGTAGCTCCGTTGCCTTCATTTACATGAGAAGAAAAACTGGTCCTATGTACGTAAAAGAAGTAGGAATTTGCCCGAAATAGACAAAAAACTGACATGAATTCCAGGAAGAATTCTCTTATTTATTATCCTGTGAAAAGGGATAAGCTCCAAATAATATCTGAAGCAAGGGTTTCAAGCCAAACGTCCCACACAAACTCTTGATTCTTCAGTTCTCTAGAACTGATTCTGAACATACTCAGAATGTTCTACATACAAAATATCCTGCTATCCATGGTGGGAGAAGGGTATTAAGAAGACAATGTACTCAGATGGTCTCTTATGCCTCATTCATGGCTGACTTTGCAGGAGACCAGATCAATGTAAAACACTTACAACCAAGGGGCCATAAATGACTGTGATGTACCAAATAGACAGAAATCATAATATTGTAAACACCAGGGATCAGCAACCTTTCAAAAGCTGTGTGCTGAGTATTCATTTATTCACTCTGATTTAAAGTTCTGCGTGCCAGTAATACATCTTAATGTTTTTAGAAGGTCTCTTTCTAAGCCTATAATATATAACCAAACTATTGTTGTATGTAAAGTAAATAAGGTTTTTAAAATGTTTAAGAAGCTTAATTTAAAATTAAATTAAAATGCAGAGGCACCCAGACCGGTGGCCAGGACCCAGGCAGTGTGAGTGCCACTGAAAATCAGCTTGCGTGCCACCTTTGGCATGCATGCCATAGGTTGCCTACCCCTGGTATACACTGAACCTAGTACATAAACAGCAACCAGAACTACTGCATCAGTCTTAAACTTTCCAGCTATTGACTTTTTTTTAAAATGATAATTTTTAGGGCCAAATTCTACCTTTTTGTTCCCAGGCCTTACCCCCACCATATTTCCTACATTCTTATTTTAATGCCGCACAAAACAATTAGATGTCTTTTGGTTAACTGTGGTGGTCTAAGTAATGTAAAGCTTGTCATTATGTGTGTCTTTCATGAGGGTTCTGTTTGTCTAATGCATCAGGCTAATACAGGCATGTGTGAAGTGCTCTGTTACCTGTACGATCCAGCCCTTTTTAAGAGTTTATTCAATCTATGTTTGCACTGCAATTAAACACCTGTGGCTGACCCCTGTGAGCTGAGTCAGGCTTGGGCTTCAGAAGTGCTGTGTACACATTCAGGCATAGGCTGGAGCCCGGGCTCTGGGGCTCTCCCCCCACCAGGTATTTAATTGTGGTGTAGACATACCCGTAGGGGCAGTGTTCAGGTGGCTATTCTATTTAGGATTTCATTGTAGATCCTAGCTACATGGGAGTGGGGCAATGAACAAAATACAGTGTCATACCTATTCTCCCTGAGTCCAGATCGTGGAGGGAAGTCATTTTATACTGGCTGGTATAAGACATAAAAATGGTTTTGTAACCTGTATTTGGACAGTGATATGTGAGTGAAATGTCCTTATTTAGCTCTGAACAGGAGGCTGTGCTGGTGTAGGTTTGAATCTGTCATTTTCATGCTGGGTTTGACTGACAGGTTGTAGGCTAGTAACATTTAAGACGTTTTGTTACTGAAAAATCGTAGCTAACAGGAGGTTAGTGCTATTTATAGGGTGTCTGTAACCTGCAAGTGGAATATACATGGGAAGTAATAAACGAAAATGTTAAGAATGGTGCTGGAATTTTAACCTTGACTTTATAATGCTTAGTATTTTGTAGATATGAGTTTAGGGGGAAAATATATTCAAATTTACTTTATCTTGACAATTTATTTATTTCTACCTTTTTCTTTTTGTCCTTGAAATTTGTTTCTTAAAGGAATTGTATGCATTGGGTCAGATCCTCAGCAGGTGTAAATTGACATGGAACTATTTATGTCAATTATGCTAGAATGATTTGTACCATCTGAGGAACTGACCTAATATTTGTACGATCTTCTGTCCAGGAGTCCTATGATGGAGGATCTAAGGCAGTTTACAAGATCTGTCAGCAGCTCTTAATCACCGTGAGTCCCTATAGCAGCTATGACTCCTGTGGCTCATAGATATAAGTGCTGTCAGCACTGCACTGTAGGACCTGAAATGGTTAAAAGCTTCTGTTTAAGTTCCAGAGTTCTGTAGTGAAGGCTCATGGCTGTTTTAAGCACTCTTGGAGAATGGGTGGCACTTATAACAGTCAATCTTGCAATGCTGGCCTCAGCGATTGTTAATTCAGAAGCCAGAAGAAGAAATTAGCCTTTAATCATGGTGGAGATTAGAACTATATGAGACACTTGTATGGTGCATGTCATTTTTATTTTGAGGCTTATGGAGATGGCAAGGTACATTCAGATCAGAGCAGACTGTATGTGACTCAGGGTGGCTGCAATCAATGGTAACTAAGCAGTGGAGATGTACAATAAGCGTCATGACAAGTATTTCAGTTTTCACAGCTGCTATGTACATAACTGAGAAAATGTTAGATCTGTGAGCTACATTGTGGCTAACACAGTTATCACAGACTAAAAAAAAGCTAGTGGAACTGGTAACCAATGCGAATCATGTATCCCAGGGTTCATGATTATTACAAGCTCTGCCACTCAGTCAGAAGTGCTTGTAAACTGAGTTGCTTACTTGAGAATTCACATTCTTTACAGGCCTGCTAGCAAGCCTGTAGCACTGATATTAGCCCACATCTGTATTTATTCATTACTATTATTTCTATAGTAAGTTTCTTGTGCATAGCACCAGGGGCAGCTCTAGACATTTCGCCACCCCAAGCACAGCTGTATGTCGCGGTGGGCACTCTGCCGGTCACCGGAAGGGCGGCAGGTGGCTCCGGTGGACCTCCCACAGCCGTGCCTGTGGAGGGTCCACTGGTTCCGTGGTCCACCAGAGCCGCCTGCTGCCCTCCCGGTGACTGGCAGAGCGCCCCCCGTGGCATGCCGCCCCAAGCACGCGCTTGGTGTTCTGGGGCCTGTAGCCACCCCTGCATGGCACTTCACACTTAATATTTAAGAGTTTGTAAAGTCTTCATGTTAGAAGTGCTACGGGCACTTAGAGCTGCTGAGAACGTGTTTATCAATGATAATAGTACTTACAAATGCCTTGGGTGTTACGACGACTGCCTCACACTAGTCAGAAGAGCCACTTGGCAGATGAGCATTAATCTGAGCATACATTCCTAGAGTTTTCCACTCATCCCCACACCCCAGCCACATGGTAACGGTGAAATAAACACAAGTATTAGAGTGTATTTTAAGGTTCATATCACTTAGAGATATTGTTGGTTTATAAATAGTACTTCTATCAGAGTTGTTTTGGACATGGTAACAGCACTTAGAAACATTGCTGACAGGCCAGTGACATTTATGATATTTGCTTGGTGCCAGATAAAAAGTGTTATTTTATCTATGTATTTCAATTTAGTAAAATTGGACCTTTCAGAACCCTAGGCAACTTTACCTTATATTAAAAATACAGGTCAATAAAAATAAATGCAGCCACAAAAAAAGGGTCGGAGAGAAATACTCCCAATAAAGAGCCCAACTCTAAATCTACAAATTCCAGCACTCAGAGCCCCATCCTTCTACACAACCCCATAGAAAGACATGAGCTTTGAAATGTGCCCTGAAACTCAACAGGTTTGGGATATGTGAGAAAAGTGAATTCCAAAGTTGAGGTCCTCCTGGAGAACACCTTCTTCCTCCCTCTTTTAAGTCAGCAGGTCAAGGACCCCCACTGATGGCAGCGGTGGCATATGGCACAGGTTGAGAAGCAGTTTCTCAAAGAATCAGGCTATTTAAAGCATTATAGGTCAAAACTAACATCTTAAGCTCCACTTGGAATCCAAAAGGCAGCCAATGCAAATCAGAGGTCTAGTTTTAAGTGCTCATGTGAGAAATGTAAGAACCAAGCTGCTCATTCTATATTAGCTTTGATTTCTAAGTCGATTTAATGTGGAGCCTCATGTACAGTAGATTGTACTAGTCTGGTTTCTAGATGACAAAGACATGAAACCGAGCAGCAAGGTCAGCAGTCAAAAGAGATGGTTGCAACCATCTAGCCAGAACTACATGGGAAAAGAAACCCTTGTTACAGCTGGTATATAATTGTCTAACAGCAGCAGGAAATCCAACAGTACTCCCAGATTACAAATTTGAGTAGCAAAAGGTGGATGCATAACCTCAGCTAAAGGAACAGACTTCCTCACAATATCTTCCATTGGCTTTCCCCAGCCAGTCAATATCACCTCAGTCTTATCTGATTTAAGTGTGGTGATAACTATTCCACACATCGAATTCCTCAGTAAAAATTATTGGCCTTAACTTGTCCAAAGATGACTTGATATTTGTCTGCTTCAGAAGTCATTCTGTACCCAAAGAATCGATCTGCTTTTCAGTCTGAATTCACTTGCTTTTGTCCCTATATTAACATGAAATTTCCTCATGAAAGGAGGGATTGGACATAGAAAGATGGCATCTTGCCTTTAGCATATCAGGCTGCCCACAACTCAGAATAAATCTGCTGTTTGAATTTAAACAGATGAAAGCAGAGAAACTATTTTGTGCCCTCTTACATAGACGTGACACAAGATTTCACAAAGCCAGTATACACCATTCATCAGATTCAGCATGAGACTTCAGGACACTAGGATTCTCTTTTCTTTTGCTTCATTCATTAAACTGTCGTCCTTAAACAATGGTCATATGTGAGCTGGAATCAGGAAGACAAGTCCTAGGTACAATTTCATCATTAGTTTAGGACAAAATATCACATTGTCCTGCCAAAACAATGATAGAATGATATGCTGGAGGAAAATACTCTACCTCAGAGGTCTCCAGGATATTCAGGTTTCATCAGCTTTCAGGACTGGACCGTCAAAATAGGCACCTCTCCCTGAGAGGACTGTCCCAAGCTCAGATAGTAATTGGTCTATGATAGTGGTAAAGTTTCTGGTTTCCTCACCTCTACTTTCAGCCCAAACATTTGATGAAGAGTATGACCAGATGTATGAGTTGAGCCAGCAACCATCTGGGATAGTCTCATGGTCATCATATTAACCATGAAATCTTGAACTATCTCAAGTCATCATCTATATGGAAGGTAAAGTGTTGAAGCACTATCATCCTTGACATCTTCAAAGGCATCTCAGTAAACTCAGCAGATTACACAGGGACTTTGCAGTACAGCAGGGCCATCTTTGCACTAGCATTTATCCCATTTCAGTATCATCCCAAGACAAGATGTACACACTATTTAATCCAGTTTTGAGGAAGGAGATCTCCTACATTTGAGGCTGGATGCACATAGCACAGCCACACAATCAGTTATCCATTGTTTATTATAATATGGCTTGCATGGAATCTGTGATATGAATAGCTCAAGAAACTTTCTTCTTAGGTAATTCTCTCCAAACTACATGTGAGCATTAACATCTACTTACTTATCCAACCAACACATCGCACACTGCTTCTTTAGTAAAGTTAAAATATATTCATATAAAATAATCAAGGCAAAAAAATGAAATGTGTAAGATAAAAAATCCTTGTAATGTGATCTGAAGATTTTCCAATAGTGTTCAGACTCTGCAGCAGTGTTGGCCAAATCCCAACATTAAGGAATTTCACTTTCAATAATTGCAACAACCTGAGACCAAATTTAATAAATATTTTCCTTGGAATGGCTTCTCATTGTGACTTAACTAGTAAGGTTATTTTGAACTTATCTAAAGCACACTTTTTTCTGAAGATGTTTCAGACTAATGAGGTTGTTTTTATACTTAAAAAATGAAAATAGAGTCTGGAAAAGAAAGGTGAGAACAAGAACAGTCTTGCATAAAGAAAACTGTCACAACATTAGCTATGTAGCCTACACCATGGCTCCAGAATTTCAAGGCTGCTTGTCAGTATTTTAATAATTAGCTACACAAATAGCCTGAAATTAGTTCATCTGTCATGATTATATTTCTACATATTATAAAATAAGTCTATATGAACAAATGACCCTGATAAACCGGTTAGGTTAGAATAGTCACTTTATTAAGTATAATAAAGTATCATGTCCTGACTTATTTTAGAAATTTATGACAAGTTTGTCTTTACTTTCAGCTATTTGGAAAAAGAAATAAATGCAATTCAAATTAAAATAGCTGATTAAAATCTGAAGCATCACTCTTAACTTACTCCATTCTGTCTTGGTGGGGGATTTTTGTTTTTTAAAGTACATTATAATACCTACCACAGTATTGCAACTGCTCTTCAGGGTCCTCACGGAAAAATGTATGCAAAATAGGGACATTTCAGAATAGATTTGAGGTTTGACATGGAATGTCCTGGATTCTGTCAGTTCAATCCAGACTTTTCACATTATTTATCTCTTATTTCTTTTGTTTTCATGACTGATAATGATATGAACCTGCCTTTCCACCTGCTGGGCTTACTGGGAAGAAAAAAGAATCATTGTAACTCAGCAGTTTCCATGGAAATAGACATTTCCCACATTTGGCTACTTGTGAAATGGGGTGATGTATTTGCTTGTCAAATTTCAGAACTTCTTCATCTCTGGAAGGTGAATTCAGGACACTTGTGACTCTATTACATTAGTATCTCGTTATTCCTGAGGGAAATCTGCAACAAAAAAATAAAAATTCTGTGCATAATATTTTCAAATTCTGCAAAATTCTGCATATTTTATTTGTCAAAATAACACAATATAATCAAACTAGTTTCAATTATTTTGGTTATTTATTTCAAAATAGCTGTCAATAAGTATGTCTGTAACAATACAGACAACAAAAAAGATTCAAGAAATGTTTTTTGACAACTAGATTCCCTTTAGTCATATTAATAGAGAACTCTGAGTAATAATTCATTTAAACTACAATATAGAACCATATTTGATGCACCCCTCAGAAGCAGTGCAAAGACTTAAGGGAGTCAGGGATGACGGAGGAGCTGAGGGAGAGTGAAGTAATTGATGGGAAGGAGCTTGGGTGTGAACTTGGAAGGTTATTGGTTATGGGTGGGAGAAGTATGGAATAGGATTTTTTTGTGGGGGGGAAGGGATTGTTAGGGAGCTTCCCCCATGCAGTCTCTGGCTGACCCCTAGCCTTTCCCATTCAGTCAGGCACATCTTCCCCTATCCCCATTTGTCCCTCCACCGTCATGTGTCTTTGCATTCCCATCTACATGTATCCCTCCACCCCTACTCAGACACCCACTCCTCCAAGCCCTATGTGGTTCTGAACCCCCTTCCTCTGTCCCCATGTGTCTCTGTGCCCCCACTCAGCCACCCCCTGTCCCCTGTGGCCCTTCACCTCCCTCCCATCATAGCCCTGTGCCTCCACTCCTGTTCAGCTCCTTACTCATTCTATCCTCCCCCGCTAGCCTTTATGAGCCCCTGTCTGATCCACAAGCAACCTCACACTGTCTGTCTCTCCATAGTCCCTGTGTCCTGACCTGGCCCAACAGGCACCGTGAAGAAGGCACTGCAGGCTTTCTCTCTTCCCTAGCTGGCCGGGAGTGGCTGACTGTTCTAGTGCCATAGCACCCTCTGGTAAGCAAAAGGCAGAACTGTAGAAGTTATTTTCTTCTGGGAGAAGCTTTTTTCTTCTGGGCAAAAAATTAAAAATATGCATGGCTCATTAATTATGCATGTGCACAGTGGTGCCTAATTCCCCCAGGAGTACCTCATGTGTACTGAGAACGTTAGTATTATGATGCACAAAACTGTGACGTGCTTATGGATGTTCTAAATTCACCTTACAATGGTATTATCACTTAAGAGTACATTTAAGACAAGAAATACTCATAAGACATAAACCTAAAAGTTACCTGAAAAAAAGAAAGCATTTTTCAAATGTATTTAAAATGTATCACTCCTATGTGATAATATAACATACTAAAGCAGTACACTGCAGAGTGCTCACTCAAACAATAAATCAAAAACTGAAACAAATGGGCAGCAGTCACAAGGGAACTACCAATTCTAACTCATCCCAAGCCAGTTTTAAGCATAGGAAGAAGGTATGGATTTTTGATCAAATAAATAACCTGACATTTTCAATCTTAAATTACAACACAGCAGTAAACTGTTTTGAAAACTATCTGGACAGATTTTCTTACTGAATCCTGAGAACTGACAGAGGAATTTCTGACATACTGTCTAACAAAGTTGATTACTGGTAACAGGTTTCCTTCTCTATATGTGTCTTGCTTCTTTCCCTCTCTTTTCCTGCTGGCTTTCTATTGCTTTAGTCTCTTTTTTACTTTGTTTGGACAGGAACTGTTCTTCAAATATGCAAGTTCTATGACTGAGAAAGAAAGATTGTATTTCATCACCTCTTCAATACTGAGAGTGACATGCAGTTTTATGCAGAGGCAGCACAAGGTGTATGCACCACTCAAGTCCCATTTTGAACTTTTAAACTGTTCATGGCCTTGCGTTAGACCTTTATACTGAAGAGAATTTCACCCCTTATTTCAATTTTGAAAGATAATATAAATGAATCCTATGCCTAACTGCTAGGTGCCTTAAATGTTAAATTGCAGTCAAGTTATAGTACAATTGTAGTGACTGTATTCTCATCCTGATATTTTTGTTGCCTACCCCTTCTTCTCCCATATTTCATTTTATTTCAGATACACATACTGGCCAAAGAGAAGGGGAGTTGCAGGTAGCTCAGTGCATCTGAGAATCTGGCCACTCTTATTAGTTGCCTGACCTTAGGCACCCGTGTTTGAAAGGTCCTCCCCTGTCCCTTTTTGTGAACTTTGACTTTTTTCATGTTTGATTCTTCCCAAAATGTTTCCAAAATTGTGTGTGAATTGACACAGATTTTGGATTTATAATTTAAGTTTACCCTTTATTACCAGTTACTTTATTTCATCATTAATTGGCAACATCAAATCCAGGGATCATTAATTTAAAACATGTTCACACTTCTGTTTGAAAAACTCATTTTTAAAAGCCAAGGGTGGAACGTTTCTGCTGTCTCTCAGTCCCCTTGAGTTTCTTTGTTCTCTCTATAGTACATTAACAAGGGAACACTATGCCAAGTAAATCTAACTTTCTTTCTTCAAATGTTCCTCTAAATGGTTCTAATATTGCTTTCACATCTTTTTAATTGATTCAGTTCCAAAAAAGATCAGTGCACTATTGCTTTCTTCCCTGAACAGAGGAGTGTGGCCCACTATATTAGCAATTTTTCAAACCATTTCCTGATGGGAAAGGAAGAGTAAGGATGAAAGTGACAATAGCATTCTGTGGTTGACACATCCTAAGATTTTTTAACACAGTAATTCAGAGACAAATTAAGTAACAGGAGAGGACTCAAAGCATCTGTCAACTTGGTTGTTAGTGTTTTGGTCACTGCCCTCTTGATTTTATCATTTCCCCCCTAAAGATGGAGGTATAAAGGGTATTAAGTCCATGAGTCTCAGGCCATGGGGTCCCTTGGGTTACAACAATGTACCTGAGACACCTTGGATGGGGTCCCAGGCTACTCATTTGATGCTAACATCATTAGTTTCTACTGCTGTCAGAGACAGAAGGTTTGCTTTTTAACATAACTTCACCTCCAGGTCTTTCACCTTCTCTGGCCTGTGGCTTCTTCCCAGTTGGTACTAGTTAGCAATTATCTCTGAAAAGTCATGGAAGATGGGAGACATTCCAGAAGACTGGAAAATGGCAAATATTGTGCCCATCTATAAAAAGGGTAACAAGCCTTGTGTATACGGGGGAAGCGGGAGATGTGGTATATCTTGACTTTTGATACTGTCTTGTATGACCTTCTCATAAACTAGGGAAATACGGTCTAGATGGAGCTTGTCATAGCTATAAAGGGAAGGGTATCAGCCCTCCTGTATACAATACTATAAAATCCCTCCTGGCCGAGACACCAAAATCCTTTTACCTGTAAAGGGTTAAGAAGCTCACGTAACCTGGCTGACACCTGACCCGAAGGACCAATAAGGGGACAAGATACTTTCAAATCTTGGTGGGGGGAAGGCTTTTGTTTGTGTGTGCTTTGTTTTGGGGGTTGTTTGCTCTTGGGACTAAGAGGGATCAGACATCAATCCACGCTCTCCAAATCTTTCTGAACAAGACTCTTATATTTCAAACTTGTAAGTAACAGCCAGGCAAGGCATGTTAGTTTTATCTTTGTTTCTTCAACTTGTAAATGTTCCTTTTGCTAAACGGTTTACTGCCGTTTGCTGTAACTTTAGACTTAAGGCTAGAGGGGGTTCCTCTGGGCTTTTTGAATCTGATTATCCTGTAAAGTTATTTTCCATCTTGATTTTACAGAGATGATTTTTTACCTTTCTTTCTTTAATTAAAATCCTTCTTTTTAAGAACCTCATTGATTTTTCCTTGCTTTAGATCCAAGGGGATTGGATCTGGACTCACCAGGAATTGGTAGGGGGAAAGGAGGGAGAATGGTTAATTTCTCCTTGTTTTAAGATCCAAGGGTTTGGATCAGTGTTCACTAGGAAATTGGCATAGAGAGTACACTTATAAAGTTTGCAGATGATGCCAAGATGGGAAGGGTTGCAAGTGCTTTGGAGGATAGGATTAAAATTCAAAATTCAAAATGATCTGGACAAACTGGAGAAATGGTCTGAGGTAAATAGGATGCAATTCAATAAGGACAAATGCAATGTACTCCACTTAGGAAGGAACAATCAGTTGCACACATACAAAATGAG